>NC_142011.1:65499209-65835876 GCF_049901735.1 Notechis scutatus | reverse complement strand
ATTATGATTGTTGCAATACCTCGATATTAATATCTGTTTGTCTTTAATTCTATACTGCCTAGAACTGCTCTGTGAATGAGTTAGATGGTCTCTAATTTTGACAGCTTCCCTGATTTGGAAGTTCATTTTGACATTCTTCCTCTTTTAACTGCTTTTTCACATGCATGGATATATGGACCCAGTGACTATTCTATAGTCTTCTATCTTCTGTAAACAGACCAGATCAATCCAAAGGAAACTGGGTGTAGCCTGACTTCAGGAAAACAAAAAAAGCCAATCAAGTTAGGCCTGGGAAGATTTCTTCTTCTGTTTCCATTACTGGGAAAAAACATACGTAAGGAAGTAATATTTATAACAGTTGAGGAAAGACCATTTCCTGTGGCCATCCAGAAATGATAGCTATTTTCAGTGACCTGCAGTAAGAGGAGAAATTAGATTAAAAACTCCAGCATAGAATTTATACAGGGACTTTATAATCTCCAAGTCAAATTAAACATCTTTTGCAGTAGTGGGGACATGGGGAGTGGGAGGTGGTTTGAAAGAAAAGGGGTTACTTGCAAGCTTTAGTGAAGTCACCCATGGAAGATTAGCATTCTTGACATCAGCTAGAAGAAATTATCTCTTTGTATGGAATGTGGGGAAGACATCAGGAGCAATCAGTTAAGACATCAGAAAAAGTGCACAGTTTGAGTTTCTGGAATGGAATATGCCCCTTTCTCCCTCTGCCTCCAAAAATTATTAAACTGTAAGTATTGATGTACCGATAAGGAAGATCTATCTCAAGAATTGTTGCAATCATTTTAATTAGCTTTTGAAATCAAACTTCTAATTTTAATTACATTATACATTAATCAAATCAAATTCTTATTCTACCTCAATCCATGTTTTGAAGCTTGTTCTCTAGGTGTGGTTCTAGCTTGGATATAGGTTGGAATTTATATTTCATGGCATAAGGAAAAGCGAACAATACAGTGGCATGGGTCAAATATCAACTATCCAAGCCAAAAGAACAAGGATCAACATGTCAACAAGTGCTAACTTGAATCTTTGCCAATTGAAATAGCTGATTCAGTTACAACGCACATTCAGTTATTCTGATGTTTATTTTGAATGAATTATTGGTCAGCATTATTGAAGATTGGAAACCTTCTCTGCACACTTTCCAGAGCCTCAACATCTTTTTCGGTCATCATGAAATTAAAAAAAATTATTGAGACCTTGGAAACCATGCAGAGAACAGCAGCAAAGATAAGAAAAGGTCTGGAGGCTAAATCATATAACTAATGGTTGAGGGAGCTAGATATGTCTATATTGAAGAGAAGGACTGAGGGGAATGATAACATCTTCCAGTACTTGAGAGACTGTTATAGAGAAGAGGGGATTGACTGATTCTCCAAAGCACCTGAGGCAATGGTGGGATTCAAATTTTTTACTACCAGTTCTGTGGGCATGGCTTGGTGAATGTGGTGTGGCTTGGTGGGCATGGCTTGGTGGGCAGGGGAAGGATACTGTAAAATCTCCATTCCCTCCCCACTCCTGGGGAAAGGTTACTGCAAAATCTCATTCCCTCCCCACCCCACTAACATGCTTTCTAGCTCCATTCTCCTGTGCAGGGCAACAAAAGAAGACCCAGCTGATCAGCTGGGACTCGGGAGGCAGAGAATAGATGGGGGTGGGGCCCGTCAGAGGTGGTATTTGCCAGTTCTCCAAACTACTCAAAATTTCCGCTACTGGTTCTCCAGAACTGGTCAGAAATTGCTAAATACCACCTCTGATCTGAGGGCTGGATGAGAAGTAATGGGTGGAAGCTTATTAAAGAGAGATCCAATCTAGAAGTAAGGAGAAATTTTCTGACAATGAGAACAATTGATCAATGGATCAGCTTGCCTCCTGGGGTTGTGAATACTCTATCACTGGAGGTTTTAAAAAATATATTGAACAACCATTTGACTGGGATAGTATAAACCTCCATCCTTGAGCAGGGAGTTGGTTTAGAAAACTTCAGAGGTTCCTTCAATCCTATGATTCTGTGTTTTATGTTTTAAACCCATTTGGGATGGTGATCAAGTCAAGAGACTAGAAACTGGGAACCTGAGAGTTTTAATTCCTCCTTGAGCACATAGTTAGTTGAGAGACCTTGGGTCAATCCCGTCTCAAATCTGGGAAGCAAGGGATGGCAAACCATTTCTGAAATATTGGCAATAAAACTTCAAAGATTAGTTCAGGAATTGTGAGGAGTCAAGACTAACTTGAAGGCACAAATACATAATAAGGTGTTGATACAAAGAATCAGGATTGAATGAAGTAGAAATAGAATTTTAAAAAAATTGTTTCTTCACCAACACCTCAAGAATTTGGTCATAAATTTCATTAAAATACATGAGCTTCCATGAATTGAGCTCCCTTCATAATTCCTCCTGCCAATTCACCAACACAGTGACTTATCTGTGAAAAGCCAATTTCATTTGATCTTTTCTCAGTCAAAAATGGGGGACATAAATTATGTCAGCATTTTCTCAATTTTCTTCCATTTTGAATGAGATGAATTCTTCATTTAAGAGAAGGGCAAAAAATGGATGCCCATTGAATGCCCAATTAGTTCTTTTTTGTACATCATTAGGATTCCTTGCAAGGTCTTCATGTTGCATATCCATCTGCTGTAAGTAGAGTAAGAAGACATGGTTAATGCCCAGTATCCCTATGGATCAGAAATGCAGTTTACAAATAGGCTAACTATTAAAAACAGTTAATCAATTTTATTGTTTTTAACAATCTCTTCACAGACTGAAGAAATTACAGATAAGTGTAAATTCAACACAATTATTTCTGCATCATTCACTAAAGATCATTACACATACATACATTTATATACAGTAGTCCTCTGTGTCAGAGAAGGTTCTTTAACTATTATCTTCTTAAATGTTGAACAACCATGCCCCTCTTCCCACATAGGTACAACCTCCATTCTAAGTAGCGTGTTGTACTACACCACTCCTGAAGGATGCTAAGTTGGGGAAGGTAGCTAGAGATCATGTTAATTATTATACCCCTGATGTACAATCCCTAACATGAGAGACTAGCCACAACTTTCAGTCTGCTGCCTATTTTAAACTTTCAGCCCTGAGGATGTATTAACAAAGAACAGACTTATACTTGTAATTGCCTTGGGGGGAGCAGCTTTCTTAAAATGAAACAGAAAACAATAGAAAAGTCAATTCACACACATGTGGATAAAAGCATGTTGAGGAATTCTTTCCAAAATTACACAATTTGAAATCCACATGGAATGCCTACCCTCTCTCTTTTTTTTTTAAGTGAATGTTGGCTTGACATGAACCATGTTTTCAGCCATTTCCATCTGAATGTTCTCATCTTTCTAATGTTTCATAATGGAGTGAATTTTTATTTTCTTCATCAGTGATTCCAGTAAGCATTCCTTTTATGTAAATAGTTGGGTATTTGCAGTGTACCAGAAACAATTTAACAACGTACAACAGGAATCTGAATTCCTGGTTCTCCAAGTACTGCTGTAAGCTGCTGTGCACCAATAATTACCTTAACAATGTAGGCTGTATAAAATGAAAAAGATCATATGTGCTACAATACAATGAATATTGCATGCTTTAAGCCTCCTTAAGTAGAACCAGCACTAAATCAGTTTTTCCTAATTGGCTCTACCAAGATATAGGAGGATTACATACTAGAATTTCCACCCATCGCGATCTTTCTGATTGGTCCAGTTGTAACACATCTAGACAATGCCAGTTGGGGACTGCTGGATTCAATCAGTGTTAAAAGCCGAGAAACAGGCTGTTTTGATAAGAAGCCCTGGTAAAAGTTAAAGGAAACAGTTAAAGAAAGTTTTGGAGCTTTGCACAAGTTTCTGAGCATTGGTGTAAAGTGATGGATACCAGCCACAGCTGACTCCAGTGCTGGCTCCCCTCTTGCTTGCTTACTTAGAAATGCTTGAGAAAAAGATCCGGCTTCTAGAACTTTCAAAGAATGCTGTTTTGCAGTCATTTCTTTCCCAATCAAAAGTGAGATTGGCATATTGACAATCGAAAGCTACTCAGTAAACTTTTAAAAGAATCATTGGAACCACTTGAAATTAAAGAACCATGAGCTATAGATAATTTAAGGATAATTTTTGTGCAATCTAAGCCTCATGAACAATATGTGTTGGACATCTGTCTATTTTTTGAATTTAATTTATAAATTGCTTTCAGATACAGAGAGAAAACTGAACCATAAAGTTGTTCCATATCAATATACTCTACTGTAACATAGTAGAAATAAGAACTTATTGACTAGTAGCCAGGATTTCTCTTTGGGTTATGTATGAGAAAAAAGGACTACCTGAGCACATATTTTATTTTTTGTCCCTCAGACCAGGGAGACCTGAGCTCACCAATCAAGAGTTGGCAGTGAGTACTTGGTATCAGAAACCAGGAATCAGGAAGTGGACTATCATAGGTGCTTATTGCTGAGGTCACTTCTAGTGCAAAGCAAATTTGACACCCACAACTTTCTTTATATAGTCTGGTAAAAATGTAAGTTCTTCTTGTTGTTATTGAGATAATAGAAGTATTCTGGAGTAGATATTCTACGACTCCATAAAGAGAGATATATATCTGCTGAGCTCACTCTTACAAACCCATTTATGTCTTGTGAGTTTTAAAAACTGAATCAAAGATTATAATAATCACAAATGTATTGCTAATAAGGAGGTTAGAGGAAAAGCAAATTAAGATGAGTGGATCATTTAAAGGTTTTCATTGAAAGAAAAATAAAATTAAACAATTGCACAGAAAATATTTCCACTGGATTGGATAGAAGTAAAATAAATGAATAAAAATGAAGTAGAGTTTAAGAAAGTCTGGGGACTGGACGAAGGAAGTAATAAGGAGAATAAAATGAGCAGAAAATATAATGTTGGATAACATAAGAAGAAATGAAATAATGAGATATAAAGGAACAAAATAATACTGAGTTAAAAGTGAGATGTTTAGAGTGATTGTAAAGCTGCCTACAGGTATTAAGAAGTGGGCAGCATTTAAGTTTAAGCTGTTGACCTAAATTATTATTACTTAGGAAAGGATAGCACTGGGCGGAGGGCAGAAAAGCTGAAGATGTAATAAAGTAGCATGTTCAAGAGTTAAAAGAAGAAAACTAAGAAGTGGAATACATATGAAACACTTTACATGCTTAATTGGTTTTATTATTTTTTCCAAACAATTCAATTGCTCTTTGTTACAATAAATTTCTGTCTTTGAGACAGAAATAGAAGTGCCCCTCCTCCCAAGTGAGATCAGTCATTACCCTCTTGACTTACTAAAATAGTCTGTAAACCTGGCTTTGCCAACTGGCTTGGGGCCCCAATGGGCAGCATCCCATACAAATTTAATAATTAAGTAAATAAAAATTATAGCTAAGAAACAAACATAACATAAGGACAAGTTTTGCATGATGGGAAAGGTGTTATGGGAAGCAGCCCTATGGAAGAGGAAAGATAATTTGACTGAAAAACTGACAGAGTAGCGTGAGGAATGAACTCCTCCTTTTATTGTCTTCTCACTGAAATTACAGAGACACACACACAATGAAAGTTACTATAGTGAACCAGAAGATTTTCACATGACTATGTAATTTTGCGTGAGAAAATTTTTTATTGGGGGAAAGAGTTAAACCTTTCAAGATCGCTTCCCATATGTACATCCACATGGAGCTAGAAATTACATATGGTGGGACATTTGATCCCAATTTTACTAATTCACCTTTTAATGCAAATATTTCCAATTTCCCAAACCTATGTGCAAACTAGGAAGCATTGCACATTAATATCTCTACTTCTCTAAAGTTGCAATGCCCTCTACAATTCAACAATGTGTGCACTGGGGAGATCCAGGCACAATGCATTATTTTTAAGACATAGCATAAAAATGTGTATTTTGGTAGGAAAAAATGTCTATTCAAATGCATATCTTGAGGAAAACCCAGAGGTGCAGACTGAAAAAGAAAAACATAATTATATGTGAAAATGGAATTGAATAGACTGAAGATTACATGAATAGCTGAGTGAAACAGAGTTGAAGCATTCACTCATCCCTCTCTGTAGGAATGAATATGTGGCCTATGATCTGCCTCAACAAGATCTTTGTATCATGGGGATGTATCACTTTGCTGGGACCTTATGCTTCCTGGATGGATGTGGCTCTATGGGCACAAAGCCAATGTGAGACCAATCTCCTTTATTTGGTCACTTGGCTTTGTTAATGATGGCTTTTTGAGGAAAATGAAGAGGTCGAGTTGAATCCCCTTGACAAAGAGATGTTGAAGGAGTGGCTTGCTTCATGGCTATCCTCTGAAGGAGCCCATTGATTAAACCAAGTGATACGCTGCTTAGATCGACACTGCTGCCTTATTCATGCTTAGGTTTTAGAAAGAATGGAAATTATATATAAAAATACAAATAATTTGCACGTTCATGTGCACATTTGCAATCTGCACATTTTGAATCTTAGCAGGAGATTCTGAAAACAATATTTTTGTCTTTTTTTTTAATCCAGAAAATAAATGGCAGGTAAACAACAACAACAGTTATAAGAACGTAAGAGAATATTGGAACCGTCTAGGTGACTTTTTAAGAAGAGGGCTGGCTGTAGGAAAGCATGCTTACATTATTTTTAATTAAATGTGTGATTTTCATTAACTGTCTTGATGCCAGCAACTTCCTACCATTAGTACATTAAAAAAACAAAACAAACCTTACGTGAAAAATTCTCTCTTCTTTCCTTGTAATGCTGTTTTCATATGGCTTGACATTTTCAGGGAACAGACCTGTGAGAAGGAAGAGGTAGAGGATGTGAACTCCCACAACACAAAGAAAAGGAAGGTTACGTTTACAAGCTCTGCTGAAATGCTTCTCAGGAAAATGAAGATGGCTGTAAGAGTTAAAAATATAATGAAAGATAGGATGTGGGGAAAAGCCAACACCAAAGCCATAATAAATTGCTAGTGAAGCCTCCTGAGGTAAAGATGGACTGGATTTTTTTTTTCATTTTAATACAAGCTGAAGCAATTTCTGCTTCCTGAATTAATATGCATACTGGAAAAAATGCAATTGGAAAATCTCTGAAAAAGACATTGGCATTCCTCTCAATAACATTAAAATTACTGTTTTACACTCAGCGGTTTTACAAATATCCATTGTTTGTTCAAACTGAGCTTTATAAAGTGAGGATAACAGTATTACCTAGGATTCTACTGATATTAGAGAAGAATTCTGTACCTAAAGGAGCAGCAAGTGCAAATGTTTACTGATCAGTTAACTTGCCACTTGGAGGATTTATTTTCTCAAGTTTTTTGTTGGTTTCATTTGTTTTTTTTTAAATTAATTTGCTTTCTCCCTTCTTTTCTCTTAATTTGGTATATATTGATACATTTGTTTTTACCAATAAAGGAGACTGTTTGTAGCTCAGAGTTGGAATGGAAAGTCCTCGATGCTGTCTGAGTGTGGTTATTTTCTTGCAGATGTTTCATTACTCAAACTAGGTAACATCATCAGTGCTAGTATGGACTGGAGTTTGCTCTCAGGTTACTAAAATATAAACTGAGAGCACAGCCCACTCCTTACTAGCACTGATGATGTTACCTAATCTGGGTAATGAAACGTCTGCAAGAAAACAACAAACCTAGAGAGCAACATGGCATTTGTTTTTACAAGTAATCCACTGGCATAGTAAATTGCTGGTGAAAATATATACCACAATGATCATTACAGTATATACTTCCAAAATACGCCAGCAGATCTTTTTCCTGGATTACTGGATCAGAGAATGTCAATTTAAAATCAGTAGTGAAAGTGACTATACGAAGAGGTCATTGATTGATATAGCCTACATCAATTGCAAGCAATCTAAAAACCAGCCAACATGAAATCAAAGGACACTCAGGAAATCCCGATTCAAAACTTCACTGAACCATTAAACTCACTGAGTGTTCTTGGAATTAGTCACTAACTCATTATATAAAACCTTCCTGGTAAAGTTATCAAGTGGGTAAGATAGTCAGGGAGGATTATACATGATGACTTTAACTCCAGGGAGACGCAAATAAACAAATGAAGACAAATTCTGTGCTTCTTAGGTGAAATGTCAGTCAGCAGCAGCAAAAGTGCCTAATTTCAAAAGAATGTAAAGAGAAAAATAAACATTCATTTCAGCAAGTAAGTAATTGAAAACTGGAAGGGTGACCACCTCCCCTGGCCCTGGGATGATCCACTCTCATTTGTAGTATCTGCCTGCCTCTCAAGGACTTCTAGAGAATTCTGTGCATATTAATACAATCCTAATTAAATATCTCTGCTTTGGTTATTCTTTTCACTAGGTTTCATCTAGCACAAGTGACCCAAATTTTGCTCAAGGAAGAAAACAAAACAGACTTTCTTTTGTTCAACAATCAATGGTATGAGGAACTGTCTGAAGAGTTCTGAATTCATTAACATTGTGAGCTTTTTTCTTCTTCTTCTTCTGGCTCTGAATATAAAAAAGTGCTTGTTCTTTAGACAAGTGTACATACACACATCCATGGAGCCTCACTGCCTAGCAAATGAAACGAACAAGAGGAAAAGAGCCACCATCATGAAAAGAAAAGGCTGAATTAAAATAATCATAATACAATAAAACAACATAAAGCAAGCCTGGCATCTGGAGGAAAAGGAAAGCCAAAAAGTCAAGCCGTTTGTTAGACTTCTTCTATAGATCTTGTGAATGAGTATTGCAAAATGACAATACGTGAATAGCAATCATTTGCAAGGATTATAGATTACAATCTATAAACACCAATTTAGCAATAATTCCTACTGTGTCAATGAAACTTGTAAGTTGACATGCGTAGGATTTTGTGGTGTTTTTCTAGGCATCTCCAGTTAGCAGTTGACGTTGGCCAATTGTCTCCTTTGATGCAAAAAGAAAAACCATAAACATCAATTTCAGAAATATCGTGTTACTGGTCCTTCTGCCAATAAAATGACATATGGGCTTATGTGTATTATCTTCCAAGAACCTTAAGCTATTACTTCCTAGAAAAGCTACAGCGGATGTTTCTGCATTATCCTTCCTCTCTTCCCTGAAGAAGAATCTGAAGGGGAAGATCCACCCATTTCTCAAACAAAACATTCCAGATTATTCATAGAATTGTACAATTTCAGATGTTGAAGTGGGATGAAAACATTTTATTGATTGGATAAGATTATTGAAATTTTAATTGACTTCAGTTTAGGAATCATGAACCACAAACTAACATTTGGGCCAAAGCTAGACATATAAACTAATTTTGAGTTTTGCTAATGAAATACTAGAAATTCTCATTCTGTGTGATGAATAGAATGGAATTTTCCACACTCACAAATGAATTATGGTGTCTTGATTTTCTAGATGAAGTAATTACTAGTAAAGCCAAATTCCATTGTAGCGTAAACTAGTATATATATTCCCAGTGACATCCAAGTGGAAGAAAAAGGAGCAAAGTATACATAAAGCATATAGAAACTGGTCCAATTTGTTTTGCCACGTACTTACCTAAACAAACTATGACATGCTTCTGCATTTCAGCTCAGCCTATTTATAAAAACAGTAGGCTAGGAGAAGTGGAAAAAGGAACCTAGCTGGATTTAGGTGTTATTTTTCTAAACATTTGCTTCAGTAAGCAGGCAGTCTTTCAAAAGTACATGGCCCCATTGAGAACTTAAACTGCACAGCAAAGAATTTATTAAAACAAGCTTTCTTTTACCAAGTTCTAGATCTTTGCAGTCAGTCAGTGGAAAAGATGGAATGAAAATGAAAAACAATATTTTCCGGAGGGAAAATCTGGATATTATAAATGGATGCTCCTTAAAGTTAAGGTCATCTGAAGCAAAATGAAAATATCAGGCTTTCAAAAAACATATGTGCACAATGGCTTACAGCCCAGTATTTCATAGCTACGGCTCTGTGTTAAATAACAGATACCGGGTCAAGTTGCTACAGATTATGATTGAGAGGCAAACCATGCAATAAGATTTTGAAACAATTTGAAATTCAAGCTCTCTTTATGGCTCAAGCAAATGTTTTTTTTCTAGTGAAAGAGAGTTGCATAATAGGGAATAATTATAATTATTAAAAGAATTCTTCCACAGCAATCTAGAAACCCTCTTTGTGCTAGCAGAAACCTGGTTTTAAAGAAGGCCCCCAACCGTTATGGTCAATTTTTTAAAATGAAGATATGAATCAAAACTAAGCTTTTGACAAATGGTTGTATCTATTGCCTGTGCTATAAGTGAGTAACAATTACATCATTCTTCAGCCTGCAGAAGCTATTACTAACATTACTTTTACTGCTCATTGCCAACAAGAGAAAAGAGCTTTTCACATTGTGTCGTTTTGTTGGATCAAGTGTACACAAAACACAGATCACTCTATGGGGCTTCACAGGAATTCAGGGTTTGTAAGAGTTTTCATGAAAACTCAGTATTCTCTCTCTCTCCCCTCTCCCTCTCTCTCTCTCCCTCTCCCCCTTCCTCCCTCCCTCCCTCCCTCCCTCCCTCTGTGTGTGTGTGTGTGTGTGTGTGTGTGTGTGTGTGTGTGTGTGTAGTGCCTTGAGGGGCAGTGGGAAGAATCTTGAACTTTAAGAGTCACACCCAAAATGGGGTTGAACTAAAAGACACTCTAGGTCCCTTCCAACTCTATGATTCTATATACTTCCCTTGAAAATTTAATAGGGTGGTACATAGCAGCCTAGCCTAGATCACGGTCTACTTGCAAGTGATTCAGTGAGTATAGTGGAGTCCATAGCTATTTGAACTTTTAGCATTTTGGCATGAAGATAGCTTCATAAAAGCAAATTATTCCTAACCAAATCATAAATACCCCTGCTTGTTTTTTGTTTTTTTTTTGGCATTGATTAATGCTATATGTAAATGTTAGAAAGAATGAAAGTTTATTGACCATGCTGATTATAGGGGCAGGACAAAAATCACACATCTGATGGTCGCAGTTGTATTTATATTATAAGACTTCAGGGTTGGAAGAGACCACAGTCTGAAATCAACTTGAGATATGTTACTTCGTAAGCCAAAAGTAAATAAAATTTAAAAGAGCTCATTATGAAATTAAACATGGAAAGTGACAAAAGTCTGAATGAATTCATTTATGACAAAGAAGTGAATGCACCAATTTTGTTTTCAATTAAAGTAAATAATAAACATGGAAAGTAAAGGCAGGAGAAGTAAAGACGTTAACTCCAGGGAAGAGTTTAGATAAGATAGTAAAGAATAAGTACATGGTAACAGCACCATAGATCAGAATGATTCAAATACTGACTTTTCCCTTACTATACAGCTATGAAAACTGGATATTGCAAAAGAGTAAATTAGGTGTCAGAATCAGGAGATTAATGGAGACAAATATATATTGGAATTGAAGTTGTCCACCACTTGCAGAAAGTGTAGCAAAGTATCAGCTATTGTACATATATGTCAGATGCAGAAAAATAATCCAAGCCATTCTGTGCCATACACTTTTTCCTACTCTTTCCCCAAGTGATGATAATGCTAATGACATTTTTTTCTCTCCTCCCTTTGTAAATATCTCAAGAAATGGAAGCTTTTTTTTAAAGCTTAATATGAATTATGCCTTTTGAGGGAAGATGGAAATAAAAACAGTAGCAGTCATTTGGTCAGCACAATTTTATGAAGGCAATATGGCATTACAGCATATAGAATTAGTTTCTAAAATTGTTTGGAACATACTGCAGGATAAAATCATAAGATATATCTGCAAAGATCTAAAATGATGTATACTTTTCAAACAAGAATATAATACTTCATCTATTGGCCTAGTTTAAATTTAGAGCATTTTGGACAGAAACTTTCTGGCTTTTGAGACAACTCAAAAGATAGTAAGCTTGTCTATGATTTGCTTCAGCAAAAGAACAAAAACGTATTGAGGATGGGCTATTTCCTAACTGAGCTTTGAAGGTCTAAATCTCCTTTCAGAGATCCATTTCCATGTCTTAAATGTCCTTACATAATTTCTCTCCCTCCCTCCCTCCCTCCCTCTTCTATCTATCTGTCTATCTATCATCTATCTATCTATCTATCTATCTATCTATCTATCTATCTATCTATCTATCTATCTATCTCATCTTATCTATCATAAATTCTATGGTTGCCCTCTTATACAGGTAAAACTCAAAAAATTAGAATATCGTGCAAAAGTTAATTTATTTCAGTAATGCAACTTAAAAGGTGAAACTAATATATGAGATAGACTCATTACATGCAAAGCAAGATAGTTCAAGCCATGATTTGTCATAATTGTGATGATTATGGCTTACAGCTAATGAAAACCCCAAATCCACAATCTCAGAAAATTAGAATATTACATGCAATCAATAAAACAAGGATTGTACATAGAACAATATCGGACCTCTGAAAAGTATAAGCATGCATATGTACTCAGTACTTGGTTTGGGTCCCTTTTGCAGCAATTACTGCCTCAATGCAGCGTGGCATGGAAGCTTTCAGCCTGTGGCTCTGCTGAGGTGTTATGGAAAACTAGGATGCTTCAATAGCGGCCTTCAGCTCTTCTGCATTGTTCGGTCTCATGTCTCTCATCTTTCTCTTGGCAATGCCCCATAGATTCTCTATGGAGTTCAGGTCAGGTGAGTTTGCTGGCCAATCAAGCACAGTGTCAAGGGGCACTGCCAAGTCCTGCTGGAAAATGAAGTCAAATGAAGTCATCCTCATAAAGCTCGTCTGTGGAAGGAAGCATGAAGTGCTCCAAAATCTCCTGGTAGATGGCTGCGTTGACCCTGGACTTAATGAAGCACAGTGGACCAACACCAGCAGATGACATGGCTCCCCAAATCAACACAGACTGTGGAAACTTCACACTGGACTTCAAGCATCTTGCAGTGTGTGCCTCTCTATTCTTCCTCCAGACTCTGGGTCCTTGGTTTCCAAATGAGATGCAAAAGTTGCTCTCATCAGAAAAGAGACTTTGGACCACTGAGAAACAGACCAGTTCTTTTTTTTTTATTTTGATTTGTCAATCGCTTACAAAATAATAGGTATAAGTATATACATAGTTATGAATACATGAAATGGGTACATATAAGAAAAATAAAAGAAACAATAGGACAGGGACGGTAGGCACGTTGGTGCGCTTATGCATGCCCCCTACAGTTCTGTTTTTCTTTAGCCCAGGTAAGATGCTTCTGACGTTTGTTGTTCAGGAGCGGTTTGACAAGAGGAATATGACATTTGAAGCCCATGTCCAGGATCCGTCTGTATGTGGTGGCTCTTGATGTACTGACTCCAGCCTCAGTCCACTCCTTGTGAAAGTCCCCAACACTTTTGAATGGCCTTTTCCTGACAATTCTCTCCAGCCTATGGTCATCCCTGTTGCTTGTGCACCTTTTTCTTCCACACTTTCCCCTTCCACATACCTTTCTATTAATGTGCTTTGATACAGCACTTTGGGAACATACAACTTCTTTTGCAATTACCTTTTGAGGCTTTCCCTCCTTATGGAGGGTGCCAATGATGGTTTTCTGCACAACTGTCAGGTCAGCAGTCTTTTCCATGATTGTGATTCCTACTGAACCAGACTGAGAGACCATTTAAAGGCTCAGGAACACTGTGCAGGTGTTATGGTTTAATTAGCTGATTAGAGTGGAACACTTTGAGCCTAGAATATTGAACCTTTTCACAATATTCTAATTTTCTGAGATTGTGGATTTGGGGTTTTCATGAATTGTAAGCCATAATCATCACAATTATGACAAATCATGGCTTGAACTATCTTGCTTTGCATGTAATGAGTCTATCTCATATATTAGTTTCACCTTTTAAGTTGCATTACTGAAATAAATGAATTTTTGCACGATATTCTAATTTTTTTAGTTTCACCTGTATATAGCTATTTCCATGAAATGGGTTAGATTTTTTGGATATATGTGTAGTCCATGAAAATTGATATCCTAAGCATGCTTGTTTCCAAACACTACAAAACATTTTTTTTTGAGATGACAGAATAACACAGTGACAATATGCCTTTATGTTGTATGAAACCCCTGCAAGTGCATGTGAAGCATCATCAAAAGAGCAGTGTGCAGATATACAAGCTTGTTTTGACATCTGCATATTGCCACTAGAATACAGATGTCAACAAGAATCCATGGATAACAACAAGCTGTTGAAAGTAATAATCCATCTTAATATCAACCCCCAAATTCAAAGAATTGGAAAGTAGACTCAAATCTTTCTTGATATACATGCATATAACCCTACTTTTTCTGGCCTTTATTATATAACCATTACTTAATGTAAGAAGCAAATGAGAAAGACCACCTGAAATTTAGAGTTCATAAAGGCAATTGTACATATAGTTTTCCCAAGACATATCTTCGGTTTTGTGTTTCTTGGTGAATGAAACATAGCCATTTGTAAAATCTACTTGCTTTCTCATCTTCAACATCTGTCAGCTCCACCAGGTAAGGTAGAGTGAAGGAAAGTAAAACTAAATCCAAAACTACACCATGAAAGAATACAGAATGTAGGAAAGGGGCATTTTCTTTCACGTTATGAAAGAAAAGAAAATAGCTATAGGGAGCATCTGTGGCAATAGCCTTTAGGGTGGGTATGATTATGACCGTGAAAGATTACAGTAGTTACACAAGATGGATAAGGTACAGTATATTGTGCTATTAAGGTGTTTGGCAAATTTGGCACTGGTGGTCATGCCTGTGGCAGGAACAGACAAAACTTGTGTCTTTGCAATAAATAGCAATAGTGATCCAGATTACTGTAGGATTAATACTTGGTTTACTATAGCTTTCCCAGTAGCCATTAGTGATCAGGTTCCTCCAACAAAGTATGAATGAAAAATGTTACAGTGAGGTTCCCAACATCCTAAGTCATGTGAATATGATGAGTGGAATAATAGAAGTAGCCTATATCTGATTACCAGATATAGGCTAGCAATTATCATATAATGGGTACTGTTTTTCTTCATTTTTCTGTGGAGGGAGGAAACCATCTTGTTCTTAGTAAAAGGGTGATTTCTCCAGAAAGATTTGGAATATGTTCCTTACTGTGATTCAGTTCACAAACATTACAGTTTATTGTGTTGAATAAAACCCAAATGTGTATGTGATAAAGTTTGGAAATGATTCTGTGCAAGGCATAGATATTGTCGTGTTTAACTTGAATTTTCATGCAAGCTACTTCCCCACCACACACACCTTTAGGAAATCTTCACTTCCTATTTTATGGGAATGAGAAATTTTAGTGGAAGAAAAGAATGAGTTTTGTCAGGATTCTCTGTGTTTCATTGACAGCAGCATCTAATTAAATCCAGTCATACAACTTTCTTAAATCACAGATAATTGTGGACTCTCTGAATATTTTAGGATTGAGCCAGTGGCACTGGAAATACATTCTAAGCTAAACAAGTTTAACTATCCTGACATCTTAAAAGGGACAATTGCTATTTCTTTTTAACTAGGTATTATTATATTATCATATAACTACCTCTATTATATGGGTTTAAAACATCCTTGATTATAATTTTTGAAAGAAGGGATTGTAGAGTTGTAATTGCAGGAATATTCCAATCTCGGATGGCAAACCTCAGATAAAGAATGTTTCCAAGCAAATACAACTCAGGTAAACAAAGTCACTAATCTAAAGGAGGATTAGAGAGAGGAAGTAAACATATGTTAGACTTTAACTAGAGATAATTAATTGTATGGATTACTGTGCTAAACAGTAACGAAAGTTAAGCAGTAACAAAAGTTAACCAATGATGGAGGATAATTAAAAATGTGTATAAATGCAAGACTAGACTCCAATAAAGTTCATCATGATTCAGTTGTTCATGATCAAACAACGCCACTGCCTCGTCATTACAACAAGGGATCAATTACTTCTGATTCTCAAGCTATTGCCATATTGCAGTTTTCTTTTTTTTAATGAATTTTTATTGGTTTTTAAGACAAACATAGACAGACAAAACATAAAAACATCAAGCCATCTTCCATATATATACATACAGTGTGTCGGTTGGTTTACAAATTGTTTTATGCTTCCATTTTGTAGTCTTCAATTACAATTACATTGTATATATTCTCATATTTTCAATCAAATATTAAGTACATTAATATCATTGTTGATCAATCACTTGACTATACTTTTATTCATTCATGTTTTACGAAATAATCCATATTTTACTTAATTTGTTTTATGACAGTTCATATTATCATCTCAAATCTATCCTACAATCATTTTGTAGATATAATAAGAAAAGAATACATCTTTATATATTTATTATTTTCTAAGAATCTACATATTTCATTACCATGTTTTATTGTCTAACCATTGAGAGAATAGATCCCAAATTTTATAAAATTGTTTATCATCTTGTTCTCTGATTTCAAATGTCAATCTACTCATTTCAGCACGTTCCAATATTTTCTTAATGATTTCCTCCTGTAATGGTATTTTCTCATTTTTCCAGTTTTTGGCAAATACAATCCTAGCCGCTGTTAATATATGCCAAATAGTGACTGAAAAGGAAGAAGGTGCAGTAGGCGGAAAGGTGGAAGTCAAAGAACAACGTGAACCAAGATCTACAAGAGCTGCGAAACCTAACTACAAAATATAACCATGGAGGAGAAAAAACTGATTACAATTAACATAAATGGACTTAACTCAGCTGTTAAAAGAAGGAAAACTTTCCATAAATTAGAGAAATTAAAATTTGATATAATCTGCCTACAAGAAGTACATATGAAAAAGCAACATGAACAATTGCTGATACAGCCAAAATTAGGGAAAATATTTACTTCTTTGACACAGTGCAAGAAAAGAGGAGTGGTTTTATACATTAAAGATATTATCCCAGTGAAATCGATCTATACCGATGATGATGGAAGATTACTAATGGTGGAAATAATGGACAATAATATGAAAACACTCCTGATTGCAATCTATGCCCCAAATGACAATCAAGAAGAATTTCATAGAAAATTACATATGAAAATAATTGAACTGGCCTATGCTAATATAGTTATGATGAGAGACTTTAATGGAATTGTAGACAATAAATTGGACTATACAGCACAGAAAACAACAAAGCAAAACAGAAAGACTCTCCCTAAATCCTTTTTTAAAATGATAGATGAAATAAATTTAAAAGATACATGGAGATAAAGAAATGCTAAGACTAAACAATACACCTTCTATTCAAACAGACATTTATCATGGTCCAGAATAGATATGATATGGATGTCAACAGAATTGTTAGCTAATATTCAAGAAATAAATATTGAAACAAGTACTTGGGCAGATCACAATCCAATGACAATTAAATGGAAAGGACAAAGAAGAAGATCTAGATGGACGTTAAATAATACTATATTAAAGGAAAAAGACTTCATAGAGTGGATGGAGAAAGAATTGGCCTTTTTCTTTATAGAAAACAAAAAAGAAGATACATCAATGCAGAACGTATGGGATACAATGAAGGCATATGCCAGAGGCTTGATAATAGACTATACAATTTCTATATAATAGAAATACCATGAAAAGACTAGCCTCTAAGGCATTAGAGGATGAGTATAAAGGACTTGAAAAAGAGCTACAGAAAATGCCACAGAAAAAGGACATTAAGTTAAAAATGGATATAATTAAACATAAAATGGGACTAATGGAAAAAGAAGAACTAGCACAGAAAATCAGAGGTGTGAAACAGAACTATTTTGAAGATGCAAATAAACCAGGTAGATGGTTAGCATACAAATTGAGAAAGGAGAAAGAATCAAGGAAAATATTGCAATTAATAGATGACCAAGGCCAAGTTTGCTATGGTAGTAAAGAGAAGAAGGAAATTATACGAGACTATTATGGGAAACTATACACACAAGACAATATTGATGAGGAAAGAGTTAAACAGTACTTACAAAATGCTAATCTACCCCAGAGACCTACAGAGATTGAAACAATGTTAGAAAGCAATACAACAATGATGGAGTTAACTGAAGCACTTAAGAAGCAAAACAATGGAAAGGCACCAGGCCTAGATGGACTTCCGGCAGAATTTTATAAAACACTACAAGAATCGTTGAACCTTCCATTGCTAGAAGTTATGAATGAAGTTATGTTAAAGAAGAAGATACCCAAATCATGGTCAGAAGCTATATTACACTTGTCCCAAAAGTGGAGGCCGATCCATTACAAATCAAGAACTATAGACCTATTTCCTTACCAAACGCAGATTATAAAATTTTTGCTTCAATATTGGCAGAAAGACTTAAAAAATACTTAAACAATTTTATCCACGCTGATCAAAATGGATTTCAAAGAGACAAATTAAAGACAATATGAGAATAATCTTGGACACTTTGGAATACTATGAGGCACACCCTGAAAAGCAAATGGCTTTGATATTTTTAGATGCACAGAAGGCATTTGATCATGTGAATTGGTGATTCATGTTATTACAGCTGGAACAGATGGGATTTGGTAAAAAATTTATTCAAGCAATAGAAGCTATATATCATAACCAAACGGCAAAGGTAATGATAGAGGGAGAACTGACAGACTCTATTGATATAAGAAAAGGAACAAGACAAAGGTGCCCACTATCACCATTGTTGTTTGTGTTAACCTTGGAAGTGTTAAACAGAAATATTAGAGAAGAAAAGGATATAAAAGGGATGAAAATTAAAAAGGAAGAATTCAAGTTGCAAGCATTCGCAGATGATCTGGTTTTCATTTTAGAAGACCTACTAGAAACAGCATTAAAATTGATAGAAAAGATAGAGGTATATGGAAAGGTGGCTGGTTTGAAAATAAATAAAAATAAAACAAAGATCTTGACAAAGAATATGCTATCAAGACAAAAGGAAGAACTGGTGGATGTACTGAAAATTCAGGTCACGAATAAGATCAAGTACTTGGGGATACATTTGACAGCAAGATGTAGTACACTAAAAGAGAATAATTATATCAAACTTAAGCAGCAGATAGCGCTAGATTTGGCGAAATGGAAAAATTTACAACTATCATTAATAGGGAAAATATCAACAATCAAGAATTACTACCCAGAATTTTATATTTGTTTCAAACAATTCCAGTTAGGCTTGGAAAAGATTGTTTTGAAGATTTAAATAAAATTGTGTTGAAATATATATGGCAAGGTAAGAAAGTGAGAATAAAGTTAAAACTTTTGCAAGATCCCAGAATAAGAGGAGGATTTGGTTTGCCTAATTGGGAGTTGTATTACCAAGCTACAAATTTGATGTGGGTTAAGGAATGGATAACATTAAGAAATACTAGATTGTTGACATTAGAAGGACATGATCTGTTGTTGGGGTGGCATGCTTTTCTATGGTATAAAGGAACTAAAACACAGGGGTATTTTAGAAGACATTATATATGGGAGTCTCTGTGGTTAAACTGGGAGAAGACTAAAAGGCAATGTTATTTGAAAATTCCAGCCTGGCTATCGACTATTGAAGCATTTTCTTATCCTATAATATATAAAAAGGAACAAACAGTTAGATATGGTGAGATATTGAATGAAAAGGGTGAACTTAAATCTATGCAAAAATTAGAAAAACAAGGTATAAAGATGAATTGGTTTTCATATGCGCAAATACATTCAAGGTATGACAAAGATTCTAAAACAGAAGGTCTCGATGATAAACTGATTGATTTAGATAAGATTTTGACAGGTACTGATGAAAAGGTGATTAAAAAATTATATGGATATTTATTAGAAATTAAACTAGAAGAAGAACAAGTTAAAGAAACTATGATTGCTTGGGGGAAGAATTTTGGCTATGGGGTTGATTTAGAGAAATGGCAAAAATTGTGGTCTCAAAATTATAAGATGACAATGTCAACAGCATATAAAGAAAATGACTAAAGTACTGACAGCCAACGGCTTCCACAAAAGCAAAATCACTGGCTTGATCCACAAAAACACACTGAGACATAATGGAGACCTAGAAGATGAACAGACCTATGGAACAGCTGTCCTGCCCTACATAAGAGGTACTACAGAAAAAATCAGTAAGATACTACACAGGCATCACATCAAGACTGCCTTCAAGACAGACAGAAAAATAGCAGCCATCCTAAGAAACCTCAAAGATAAAATTGACCTGGAAAACCAAGGCATATATGAAGTCCCCTGTGCATCATGCCCTGCCACATACATTGGACAGACCAACAGAAGAATAAGTCCCCACCTAGATGAACACAAAAATGCAGTAAAAAAGCTAGAACACACTTCCTCACTAGTCCAACACATGAAAGCCACAGGTCAAAGCATCGACTTCAATGGCACCAAAACCCTAGCCACTATAGAAAACCCCAGCTACAGAATTATCAGAGAAGCCATAGAGATTGAAAAAACACCTGAAAGCATGAATAGAAGAGATGACTCCATCAGACTGTCAATTATCTGGAAGCCTGCACTCTCAAACAAAAAAATCTCCACACCACAAGCCAGGCAAACACCTGGGCACAAACAGACTCCCTCTGATACCTCCAGTCAAACACACCCCAACCAGGCACCAAGATGAAACCTAGCTTCCTGATAAATGATAGCCATCCATTTACTTGGAGCCAAGCCACACTCAAAGCCTCCAATACAGGAAACACAATGTTGCCAGCCAATCAAGACAAAAAAAGCTACAAAACAGAAAGAAGATATTAGAAACACCAATCAAGCAGAACACAGCAAACTTCAAGACCAATAAACACAGACCAAGACTCCCAACCAATCAGGATGAAGAAAAAACCATTCTGGCACAGCAGTAGGCTAGTACCAAATTTAAAACAGAAACGGCTGTGAAGGTCTGACTCACAGATGAACACAATACAGAAGCCTGATGATGGCAGATGAGATTCTGCCGAAACGTTGCTACAACTTTAAAAGCAGAACTATAATGACGTGGGAAAATACCCAAACAAAGCTGAATACCATACATACATATATACATACATACATACATACATACATACATACATACATGTGTGTGTGTGTGTGTCTGTGTGTGTGTGTTTTCTTAAGCTTTCACGGGTATTTATATGTATGGTATTCAGCTTTGTTCGGGTATTTTCCCATGTCATTATAGTTGTGCTTTTAAAGTTGTAGCAACGTTTCGGCAGAATCTCATCTGCCATCATGAGGCTTCTGTATAGTGTTCGTCTGACGAACATACCATATGTGTGTGTGTGTGTGTGTGTGTAATTATTAAGTTGTAGAATCCTTTTATAAAACCTATGAAGGATTCATAGGATTTCTTGAATACCTCATTCACTTTGCTCAATAATAACTGAAAATCTTGCAGTTTCTTTTCTGGGAATCTTGGATTTGGCAGTTTGAATAACCACACTGCATTCTTTGGTTTTGATTACCTTTAGCAGGTCTTTGTCTTGTCAAGTTAGAGCAGCTGAAGAGGTAGGTGTGGTTGCAATTGAGAAATCTAACGAAGGTGTGTTGTATATTCAGTTGGCCCAAAGCACATTGTGTGGATGGATATTAATCTGGTTTCTGGCTATACAGTATCTATAATTATGGTGCACAATCCATGCTGAAGCAATTCTTTACAAAGTCAACGTAAGATAACAAAATAATTTTCAAGCAATCAGAATAATTGGAATACTCTTTTATTATAATAATATGATACATGAGTAGTTCTCTCTGCATTTTTCAACAGGATACAAGGATGAATGACTTCTAGGGAAGAAATGAAGAACTGCTAACAATTGGGTCAAAGACTGCAGTGGAATGAAGAACCAGTAAGTAGACCAGGAGAGGATTTGAGATTGCCCACAAGCACTCCATACAGTTGCTTCTAATGAGAAGACCTCGGAACAGACAGGTTTAATGCTCTGAGAGTCGAAGGAAATCTCTTTTAATTCAAACTGCATTCAGTAACTTTTGAAAAGACACTGGGTTCTCATACTTCCCTTTCTAATCATTTTCAGAAATTGCTTGTTGAATGCATTTAAGCTATTAGGAACTTTTTGGGTTGATACATTTTATAGCACCAGGTAAGTTTTGTTCAATCCTTAGTGAAAGAAATTTTAAAAACAAGTTTAAGGACATTAAAAAAACTCGCTTTTGAATTCAGATTGATTTGAAATAAGGTTTTGTAATTCATTTTAAGAATACTTCTGGTGGTAAAATAAATGCTTTTGTTTTAAATTCTTTTAAAAAAACTGTGATGGAATAGGACTTAAAAGGTTAGAAACTAGAGGGAACCAGTAGTAACTAAAGATTAAAATTAAAGGTGAGGAACACTTAAATCTGACTTACTAATTTATTTATATTATTTATATTTTACAGTCCTTAACTACCCATTTCCCTCAGAGAGATGGATAATAATACAGAATGAAGCAAAATATCTTAACTCTGAATATATTGAAGGATATTTTTGAACAATCTACCAGAAGTTAATTTTGAAAGTGTTTGCTCTATAGACCAGCTGTGTTTAAAAGATATTATGGAAGAGGAACAAGTTTTACAGGACAAGACTGAGACTTATCTGAAATTGGATTTAAAAATGACAGGCTGCAAGAATGATACGGAAAAAGATGCTATACTGGATATGCAAATGAAACCAGCTGATGTCTTAATAATTAAAAGGGATGTACAAAGAACAAACCAGAAGAGTGATCCAAAAAGGTAACTATTTCCTATATTGTGTTTTTAAAACTTGTTATAGTTTTGAAACATTTTGTGATAAGGGTCAAAAAGAAAATATTATTATAGGACATTATTTAAAAATATTAAAGATCTAGATTGTTGAAAGTAAAAGGAAGGAAAGTTGGTTTATTTGATCAAGTTTATAATATGTATATTGTTTTTTCTTGTAATCCTTAATAGACTTTTGCTGACCAGAACTGAATGATGAGGATTTAAGAATATGTTTATAGATAAAGAAATGGTATAGAACAAGTATGCCATATTTGTTCTATTTTAAGAGATAATTAAATTATTACAATTGTTTATACGTGTGATGTTTTCTCATTGGGAGAGGGAGCTGATGAAGAAATTACACCTGCTAGGTTTTATGGGGGATGCCCTGGGAGATTATGGCCTTAAGGACACCCAATTTAGGGTAGTCCAATGGCTTGTGGACATTGACTTGCAGAGCTAACAAAACTTGCTCCCCTCTGATCTTCAGCCAATTTAATAATTACGGACTGAGGATGGCTTCCTATTTTTACATTCCCAAGTACAGAAGAGCTTTCTCTCTAGCTTGCTTTAAATTTTTTCCTTAGCACTGGATGGGCGATTTAAGAAGCTCCCAATTAACAAGCGGCTATGCCTCTGTGACAGAGCTGAGGTTGAAACTGTGGAGCATGTCCTTTTATATTGCCCTATGTATAACGCAGGCAGATCTAAATTACTGTCTCTCATTGAAACAGACCCTTCTAGACCCAATGTTAGTAATTTTTTCTTATATTGTCTAGGGGATGGCTCCTCATATATCACTTCTTTGGTTTCCAAATTTTTTTTAAGACCTGTAACCATCAGAGGAGAACGCTGTAATTCCCCTTAGTCAAGTTTTTGGTGGCCAATTGTTCATGATTAATTTTCCCATGTTCTTCTTTTGTTGTACTTGTGTTTTGGTCTGTGACTGCAAATAAAGTATTATTATTATTATTATTATTATTATTATTATTATTATTATTATTATTATTATTATTATTATTATTATTATTATTATTATCCGTGTGATGAGTGGGGAATAATTGTATATTGATTTTCTTTTGTATATTCTTACTTTTTCTTTCTTTTCTATTTTTCTTATCTATTTCTATTTTCCATTTTATTCTTTTATTTTATGTTTGTATTAGGTTTTTATCTTTTTAAATTGTAGTTCTTAATAAAAGTTACTATTTAAAAGCGATAGAAGGAAGGGTGACTTAACATTTCCTGTGACTTCCTGTAGTCCTTATAACCTCTTCAAAACTCTTCTGGAGAATTGGGACCCTCTCTGGAGCAGAAATGGAAGAAGACCAATAAAGGAGAATAGTGTTGACATGAGAGGTCCTTGGTGCTTCCTGAGCTTGCTTGTTTTTTTTGTTTTTTGTTTGCAGATGTTTCATTACCCAAACTAGGTAACATCATCACTGCTAGTCCTATCATGCACTGATGATGTTCCTAGTTCTATAGAACTGGTTGTTATGATTCTGCGCAGTTCGGAGAACTGACAAATCATGCCCCTGGCTGGTCCTGCCTCTCTCCGCCTGCCCCTCCCCTCCCAATCAGTCCTTATTGTGCATGCGCGATATCACATGGACGCCCGACATCGCTGACTGCATTCTTCACCATCGAGTCACTCCTTAAAGTATTTCTTTATTTTTCTCCTCCCAACGATCAGCTGTGCCAGCATCCCCCCTCGCTGTCTTACTGCTTCACCCAGGAGGCTTCCCTGAGGCCCAGGAGACCAAAAACGGAATGTGGGGTATGTGTGTGTGCTGTGCGGCACCCCGTACTCTGTTTTTTGCCTTCTTGGGCTTCAGGGAAGCCTTCTGGGAGCAAACGCACCCCACCGAGAGGCTTCCCTGAGGCCCAAGAAGGCAAAAAATGAAGCATGGGGTGTGTGTATGCTGCACAGCCCCCCATGCTCCATTTTTTTTACCTTCCTGAGCCCCAGGGAAGCTTCCTGAGAGCAAAAACGCCCCCTCAGGAGGCTTCCCTGAGGCCCAGCAGGCAAAAAAGTAGAGCACGGGGGGTACTGCAAAAAAAGAAGAAGAAGCCACAACCACCCAGTCACATGGCCATGCCCACCTAGCCACACCCACCTAGCCTCGGCCACAGAACCTGTTGTTAAAACATTTGAATCCCACCCCTGGTTTGGGTAATGAAATAGCTGCAAGAAAATGAATAAGCTCAGAGCTCAAACGAACAAGGACCCCCTCAATTGAGGAAGAGTTAGAGTGGAAAGGATAATTATCAAAAGTCAGTTCCCTCCTTCTTTATTTCATGATGGATGATGTTTAAACTGGCAGGCCCAAATTACTTGGATCCCCTCCAGTGTTATAACATAAGCAATAGCCAAGCACCCTATTTATTTCCAATGTATTAGTTATGTTTCCTGCTTAAAACTATTTATTTCATAAATATTGTAGAAGAGAAGTGATGTCAATGTTGAACTTTGATGAATTTTTAAAAAAACTTAACTCTAGCTCTTACTCATTATTTGGACCTATATTTCAATTTGGGGAAGATTGTTTGTACAGCGGGAAACATGTTCCAGTTCACATTACTAATGTCTTGCTCTGTTCAATCTTTTTCTTCAGAATTTGGGAGACAGCATGCATGCTTAGAGTATGGAGTGGGAAGAAGAATAAGAAACCATTGAGACGATTCACTCCCTGCATATTCTTATTTTAAATAGGGGTGTCAAACTGGTGGCCCACAGGCTGGATGCACCATGTGCAGGCCATGCTCCCACACCAGCTCTGCGAATGGGAAAAACATCATGAAACGTCATGTGATGGCAACGTGAGGCAGCGAGTTTGACATCCGTTTGTATTTTAGAACATTTATATACAGTTATATTGATTTCAAAGGGTTTGTCTATGTATTCAATAACCAGTATTTTAATTTGCTCCCAGGACTAAAATGCTACGGGTTAATCATTATCTAATTTCATAAAATTTAATGCTTTAAAAATCACATTAAAACTACTTCTCTGGAATTATTAAAAATACTTATCTAAAAGGCTTTTACAAAAATATTAATCTTGGAACAGTAGAAGACAGCAAACAAACGGAGTGACTTATTATGTCAGAATCTGAAATAGAACTTTCTAGAAAATTCGAGTTAGCCAGCAGAAATGCATGATTTGACACATATATGCACAAATAACATCATTTCTTATTTGCGTAAATTGGTTATGGTTGTTATGAGAGGCAAGTCAGGAAATGTCTAATACTTAGGATTGCCAAGTACAAATGCTGCATGTTCAGAACTATTTTCTTCTTTTTTTTAAAAAAAAAAAAAACACTTTCATTTTTCTTTTTCTTCTTTAAAGTGGGGAAAGACCATAGAAAATTATTTTGCTTTGATGAATGGAAATTGCACTGGTTTTTATTAAATAATAAATAAGAAATGTTTAGGTCATGATACAGCAGATCTGTAATAGATGATTTAAGGTGTAATGAGTGAAACAATATAAAAACAATAAAATGTGGTAAAACGTTGCAAAATTGCAGTAAAGAAATGGGCACAAAGCAGTGGTGGGATTCAGCCAGTTTGCACCAGTTTGGGAGAACTGGTTGTTAACTTTCTGAGCAGTTTGGTGAACTGGTTATTGGAAAAAATAATTAGGGCAGAGAACCGGTTGTTAAATTATTTGAATCCCACCACTGGCACAAAGGATGTCTCTAATCTATTTGTTTTACTTATATATATTTATATTATTCCTTTTTATATATTAACAGTGCAATGTTCATGTCAGGATATAAAAGGGGGCTGACAAATATGGGATACGAAATGGCTATATTCATTTTGCATCTTTGTACAGGGTCAGATGCAAGCTCCACAATGTCTTGCTGAACAAAACATCCTTTATTCTCTTTGTCTTATTGACCTTCTTGAAAATTAATGAGCTAGCAGTCATTTAGCAATCTCCACAAACTATTAAAAACTTGCCTATCCAATATATCTTGAAATCCTCTCTGATTCAAGTTGAAAGGGAATGTTCACATTGACATACAAGAACATTGCTCCTTAATCCATTTTTGCAATTAACCAAGGGATTAATTTTTCAATCAGTGAAAACATGAGTTAACAACATAGTTTCTGGTTCATGAAGCCTCAGACATTTGGGATCTCCCTTAAAATGGAAGATGTAAAGATAGTATAATATAGTTCATTGTTGTATTAAGGCTGTCGGTACTAAAAATAAAACCTAGACTTCAGCAGAGCCACAATTACATTTCTCATTACTTCATTTACCAAACTGTTGTGACTGAAAGGATCGATCCTGCTGTGAGTTTTGATTCTGATGACTCTGAGGATGAAAGGCTGGAGCCTGCCGAGAATTTGGAGTCTGAATTGTTAGAAGACACAGATGTGAGCCAGGGGGATGAGAGGTTATCACACAGACATTCTTCGCCTGAACCCTCGACCTTATTCATGCCTGCAATTGAAGCACAACATGAGTCAGAAGAATCGAGCGAAGAAATGGACAGATCGTGGCTTGATGCCAGAACTAGAAGGAGGCTAAAACGTCAAGCTGTGGGGAGGCATCAAGCCAGACGTTGATTTAGGGAGATTGACACGCCCATCTAGGTGTTTTACGGAGGCAAACTTAGTTAGGAGAAGGGCGAGTCAATAATTAGTACGTTGCCTCAAGGACTATAAAAGGACACAGCTGTGTGGGGGAAGATTGTCAGGAACAAAGTGTCTGTTTGAGTGACGAGGTTTACAGCAGAGGCTCGGAGCTTTGAGAATTTGTGCCAGAACTGTTTTTGCTGAACAGGGCGTGTATATAATTGATGACAGTCGTTATCTTGTTAAACTCCTTTCTTTTGGACTTAAGTTTTGGAACGGCTGCTTTTGGTTTTGTGTTGTTTGAACTTTGAAGGGGGAGCCATAACATTTTTGTTCCTGACCACAAACAAACCATCTTTGAAGCAAGATGGATTCAAATCAACTGCAGCGTTTGGTAGAGCAACAACAACAACAAATAACTCAGCTTTTGCAAAGTAACGTGACACTTCAAAATCAGGTAACACAATTGCTGAATTATGTTTCCAGCTTACCAAGCACTGCTGCTGCTTCCCCTGCCCCTCCTGTGAGGAAAAGCCCAGTATCCATGCCAGAGAAATTTTCTGGGCAAATGGACAGGTTCCCGGCATTTATGGGTCAATGCCAATTGTTTATCTCTCTGAGACTTGAAGACTTTCCAACCGACCGGACTAAAGTAGGCTTTATGATTAGCTTATTAACTGGGCAGGCTGCCAATTGGGCTACTCCCTTGTTAGTCCAACATAGCCCATTATTGAAAAATTTCCAGGGTTTCCTCCAACAAATGAGGGTGATGTTTGAGGATCCAATTAAGGCACAAACTGTGGACAGACAGCTAATGGATATTAAGCAGGGGAAACGTTCACTACAGGAATACGTGGCAGAATTTCGGGGATTTATTCGACCCTCCTCGTCCCCTCTTTCGGCGCCCGTTCTTTTTGTTAAGAAAAAGTCGGGAGAACTTTGTCTCTGTTGTGATTATCGACGCCTGAACTCTCTCACCGTGAGGAATAGCTATCCCTTGCCGCTCATTCCGGAATTGATGGAGCGGTTGCGGGAGGCTACTATCTTCACTAAACTAGATCTGCGTGGGGACTACAACCTGGTTCGGATACGCAAAGGGGACGAGTGGAAGACGGCGTTTGGCACTCGTTATGGTCATTTCAAGTACACCATCATGCCATTTGGTCTGACCAACGCTCCTGCTGTATTCCAGCACTTAATGAACGATATTTTTCGGGACACGCTGGATAGGTTTGTCGTGGTGTATTTGGACAACATTTTAATTTACTCCCGGTCCAGAGATCACCACCTTCAGCAGGTTCGTCAAGTGCTTCAGCGTCTTCGGGAGCATAAACTTTACGCGAAACTGGAGAAGTGTTTCTTTTTTCAGTCGTCGATAGAGTTTTTAGGGCACATCATTTCTCCCGAGGGCATTGCTATGGACCCTAAAAAGGTTGAAGCATTATGTAGTTGGGAAGCCCCTCGTTGAGTCAAGGACGTACAACGTCTGTTGGGATTCGCCAACTACTATCGGACTTTTATCCCGGACTTTGCTAAAGTAATGGACCCCATAACTCAGCTCCTCCATAAGAAGGTCCTGTTTGTGTGGGGGCCCCTGCAACAACAGGCTTTTGACATTTTAAAGAAAGCGTTTGTAGCCGAGCTGATATTGAGGCATCCTGATCCGAATCGTCCATTTGTGGTCGAGACCGATACCTCTAACGTCGCTATCGGAGCGGTATTGTTACAAGCGTCGAAAGATGGCACGCCCCTTTTCCCATGCGCATACTATTCTAGGAAGCTCACAGCTTCAGAGCGCAACTACACCATCTGGGAAAAGGAGTTGTTGGCCATTAAGGCTGCCTTTGAGACCTGGAGACATCATTTAGAGGGGGCTCGGCACAAGGTAGAGGTTCGGACGGATCATCGAAACTTGGAACATTTGACCACAGCTAAGAAATTGAACCAACGCCAGATTCGGTGGTCGTTGTTTTTTGCCAGGTTCAATTTCTCCGTTACTTATGTTCCAAGTGGACAGAATCGGAGAGCCGACGCGTTGTCTCGGAAGCCCGAGTATATCGGTCCTGAGGATCCTCTTCCTCTACGAACTGTGCTACCAACAGAATCCTTGGCCATACTGCAAGATCCTGTAGACTTGCGGGCTCGCATACGAGAGGCGCAACGATTAGACCCGTGGACGCAGCAGAGAAGGGAAGAAATTGGACCTGATTCCCCATGGTCCTTTGAAGAGGGCTTGTTACGACATCGAGACTTGTTGTATGTACCCAACAGGACGCTTAGAGCCCTCATCATGACACAATGTCATGACAATCCAGCTGCTGGTCATTTTGGTTTTCACAAAACCCTGCACTTGGTCACCTGTACTTTTTGGTGGCCTCGGGTTCGACACAATGTGTCTTCTTATGTCGCTTCTTGTATACAGTGTCGACAAGCGAAAGCGGCATCGGGTGCGCCTCCTGGACTTCTTCAACCACTGCCGACTCCGAGCAGACCATGGGGAGCGATCTCCATGGACTTTCTAACGCACTTACCCCTTTCGTCGGGTTGTATGACAGTGCTAGTGGTGGTTGACATGCTCACTAAGATGGCCCATTTCATCCCGTGTAGAAGATTACCCTCGGCTCATGTTACTGCCCGGCTGTTCATACAACACGTATTCCGTTTACATGGCTTACCGGATAGAGTTGTTTCAGATCGCAGTGTTCAGTTCACCACTCAATTCTGGAAAAGCCTAATGAACGCTCTACGAGTACAAGTATGTTTAGCGTCGGCACATCATCCGGAAACCGATGGCGGGACTGAGAAGGTCATTGGTATCCTCGCCCAATACCTCAGGTGTTTTGTCAATCAACGACAAAATGACTGGGTGACCTATCTTCCATTGGCAGAGTTTGCCTTTAACAATTCTTGGCACACCTCCACCCACATGACACCTTTTTTTGCCAATGTGGGTTATCATCTGAGGTTTTTCCCCCTGTCAATCGCGGATTCTCCAGTTCCGGAGGCACGAGATTTTTTGTCGGAGTTATATGCAGTACATCAATTAATTTCTAGACAATTAGAACGAGCGAAAGCTGATTATAAGCGTTTCGCCGATCATTCACATCGGGCGACGCCTCCATTGGCTGTGGGAGACAAGGTGTGGTTGTCAACGAAACATCTTCGGGTCGATCGTCCGATTAGGAAATTGGATCATCGTTTTATTGGTCCTTTCCCTATCGAGGCAGTTATTAATCCGGTGGCTTATCGACTCACTTTGCCGCGCTCCATGCGCATCCACCCTGTTTTTCATCGCTCCCTGTTGGTACCTGACACTCCATCGTGTACTCTCCGTTCTCCGGAAGATACAGGTTCTCCATCTAGGCTGAACCTGTTACAGATACTACAGTGATTGGAATCTATGATTCAAGATGGCTAAAGGGACGATTCCAGTACTTTGTGGGAAGACTGGAAAATGAAATGGAGATTCGCTCTTGGCAGGATGTATCCAAGGTGCAAGCCCCAGATCTTATTCGCACATATCACGCACAATTTCCGTCAAAACCACATCCTGATCGTCAGACTCGGGGGAAGGGCCCTGCGGTGAGGGATAGTGTTGTGACTGAAAGGATCGATCCTGCTGTGAGTTTTGATTCTGATGACTCTGAGGATGAAAGGCTGGAGCCTGCTGAGAATTTGGAGTCTGAATTGTTAGAAGACACAGATGTGAGCCAGGGGGATGAGAGGTTATCACACAGACATTCTTCGCCTGAACCCTCGACCTCATTCATGCCTGCAATTGAAGCACAACATGAGTCAGAAGAATCGAGCGAAGAAATGGACAGATCGTGGCTTGATGCCAGAACTAGAAGGAGGCTAAAACGTCAAGCTGTGGGGAGGCATCAAGCCAGACGTTGATTTAGGGAGATTGACACGCCCATCTAGGTGTTTTACGGAGGCAAACTTAGTTAGGAGAAGGGCGAGTCAATAATTAGTACGTTGCCTCAAGGACTATAAAAGGACACAGCTGTGTGGGGGAAGATTGTCAGGAACAAAGTGTCTGTTTGAGTGACGAGGTTTACAGCAGAGGCTCGGAGCTTTGAGAATTTGTGCCAGAACTGTTTTTGCTGAACAGGACGTGTATATAATTGATGACAGTCGTTATCTTGTTAAACTCCTTTCTTTTGGACTTAAGTTTTGGAACGGCTGCTTTTGGTTTTGTGTTGTTTGAACTTTGAAGGGGGAGCCATAACAAGTTCCCCAAGTTCCAGATGTCCAATTATCATGAGTCAGACAGTATATAGTTAATTGGGAATTGGGAGCTGTCCCCTTAAGGGAATGCCTCATGATAAATGTAGTTAATGCCTTATGGGAAATGTAGTTCATGTCATGTGGTCACATCTGTAATCCTGATTGGTCACTGAATTGACCTCTAGTTGGATTGGGGGAAGCCTTTGTTCTTTCCTTGCCTGGACACAGCAACGTGCTGGATCCCTTGCTGTATCATTATCGGATGAAGATAACTATATTTTCACTACTATAAAGACGACTATGCAAAGATTGGACATTAGATGAATCTCAACATAACTGTGAGTTATACCTTGAGGATGCCTATTACAATCCAATAAAAAAACTTTGTATGGAAGCCTTTGTAGAGTTTATCTAACTGTCTTTATATTCAGCCATATAGTTAAAGACAGAACAGTTACCATATATTGAATTGGGGTTCCAATTTGTCTGAACAGCCTTATGATATTGACACATGTGTTTAAGACAGACTCAAATTATTCCACTGGTTGATATTCTTTGGAGCTAGAATATAGATGCAAAAAATTACAGCTATATTAGTAATTAGGAAAACCAAAATACCAGAATTTTTCAAAAGTGCATTTGTAAAATCAGAGTGACAGTCTGTTGATCCAACTGGGACTTTCCTTTTAAATTCCTCATTTTATATAATAAATGCTAGGTGCAACATCCAAACTACCTGTACCAATAGTCTATGAAAGTCAAGCTATTTTATTTTCCAAGTTGTTTAAATCTTAGGGGAACCAACTGAATATCCATATTAAATGTCCCATGAATTTATTCCAGAATAAGAAACTGGAAGATAATACTTTACTTTCATAAAAGGATATTGTTTTACTATTCATTGTACTATTCATTTTATTTTCTCTTACAGGAGAAGGCAAGAAAGGGAAGTCTTCTAAAATCCTGATGATAATCAATGTTAACAATGAAATAAATGAAGGCGTAATTTATCTGACATCTATTTTTTACTATTTAATATATTTATACAATGCTGAAGTGCATCAAAGTGGTTTACGATTAAAAAAAAGAAATAAAACAGATCATAAATTTTGTAAAATAATATAAAACTGCACTAAGTACAGATAAAACATGTTCATTATGGTACAAATGAAGTGAGAAAAATCTTCTACTGAAGCGTTGGTTGAATTTAATATGTGTCTCAAAGGTGTTTTTTTTATTCTAATATTAAATCAGTAATAATTCCTGCTCATCCTATCATATTAAGCATAGGCTTGTCTTTCTGCATATTTGCAATGGAATTGTCTTTTATAAGTTGTTCACGAACATATTCAAGGAAGTATAATTTATTTCTTTAAAAAAAAAACTTTCTCTGTTGGTGTTCTAGGATCATTTGGGGATTATTTTTAATGAAGTAGTCCAAAATCTGTTTAAAAGGAAGAGTTTAGTACATACAGTATGAAAAGCAAAGGGGTTAAAAGCAGGGGATGGATTCTACCACTTCGCACCTATTCGCTAGAACCCATTGTTCTAAGCATTCTAAGCAGTTTGGAGAACCAGTTGTTAAAAGAAATTACTGGCCTAATCCTGTAAGGAAGGCAGGAAGGAAACATTCTGGTGTTGCTTACAGAAACTGCCTCTCCATCAACCCTTATTACATTCTTGGCAGGACTAGACTTCCTGTCTCAGGAACTTCTCTGGAGTTTTTTTCTCCCTCCTTTGCTGGTACTTTGCTTATTTGGAGTGACCATTCAAAGTTACAATGGCACTGAAAAAAGTGACTTATGACCATTTTTCACACTTACGACTGTTGCAGCATCCGCACAGTCATGAGAGGCCAGGCGAGGAGATGCGTGCCTCAATGTGAGTGATATTGAATTGGCCACACCCAGCCACTAACATGACCACCAAGCCACGCCCACCACCTAAGCCACACCCATAGAACAGGTTGTTAAAAAATTGAATCCCACCCCTGGTTAAAGAATAACAAGTCTAATTAAAAATAGCCTGAAATTTATTTTTAAAAATCCATAACATATTAACAAGATCAAAGAAACGATGGAATTGTTGATAGATCCTTACTCTCTGCCTACCTCAATCATCATTTTAATATACTTAATATTAACACACACAAGGGGTGTTTTAGTTCATGTACTGAAAGATAAGAACTTGGAAACATTAATGCAGTTACAGGAATTTATTTGGGAATCATAAAAGCTTTATTAAAAAGGGAGATAATTGTTTTCACAAAGTACAGTACATCTTAATGGTTCAAAAATACACCTGGAATCACTGGGAACTGGCAACATATCATCAGCATCCCAATCCACATTTAAATCCTTAAAAATAAATTCAGCAACGTATATTTTCTCTGTCTTCCTTCAAATTCTATGTTAGACACAGAAAACTCTTAAATCAATTGATTGCTGAAGGAATAAATACTGATGCAACCAAAGATTTAGGGATATGAACATTTGTAGATATTAATTAATATAAGGAGTTATATGTATGGTTTAGAAATGAATGCACGTAACTTAAAACACTATTCAGTGATATATTGGTAGGAGATAGGTTTTTAGTATGTGGAGTATGTATCTGACCCATGATTCTTGAAAGAATGAAATTTAGGAAAGTTGCTACTGCTTGAGTGTTACTGGCTATGGTTACACTGTGTGGCTATGTAAACTTCATCTTCAATATTCCATGACAGTTTCCCAGCCAGTCTCGCAATCCCTCATTCATTCCCCTAATCAACTGCAGCTGGTACTTGTCTGCTAGGAAGAGAAAAGAAGGGGAGGGGAGGGGAGGGAAGGGAAGATTTCTGATGGTTCCTGCCATCAGGAAACTGGCAGGAAGTTAGAAGTCGCTCCTGCTCCCACTGCCTTTTTGTTCTCACCCTCTGATCATTCTGTTTATCTGTTTAAGTAAGAAAATATCTCTGAAACAATGACCAATGGCAGAGGTTTCCAGTCCTTTCTATGATGCTACTCCACTGCTGTAAAATTCTACACTGAAATCAGTTTATCCATTATTTTTGCAATCCCATGTAAGCCATCTTAAGATTCATACATTTAGTACAAAAATCTGGAAAGGATTAAAAAGGTAGCCAATAGTTGATTCAGTTTTTCATTTTAAAAAGAACAGTTTACAAAGGTCTGGTATGTAACAGAAACAAATAAACAAAAACATGCATACATGACCTTTTCTAATTTATATAGCAGGAAGTCCGGGAACAGTGTACTTGCAGTTACTTAGATGGACTTATTTGAATAATTTATATTTAAATTAATAGTGTATTTATTTAATTGCATGTTTAATTATGGCAAACATATTTTCAATTATCTATTCTTTTCAGTGGTAATTAGGTTTTTTTATTCTTGATTTTATTTTAAAAGTAAAAAAGAGAGGAAGGGAGGGAGGGGAAGGGAAGTGGGTAGAAAATTCCAACATGAATTCATGAGAACAATCCATTATTTTCAATTAGTTCTGTTTTATTTTCAGCACTTTGTAAAGAGCGAGGAAGATTTGTTGGCCAAAGAACTAATTGAAGAATCAGGATCTGGAGACTCTTTAGCCCACAGAAATGACCTTTAATTCACATATTAGGTATGGTGGCCTATCCAATGGCAATTCCGGACATAGCCAAAAGTACTAGTAGAACCAGAACTGTTTATTTTCTTCTTCTTGGTGGTCTGTGTAAATTTATGCCTGGCTTTAGATCTTCAAAGATTGTGTTTTTAGGCACTATCTTTATTTTACCAAGTTCTACTATTTCCCCACTACCATTTTCTCAGTGTTCCATTTGCCTCCCAGAGATTATATACAGGACTAACATTTTCACGTACACCAGGAGGGAAAACGTTAAAATATACCTCATCTTGTTTCAGTCAACTTTTTTTTTTTTTTGGCAGTATGTTGCCACAGGACATAACTTTATTTCAAATAAGCATTTTATCCTGGATCAATTCCCTCATCCTTGAACTAGACTTCAAACTAAGTTTTGGTTAACAGTGCCAAATACAAAACAAGCATGGCTTCTTGATTGGTTTTGGCTCAAGCAGTTGAGGAAAAAGAGGGGGGGAATGAGACTGCTGATCTGTAAAAGATATTCTATGCTATGAAGAAAAGAAAGAAAAAGTACCATTTCCAAGAAGAAATGAAAGTAAAAAAAATGCTGTGGAAGGTAATAGGTACCTCTAAACCAAATGAAGAATCTTCTCTTAGCAACCACTGCATACTGTGAGGGTTTGAGGGTTCCACTTCATAAAAAGGGCCTCTGGTACTTTGAATATATATATGAAATGTATATATTACATATGACATGAGATTGGAAACTTTGCAAATGTCATTTTTTTCTCATACAAACAAGTTGTACATGCACAAGTTCCTTACCTGTAATTATCAAAAGAAAGAATAGTCTATTCATGTAATAATATGAAATTAATGTCGAATTATGAAGACTTCAGAATGAAACAAGTTAAGTTATTCTGAAAATTACTGTGAGTGGCAATACATTGGAGCAGAGTGAAAAAAAAGACGTGTTGTTCAAAAAGAATCAAAAGAAGAAAAATCCCAAGGTATCCTTTATATTAAAGATAAAGAGCTCCTACTAGATTGAAAGAAGACACATTTGCTATATTAGATCTTGCTATCTGAAGTTTGTTTCAATCAAATCTCCTTTAAGGTACAAAGCAGCTTAATGCTTAGTAACACACAGGTACAACGTCTTCTAACTGTTTTGTTTCTAAAAGACTTCAAAATTTGGAATCTGTGAGCATCATATGATACACAATTTATTTGTAAAACTGTTCCACCGAATGTATTATGACTGCTTTCCTAGTAAGCATTTTTCTAAATACTGGTATATATACAGTGGGATTTACCGTAGAATAAGTTTGTCTTAATCATTTTTAAAACTGGATTCTTCCTGAATGAAGAATTGTTGATTGCGATGGATTGAGTGAGATAGAAAGATCTTCCTGATGGATCACATAACTCTGCAGAATCTTTAAAACAAATTGAAATAAAAAAGATTTCTTTACTCCGTGTCTAATTACAGCTTTCCAATGAAATAGATGCGTTTCCATTTTTTCTAAGAATTTGTTTCCTTCACCCTTTCTTACCAGTATATCCACAAATCAGAACTGCAACAGACTGAGAAATAAAGAGGCTAGATATAGTTGCCTGAAATGCACCAGGCTGTGAAATGTTGAAAAGAAAGAGTTTTGACTACTGTCTTTTGGAAGGACCTATCCTTATATCTCAGCCTAACTCTCTCGATTTTCTTCTGCCACAGGTTTGTTTTTTTTAGTGCAGATATAAACTTCATTAACTCAGTGGTGCCAAACTCAAAGCCTACAGGCTGGATCCACCACATGGGGTGCTTAGAGCTGGCCAGAGCTACCCTGGAAACAGCAAAGGACCGGCCCATGGTGCCTCTGCCAGCGAAAGTGGAGCTTGGGAGCTCCATTTTTGCTGGCAGAGGGATGCAGGAGGCCATTGCAGTTGAAAATGGAGCCCAAAAACAGAGCTCTCCCTGGTCTCGCCTTCCTCCGCTGGAGACAATGGATCCCCTCACCCTGCCTGAGCCACCACAATTGCCCCTGGCATGAGTGATTTTGACCTGGCCATGCCAACCCTGGGCATGCCCACCTGGCCCTGAGGTCATACATAACCCTGATGCGGTCCTCAATGAAATTGACTGTGACACCCCTGCACTAACCCATTCTTGGCTCTTTCTTGTTCCTCTGCTTGGGAATGGTTGAAAAATACGAAGTGCTTTTAAGGTCAACCCGCATATATTATTCTTAAAAAACAGTTAAATAAATGCCTGCAGAATATTCCCTCTAAGCCCTCTTGCTTTATTTACACAAGCAAACACAAGAAGGCAGCTGCCACACAGATACCCCTTTGAAAAAAGACCACATGTCAAGCACTTACTTTAGAAATATGAAAGCAAACATGTTATCATCACTAAACAGACATCTGCTCAAACACTTTCCAACAATCTCTGCTGTGTTTCATATGTTGTGTTTACTATATGCCTCTCTCTATGAAAACAAAGTAGAACAGTGACCTACGCAGAATTACAATTAAGGAAATGACTGATGAGCGAGATTAGAAATAATTGATTTTCCAAGTATGGGGCACAAAAGGTACAAACTCCCACCTTTCCTTTTTTCCCCCAACGGGAGAAAGTCAGATGTTAATGTTCATTATGTATCCCACTGCTGTGCATCTTTCTGTCTGATGTATTAGCATGAGGGATGAATTGAAACTGATTGTAGGTTTACCTATGTGTTAAAAGACCTTATGCTTCTTCCTACCCTTTGTCATCATTGGCCTTCAGATCAAGGATAAGAATTTCCAGGTTAATTCTACTACTAATGCTGCTACATGAAGGTTGCTGAAAAATATTTATCAGATCAGTAGACCAATGGTTGGACTGGGGCAATTTCAGTTCAATTATTGGATTTCTTTTTATCAGCATCTTTTTATCATTGTTTTTTATCACCCCAATTTTAGAAAACCAGACAGAAATATTGATATTTAACTCTGTAGTCAAATAAGGAAATCAATACATGTCATCCTGCTGAGATATCACTGCTCATGAGCCGCTGACTGGGGTCACCAATACTGATTTTGACTCATGTGTCCATTCCTCTCGCTGTGCGCTCACAACATTTGGCTGAAGTAGCTGAGGCCAAGACTCAAACGCAATTTTATTTCATGACGTTCTAGGAACTGTTAACATTGGGTGATTACTTAGATTCAGCTGTTGCCACAAGATAAATTCATGACAAAGGTAGAGAAGATAAGATTACGGTTAGGCTATGAGTGCAGGAGAATGTTCCCTAAGATGTTTTCTGAATCTTGTCTCTATCCAACCTAGTTCTAAAATTGCTAAACTTCACTTTCACCTTATCATGCATGAATGTGGTTTAGAAACTTTGTTTTCTGTCATTTCTGGTAATGTTGCTCTAATTTTATCCTCATCTCTTACCTAGGTAGCTTAAAAGTAATCTGTATTGGTGTGTTCACCCGTAAGCGCCACAAGCCACTCTTTTATATGGGTAAATTCTAATATACTTCACTGATCATGACTTTTCAGTCTCAGATGACCTCTAAGGATAGGATCAGACTGGTTTCTTACTAACAACTTTGGCTGGTGCAAGCATCCTCTCCCTCTGATACCTGAACCATCCAACTGCGATTTAGGGCTACTCTGCTCTGGGCAGCAGACATCCAAACAAAACTCTCCATAGTATGAGCTCAGAGACCTAGATCAGCCCAAATATCAGTCAGTTGGCAGTTTGGCTACATCATAAAATGGGTCAGAAAGAGAGGACTCATACTATGGTGGGATTCAATTTTTTTTTTACTACCGGTTCTGTGGGTGTGACTTGGTGGGCGTGGCAGGGGAAGGTAAAATCTCCAATCAGAGATGGTATTTGCTGGTTCTCTGAACAACTCAAAATTTCCGCTACCGGTTCTCCAGAACTGGTCAGAACCTGCTGAATACCACTTCTGCTATTTTCCCCTACCTATCACCTGTTATTTCTTTGGACTATTTTGAAACATATGCTTACTGTTATTCCAGAAGAGCACTAAAACCATGCTCTAAAGACCATGGGTATAGCCTGATTCCCACCTCTGTCAGACCTTGTTATGTTGTCCACTACTCAGGTTGATACGGTCTGTCAGGTTGAAGATTAGCCAGAGATAGATGAAGTAAAGAACCTCTCTTTCTGTATTACCTGCCACCCCTCCCAGTTTTATTCCTGAGGTTGGGAAGAGATTGCAGGTGAATTGGAAAAGTTCTGACAAGCAGATAAACCCATGGGACTAATTCTTTGTCAACCATCATTTGCACATAAGTTACTTTATGGCTAGTAGATACTTTTCTCATTGACTGGTGGTGTTGAGAAGATGATGGTATGGAACGTATTATATACAATCCTTGCTCTTAACCAAATGGTAAAGATGTATTAGCCAGGAAAAGAAGGGATTGGCAAATGTGGACAGTAAAATCTATGGTGGTTTAGTATTCTCCTGGGACAAGATGAGACAAGAGCACTTTAATCAAGTATGAGGGAAGAAAAGTAATGTGGCCCTGGTAGTCAGAAATCCCCTCAGCTTATAGACCATCTTCTGTTCAAGAAGAACCAGACCTGCTGATTCTCACAGACTGATATCTTCACTTGGGACTGAAGAAGGCATGAGAGGATTCATTCTTCCAAAAGAAAATGCACGAAATAGTAGGTGGGTGGGCAAATGAACATTCTACATGTAGTAGGGAGTTTCCAGGGCAGCTGGAATTTAGACTGTTTACAATGAGTTGCAACTGGATTGTATGTGTGATTTGTGTGTGATTGTATGTCTGTGTGTGTGAGGGGGAGAGGGAGAGAGGGAGGGAGAGAAACAGGGAGAGGAAGAGAGAGGGAGAGAGACCAACCTATCCTCAAAAATGGTAAATTCACCACTTATCAGTTGAGAATGATAGCATATAAGAATTGCTGTAGGAACCCTCTATCTCAGTTATTTTCTATTTTACAATATCTTTGCAAAAAGGTGCATGCTTCAGAAATTGAGGAATTTGAAAGGCCTGAGTGGGTAATTCTGTGGAGGAAAACTTATTTCCATTCATTTCAATCCACACCCAGTGGGAAGGATGTTGGCCACTTATGTGAACCAGCTGACAGCAGTTTCAATCTATTTGTTGTTGTTCATATGAATGTAAGTATGAAACAGGGACCGTATAATGCTTCATAAATAAACAGAGACCCGCTAGTTTTTCCTTGGGTTTGCTGGGCCCTTTTATTCCTACTTCTAACCACAGACATGTATGGAGTTTGCCAAATTGTGAATATAATATGATCTGAAAGTTTCAACCTAAATGAACCTCTTTCTTCTTTCTTGGCCACAATGATAAACAGCACTTTAGCCAAATTGTGACATGTTGGGCAATTGTGACATGTTGGCACATGATTTCATTTCAAAATAAAACAATACCAAAGCAAGTTGAAAATTTTGACATTGACAAACATAGGTAAATGTGACATCTGGCTGTAGCCTTTAGATGTGATACGGATGCAAGTTCTGACAGTCAATGACAGATCAAAGGGAATTTGGAAGGATGTAGAATTCTTGGATTTTTATTACTGCATATAGTTAGTGTAGTTCCATATACAGTACATTGTAAGAGCAGAGGACTTATAAAATGCCCCAGCCTGGCTATATATCACTGGATTCTGCATTTTTAAAGGGAACTGAAGCTACATATTGGTGAAGGTCCATATTGGGATGCAGAAAAAAGCAGATTTTTAGTATATTCAGAGTAATTATTAAACAGGATTCCGTAACAGAAAAGCTAATAAGAAATGGAAATCAAATTGGATGAATGTTTCTATAAAAAAAGAAAAATGTTAAAACAACAATTCCAAAGAAAGAAAGCTGGAAGGCACAGAAACCTTGAGTGAAGATATGCAACTTTTAAAAAAAGATATAGGAGGGAAAAAGAGGAAGAGGTCACCAAGAAAAATAGGTAATCAGTATAGAGAGAATGTCAACAAACCTGGAGCCAGGAGAATGTACTGATGTAGTAACAGATGCTAACAAAAGGAACAAAAACAGCTTATGAAATCTGTTCCAAGTAAGAAAGGAATTGCTATATAGGTTGCTTGTTGAAAATGGCAAAATACTAATAGATAAGCCCTGTTCACTTCTAACCTGTCCACCTCTATCCCCCAATCCCTCCCCCCCAAAAAAGACTATGTCTGAGGTATCATGAGCCACTGTAAAGAAAAAGAACGAGCAATATAGAAGCCTGAGATTCATAGAAAAATGATCGGGGATATCTGTTTACTTTGAATGAGTTCAAGTCACCATAGTCAGCTAAACAGCATCCTACAGTGATGAATGAACGGATTCATTCATCTGATAGGTTAGGGCCGTGATGGCGAACCTATGGCATGCGTGCCACCTGTGGGCATGTGAGCCATTGTCCTAGTTTAGCTCCACTGTGCATGAGCATGCTCTCCTGCCGGCCAGCTGGTCGACAAGTATCTGCTGTGCATGCATGAGGGTGTGTGTGGGGTGTGTGTGCATGTGCATGCATGGGGATTAGGGCGCATGCACAAGGGAGGCACACATTGTATTTTGGGGGTTAGGGCACGCGCACTTTGGGCACTCCGTCCGGAAAAGATTAGCCATCACTGCATTAGGGATTATCTCATTTGAGATATTCTGAAAAAGATAAATTGTCAAATGATTGAAGGCAAATGTCCCTATTTTCCTAAAGAAGAAAAAGACGGCTCCAAGGAATCAGGTAGTAATTCACATATGCGAAGCCATGATTTTTTTTAAAGAAAAATATGATTTCTTGACTAAGCACCAATTAACTTATGAAATCAGCACCACCCTGAACTACTAAGCACAGTTTGTATATCATAATAGCTGAGTTCAGTGCTATGCTTAACAAGAACTCTAAAATGAAAAATATCTTGTTAACAGCTTCATGAAATGACACAAATGCCACAATTTGAATAACATGCTGTTATATTACTGAATCACATTTTACTGCCTTTCTAAGTACTTATTTCTAGAATTCATGAGCATCATTTAGTTTAAATTAATATTTAAGGGCCTGTAAAATTTAAATTTGTTACAATGACACCCTAGAGCCATGATGGCGAATCTATAGAACGTGTGCTGGAAATGGCACAGAGACCCATTTCTCCAGGCATGCCAGCCATTGCCCATTACTCTTCTGGGTTCTAGTACATGCGTGCACGCATGCCAGAAACTGGAAGACCAGGTGGCCAGCATGAATGCGCAGGCAGGAAACCAGAAGCTCAGCTTCCTGGTGTGCGCATGTATGCCAGGGAGCTGCTCTTCCGGTTCCCAGTGCTTTCGTGCATGTGAAGACCAGCTCTTCCGGTTTCTGGCAGTCCCACACACATGAAGAACTGCTCTCCTGGTTTCCAGTGCTCCCACCCACAGATGTACGCCAAGGAGCTGCTCTTCCGGTTTCCAGTGCTCCCCTGCACGCAGTGCCGCGCGCTCCCATTTTCGCACTCAGTGCCGAAAAGTTTCGCCAATACTGCTCTAGAGCTAATGTTGTGCAGTTGAGGCAGGTCTTCTGCTTGTTATAGTCTACAAGTATATAAAAAGTTCACATTGAATAACTATTTTAGAGGTAATTATTTTAAGTAACTTATTTTATTAGATGAACAAATTTTCATAACTAACTCAGCATTATTGGGACTTGCTGGCCTGCATATAATTTTGCAAAATAAATAAAGGTGATTGATTTTAATAATGCTTCTCTTAAGTAACTTGAACAGTTAATGTTTTAAAAAAGAGACATGTTTTAATTGAAACATTTAAGAAACTGATGGTAATTCATACAAATGGCAGGGTAAATCAAAGTTGTGGGTTTTGTTTAATTTATTTATTTATTTATTGCACTTATAAACATGGCCAAACAATACTTTTGAAAACAATATTGGGAAAAATATTATAATTATGTTCTAAATAAGGAACAGTTCCTTGAAATATGGAACAGATATCAGGCTCAAACTATTAACATCATGGGATCATAATATCACAGGGGTGGAAGGGATTTTGTAGGTCTTCTACACTAATTCCCTCCTCAAAATTAAGAGAATTTATACTATATCAGACATATGGATGTTCAATATTTTCTTGAAAACCTCAGTGATGAAGCACCCACAACCATGGGTGACTTCCTTGGAATCAAAAGTTTGCATTGTTTGGGTATTCCTATCTGAATTTGAAATACCTAAACAATACAAACTTTGATTCTAAGGAAATTACATTCTGAGAAAATATACTGTATATTTGCTTATACCTTATGGAAATCAATATTATATAATCTTATTATAGCTCTGATTATTAAAATATATAGTTTATTATATTGGTGTATAAATCTAACTGCTATTGCTATATTCTTAAACAGGAAATTTCTTAAGCATTTGTGAAGCAATACATGTCATATAGAAATGCATGGAGAATTGAGAAAGAAGTGGTCTTTTCTTCTTTTTATATGCTTCATTCTCTTTTTTAAATAGATTGTGGAATAGCCTGAATAATTTCCTAGAGAAATTAGTAAAACTCACTTGTTCTCATTGTTTGGGGCCGCCAATTTGGCTCTTGGACGAATATAAGAAAAGAAAAGAGCCTTTGTGAACAAGATCCATCATTCATATAATCTACATGCACACAAAAACGGCTCTGAAGTTAAAATCGTTATATTTTCAATGGTCACAACTGCTTGGCCAGTTGATTAAAGAAGAAATAAGAACTGTAAATAAACAATCTCTAAAAAGCTGGCTGTTGAAATTTATGACATCTAAAATGAGACCACTGCAAGCTAGCAGTGATGTGTAGGGATTTTGTCTTTATTCACTGACTATTAATTTATATGTATGAACTTCAGCACTTACAATTGATCAGTTTCTGAATTTAGCATTCTTTAGAGTTTATCTTCTTCCAATTTAAATGAGACTATGAAATAATGTTGCCAAACTACAGTCAGTAATAGAATCAATGTCTGTTAGATCTGTAAAGTTCCCAAGATCCCAAGACAACATACATAAAATGTCACAATTTCAGCATGGAAAGTCAAAGAGGCTGCACACTGTTGGAGAGCTGATTATAAAATGAAAACACAAATATATCCTCTGCCATGTACCTGTTGGATAAGTCATCCCAATCCATTAAATAGTTGTAGGTGTAGAATAGAAGAGATCTCCTAATGTCCTACTTTCCAGATCTTTTATGTAAATAAAAAGGTTAAAGCCGGAATAACCAACTGCCTCTCTCTCTTTGAGTCTATTCCTGCTAATTTCCCAGTGTAGTTTCCTGTAGCTCTACAAAATGCAGTTCCTTTAGCCAAAAAAGGAGATAGATTATATAAATAGTTGCTATTAAGTCTTCTGCCTCTTTTATATTTTGCCTCTTTCTCATCTGTCTCTCTGTCTGTTTCTTCTTTGGCCAGCTTTTAGCCCATATATATATTTTTACCTATGAAAAGCTTTTGATCTTTGCTAATGTTTCATAAATCAAGATCATACCATATTGTTTGCTAACTTGCCTTGAGTAGTGTGTACAAGTTAAAATAGTTGATGAAAGTGCCGGGGAGGAATCAGCACAGCAGGAAGACTGTAAGAATGCTAGTTTAAACCATTTTTGTTTTTTGTTTTTTTTTCCAATGTAACTTCTTTGAATTCAATGAGCTGTATCACACCTCAGTGCTATAGAACCTGGAAATAAGCTTCACTGAGATCATTGGGCTTTATTTTTTATGAGACAGGCATAAAATGGCATTATAATGTTGCTTGCCTTTATTTTGCATTTAACCACACTTATTCCTCATTAAATCTTACAATGATTCCCTGGGAAGGGAAAGGTAATGTTATCATTATTCAATTTCTTATATAAATAGAGAGTCCCTGTGTCTTCAAAGTGTTCCATGTAAAGATTAGCGATGACGGGTGAGAGGGATGATCCCATAGGTGCTCCTTCTATCTGTTTGTATGTTTGTCCATTGTGGTTGAAGTATGTGTTGGTTAGGCAGTGGTTGGTCAGATCTAGGATGTGCTTAGTGGGGTTGTATTTGTTTTGGATAGCTGTCAAGGCTTCTTTAATAGGTACTTGGGTGAAGAGAGATATGACATCGAAGCTTACGAGTAGGTCGCTGGGTTGTAGGTTTTGTTTCTTTATTGTTTCTATGAAGTGGAAAGAGTTTTGTATGTGTGAGGTGATGGATTCTGTGTAGGGCTGGAGTTGTTTGGTGAGAAATTTGGCAATATTCTGTAGAGGTGAGCCTATGGAGCTGACTATGGGTCTGAGTGGTGTTCCTTTTTTGTGTATCTTGGGGAGGCCATAGAATCTGCAAACACCAACTCCATCAGCCAATCAAGTAATAACAACACAGCCAACCAGCCTGCTTACAACAGAGCCAGCACACCACACCTCCCCACCAGTATTTATAGAGAGACGGCAGCTCCAATCACATTTTGCTCGCACAAGCACGAAGCCGAAAGCACCAGCCTGAAGATGGCAAGTAGAGCTTCGTCAAAACATTGCCAAGATACTCTCAGTCTTACACGGGAAAAGACCCGAGCACACCAAAACCTGCATACCTGTACCCGTGAAACAACCAAGTTGTTGTGGAGAAAATAGGAGGAGGAAGGAGTATTATATATGCTCATTCAGTGGTGGGATTCAAATTTTATTACTACTGGTTCTGTGGGCGTGGCTTGGTGGGCGTGGCAAGGGAAGGATACTGAAAAATCTCCATTCCCACTCCACTCCTGGGGGAAGGTTACTGCAAAATCCCATCCCCCCCCCGACTAACCTGCTTTCCAGCTCCATTGTCCTATGCAGGGCAACAAAAGAAGACCCAGCCAATCAGCTGGGACTCAGGAGGTAGAGAATAGATGGGGGGGGGGGACAGTCAGAGGCTGTATTTGCCGGTTCTCCGAACTACTCAAAATTTCCACTACTAGTTCTCCAAAACTGGTCAGAACCTGCTGAATACCACCTCTGTGCTCATTGCTTTGAGTTATCTGTAAAAATAATAAGAGAGGGATAAAAAAATCTAATTAAAAATGTGATCATTTATATATTCATAGATTTGGGGAGTTATAAATAAATGTGGGGGGATTAGAAATGAGGGGATAAGAGCTTTGGATTGCTAATGTGGCCATTTCAAAATTAATTACGGTTAAATGTTTCATTACTAGCTAAGAGAAAGACTTCAAGTGTCCTTTTTTTTTCATATGACATTTAGCTATCAATGATGTGATTCTATAAACTCTATAAACTGCTTTGAGAGGGCTGTAAAGCACTATAAAGTGGTATATAAGTCTAAGTGCTCTTGCTATTGCTTATAAACTCTGCTCTGGAAAAAATATGAATGGAATTTTTTGTTTAAATAGTTGCTTTTAGTAACTTTTTCTTTTAAATCAAATCATCACCTTCCCAATAATCACCCTTTCCTCTAGAACAGGGGTGCCAAACTTGTGGCATCAGGGCAGCATCACATGTCGTATCTTGATGTTTTTCCCCTTCACGAAATCAGCCATGGCCACCGCTTGACACATCCGGCCCGCGGGCTGTGAGGTTGACAGCCCTGCTCTAGAAGCATTCCCTGATAACTTCATTGAGTAACAAAACTTTTTTTCCCCCAAATTTCTCCAGGCAGTTAGTTATCAATTATTGAACCTGTCATTAAACTGCTTCCTTATGCTCATATAATAAGCTGCTTGAAGTCACAGAGTGTATTTTATGGGGGGAGAGAGAGCACTAACTTTGCTTCCCTTTGATTTTGATGTTAGTACATGGTACAAGTCGCAAGCAACTAATAAGGTACAATTGTGAAAGCATCAGATAAAGAAAGATATCAACCTCCTTCATCCCGAAGAGCTTAGAAATTAGGGAAGGGAGGGATGTGATGTGGAAACTATTAAAGCAATCTAGGCACTTGATTTTAAATAACAATGAAAGTTTTTTTTTTTTCATCATAGCCCTTAACTTCATCCTTGTACTTCTATCCTTAGAAATAAACCACATAACACTGGGTATGGCTCATTTTTTATTTCTCAAAAATTTCTCAGTGAGGTCGCTTAAGTTGCTCATCAATTTTGTAAGACGGTGATTATAAGAAAAAAGGCATCAGTACTGGCGTGCTGCCACTAAGATGGGCAGCCAATCAAACCAGCTGTCTAAGCTGTACTAAGGCTGTCCAGTGTACCTTATCAGGAAGAACAACAGAGAACATGGGGCACCTTAAGGATTAACAGGTTGTTGGTTTTGATATAAGAAACCTACACAGCTTCTTGCAGAAAGAATTGGGGGAATATCACTGTTTTTTTCAATTTTCCCTTCAAGGTAAAATATAGACTTTTAATATTATATTAAAAAAGCAACTTGGAATATGTGATGAAAAGTTTTGTGGTCACAGGATGTAATAGAATGTGTGAATGACCTTGGGGAAAGAAGAGAAGAGATGCTGCCTAGGAAACAAATAGACACGAGAGCCAAGCAGCCCAACGCTTTGAAAGGAACAGCTGGAGCTAGCAAAGACTATATTACAAAAAAGGCAGGAAATGCACATAGACCAGGCAAGAACCACAGAGGGAGATTCAGTGTGGCTTTATACAAAGTTTTTATTTTTTTAAAAATATATTTTATTTTATTCAGAAAAAGACAAAAAATTAAAAAGACAAAACAAAACTAGGCAAAAACATTTTTTTAAAAAAAGATGTGAGTGAAAAGGACAAAAGAGAAAAACACCTACTATTCCCCCCCCCCCCAGCTGAACATTGACAAATATACAGTATATCAACAATACTAGCTTTCTCCCTTGCTATACAATTTTTTAAATTCTGAGCTCTTCCCAGAAACTGGACTAAAAATGTATTGGTCCTTTCCCAGTAACTAAGCAAATCAATCAAGTAACATTTCATTTGCAGTTGCCAGCATCAGGTAAAATTCACCCACTATTCCATTGGACATTGCTTGTGAAAGAGCCATCAACCCCCGACTCTATGTTCCCAGACAGCACCCCCTTCCATTCTACCGTGTTTCTCACAAAATAAGGCCGGGCCTTTTTTTTTTACCCCGAAAAAATGGCTACACCGTCTTTTCGAGGGTGACTTAATTCCCCCTTGCATCCTCGGGTGGGCGGGCGGTGACAGCTTGGATGTTGACCTCGGCGTGGTGGGGCACTTCCGCCACCATTGCTTTCCCTTCTCCCTTGCTGCCGCAGCGTTAGAGCAATGCTGCGGCGTTTGGTGCAGCCATGCACGGCCAGCCAGGGCTCCTCCCTGCAACCGGAGCCCTGCGGAGACACTTGGCTTCAGGTGCTCCTGTCGCCGCCTTCCCTTTGCCTTTGAAGGTAAAGCCAATTCTTTTAAAAACAACACCCTACTACAACAAAGCCTCCCCTGCCCGAGAGGGCAGCCCAACCCCACGTGGGGAGGTGAATCTCCCGGGGCCGCAGCGCAGGATCGGCCCACCTTGGGAGAAGTGCCCAGCCGGCATCCCGGCCTGGCGCTGGGCAGAGTGTGAAGAGCTTCGCCTGGGGTGCCCAGCGCAGCTGACAGGCGGGCCCTCCTTCCCGGCAGCAGAGCTCTCACCAAGGCAGCGAGCGCCTCCCTGCTGCTCATCCTGCCAGGGCCATGCCAGAGCCGTGCAGGCTGGGCAGAGCCAGGAAAGCAAGCCACAGGTGCGCGCCCGCCTGCCAAGCAAAAGAGCCGGGCCAACCTGAGCTTGGCTTCCTTCCCAAGTCCCTCCAGCACGAACCCGAAGGTGCCACCGGGAGAGGCTTCCCAAGGCAGTGATAGCACCCACCCATCCGCGGACAGGGAGGCGAGGTGATGGCAGCACTGCTTCCCTGGCTGGCGGAGAGAGACCGAAGCCCCCCGTCCTTTCCACCCCTCACCCAGCCCAGCCCCGTCCCCACGCATCTCCAAATGCGCCGGCGGCTCCAAACGTTGCAGCGGAACGGACATCAGGCAGAGGCGCTGACTCGGCGGGGCTCAGCTCGGAGGAGGACGCAGCGCAGACCGTCGCCTTGCCTCCCTGCCCACGGATGGGTGGGCACTATCACTGCCTCGGGTGGCCTCTCCCGGTGGCCCCTTTGGGTTCAGGCGGGAGGGACTTGGGAAGGAAGCCAAACTTGGGTCGGCCTGGCTCTTTTGCTTGGCAGGTGGGCGCGCACCCGTGCTCGCTTTCCCAGCTCTGCCCAGTCCACACGGCTCTGGCACGGCCCTGGTGGGATGAGCGGAGGGCCCGGCGGGAGGCGCTCACTGCCTTGGTGAGAGCTCTGCCGCTGCGCAGGAGGGCCCACCTGTCAGCTGTGCTGGGCACCCCAGGTGAAGCTCTTTGTGCTCTGCCCAGCGCCAGGCAGGGATGGCGGCTGGGTGCTTCTCCGGGGTAGGCGATCCTGCACTGTGGCCCCGGGAGATTCGCCTCCCCATGTGGGATTGGGCTGCCCTCTCGGGTAGGGGAGGCTTTGTTGTAGTAGGGTGTCATTTTTAAAAGAATTGGCTTTACCTTCGAAGGCAAAGGGAAGGCGGCGACAGGAGCGCCTGAAGCCAAGTGTCTCCGCAGGGCTCCGGTTGCAGGGAGGAGCCCTGACTGGCCACGCATGGCTGCGCCAAATGCTGCGGCGTTGCTGTAAACGCTGAGGCAGCAAGGGAGAAGGGAAAGCAACGGTGGCGGAAGGTCTCCCGATATGAAGTGCCCCACCAACGCAGGCAGCACCATATCTGGGCATGCAAAATGCAACAAAGTACTCCTAACGGCAACCCCCGCCATTCCCCCCCCCCATTTCGCATGTTTAATATGGGCCTTAATTTGGGGGGGAGGGGCTTAATTTGATTTTATGCCAATAAAAGATGGTGGGGCTTCCTATTGGTGGAGGCCGTATTGTTGGAGAAACACGGTAGTAGATGGGGAGGAAGAGTATGATGTGGAAGCATTGATACACTCAAGACTCAGAAGGAAGTGGATCAAATACTTAATACCCTGGAAAAGCTACCCAGACTCTGAAGGATCATGGGAGGTTACAACAGATGTCTTGTACCACAATTTTTTTTACAACCAGTATCCCAACAAACCCCATACTAGGGAGCTAGTGGCCTTGCAAGAACTGAGCCCTGACTGGGATGAGCAGGAAGTGCCCTACTATGAGATGGAGGGATTGTATACCAAGAGACTAAATAAGTGAGAAATGGACAAGCTCCTTCCACACCAGGCATATAAAACCTGGAGAGGAAGATCAGCAGGGAAGGGTGGTAGCCATCTCAAATGGAGTAGATGGATTATAGGATACCTTGTCTGCTCACAGGGAGTTGCAGGGGAAAAGAGGGGAGTGGTGCCACTACATTTCTTTCTCACAGCCCACAGCTTAGTTTCCCCAGGAACTCGAGAGGGGAGGATGAGTCTGAATGGGAGGGTGACGTAATGAAAATGACCTTGAGGAAAGAAGGAAAGAGAATGCTGCCTAGAAAGCAATTAGACAAGAGAAGCAGGAGCCTCCGGTGGCTTAATGATCAGAGAAAGAAACCTAGGAAGGACCTGCCCTAATGGATCAAGCAGTTAAAAGTGGTGGAAGAAAGTTTGTGGCTTCAGGTTTGCAAGACTTTGTTAATGAGCCTTAACAAGAAAATAAAATTGGTTCATCTAGTCCTGTTTCCTGTCTGGTTTACCTGGGTGGGAGGGAATATAACATTTCTCTGGTCATAAAATTTGTAACTCATCTTGACTAAAGATCTTAAGTAAAATTTTAATACAAGCCTTAGTTTGTAGGTTACTATTTACAACGCAAGCACTGTGGATTCCCTAATACATAACAAAGAGCTCGAGGAATTTTAAAACCTTGCCTTTTGTCCTTGTGCCAGCAAAATTATCATTGCCCACTCCACTCCTATACTTTTAGGTATCGCAGAATGTGTTTGTAGGTGAAGCCAATTAGATTCTCTCTTCCCGATTATTATATGACCTTTTTGCCACACTTTTTAAATGAATTACTGCAGTTAAGTTAGTAACACAGTTGTTAAGGGAATCTGCCTTCTCCATTGACTTGGCTTGTCAGAAGGTCCCAAAAGATGATCGCCTGACCCTGGGACACTGCAACCACCATGAATACATGCCAAGCATTCAACATTTGATCACGTGATCAAGTGGATGTTGCAATGGTTGTAAGTGTGAAAAACAGTCATGTCACTTTTTTCAATGCTGTTGTAACCTCGAACAGTCACTAAATGAATGGCTGTAAGTCAAGGATCACTTATATTGGCAAATAGAGCCAACTGCTTAGAATGCTGATCCACCATGTATACTTTATGTTTGGATGTTTGTTTCAGTGATGGGATTCAATTTTTTTTTACTACTGGTTCTGTGGACATGGCTTGGTGGGCGTGGCTTGGTGGGCATGGCAGGGGAAGGATACTGCAAAATCTCCATTCCCTCCCCACCCTACTAACCTGCTTTCCAGCTCTGTTGTCCTGTGCAGGTGAACAAAAGAAGATCCAGCCGATCAGCTGGGACTCGGGAGGCAGATAATAGATGTGGGTGGGGCCAGTCAGAGGTGGTATTTGCCGGTTCTCCAAACTACTCAAAATTTCCACTACCGGTTCTCCAGAACTGGCCAGAACCTGCTGAATGCCACCTCTGGTTTGTTTATTTATTGTAAAGAGACACCTAGAAGAGGTGTTACTGATGGAGCTGGACAAGATGTTGCAATGGTAGCAACTGAAAATGTCAAATGATGGAAGATATTCAGTAGGGGAATCCTGAAACCAAAATAAAGAAAGGTCATAATGTTCTGACCCAGGCTTCGTAAACCGTAATTATTCACAAGCTTGTTTTAAAAGCAAAACCTATTTTATTGCAAGGCTGGGAATTGTTTTCATTTCCAGCTGGAATTAATCTTAAACAATCCCCCAAGATAAGCACACACCTTTCAGTTCTGTGGAGTACTGCCAAAAACAGAAGTATCCAATTAACTAGAAAAGAAACCAACCAAAGTACAAGAAAAAACCAACGAAGTACACAAAGCTTCAAGGATGACTCGGAACCGATTGAACTACTTTGCTTCCTGCAAAGATTTCATCATCTAGGTCTGACTTTTATCCCTTATGGGAGGGGCAATCACCTCCCAGCCTTACTCCTGAGTCGCCCCTTTTGTTTCAGCTGCTCTCACCTTCTAGCAGCTCTGTGCACACACGCACTGGGAACAGGCTCCCCTGGGTCCTCTGCTTTGCTGCTGCCAGACTCCGAAGGCTTCGAAGGCAGCACCCCACTCCCAGATGGTCCTGGCCCCATCAGACGCAGGACCCTCATCCAAGTCCTCTCCAGACTCCCTGACTGGTCCCCTTTCTTCCTCACTGTCCAATTCTGTTGCCATCTGCACCAGCTGCTGGCGAACCACAACACATAAGTTGTACTATGCTGTGCTCCTAACATAAAATAAAAATATTATTTTTTCCAGATTGAAACATTCTTTGCCTATTTTATTTCCAATATTTGTTTCCTGCCTCACAGCAAATATCATCTGGGCAATTTCCTGTAAAAGACAAACTGCGCTGTAACAAGTTACAGATTGAGACATCTTGACAGTTTCTTCCAAAGTTGGTTACCTGAATTGAATGTTTTTGTCCAAAAAACCTGAATCGGTGCATAACACCCAATACCTTTATTTTGGAGAAACGTATAGAAATGTTTTCCTTCAACAGTCTATGTTTAAAAAAAAAAAAAATAATCCTCTCCCTAAATACTGCAGCCTGGTTTAATGAACCAATTTGATGTGGCTACTTCAAATCAAAACCAGGAGTCCTTTTCCTTCATATGTACCATATAATGCGCCTTGAATACCAGCGATTCAGAACTATCCAAACAAATCAGTTTCTTTAACAGATGTTAACTCCCCCCCCCCCCGTCTCCTTTCCTGAACTCAATATGGTGGGTGGGATATGGATCATCTGATCTGCTAAGAAACTGTTGTTGAAGGTTCTGCTTGAAAGAAAAGCATGCCTTGAAAGGCATTGAAAACACGGATGACCTTTTTTTCCTTCTGAAATTCAAAAGTGTTATTATATACTTCTTATCACACATTCCTTGGCACAAATATAGTACCCAATGACAACACAACTTAACTTATTTTTCACCCAAAAATGTCTCTCAGTCTGTATGTTTGTGTGTGTGTACGTACATTTTGTATATACATATATTTAGGATATACACATACACATGTATATTATATGTATATGTATGCACACACACACACACATACATACACATATACACAGTTTTTTTGAAACCCAACTTTTTACATATTTATTTGACTATAAAGTCAACATGACTCTCACCTATGTATATGTAATATATATCAATGTATGAATGTTGCTTTTCACTTTCATAGAAAAATGCATGTATGGTATACTGAGATTAATAGATTTTTCTACTAGCTATGGCTGTTCATATGGACAATGCCCTGCTATATACAGTCCCAAATGCACTTTTCCAAAAGGCAACTGGACTTTCTTGGTTTTTGTTTTATTTCATTTCATTTTGGGTTGGTTTTTTTTTGGAAATGTTTCACTTTTCATCCAAGAATTGTCTTTGTTTTTGAAGAATTGAACTTCCGCTATTGAGACTCTTTCTGTGGTATGTTGAGTATCTTATCTGATCTAGTTTCATCTTTGTTTCACCTGATTCTCTTACTGCAAGTTGATCCTTGGGTATGGGTAACCCAGTGGTTTCTATAACAGATGTTCTGGAAGCCATTTGTAATAGGGCCACTACAGAGACCACAAACAAAATGTACACAAACACTGTATGGTGGTGCCATCTATCGCATTCCTACTTTGAAGGGGACATTTTGTCAGGACACTCCAGCAAATAAAACTTTTTCTTTCTGTGACTGGCAGAATACCAGCTGAGAAGTAGGAGAGGAAGTTAAAGAAGAAATAACTATACTTTAAAGCAGGGGTGTGTAACTGGTGGCCCCTGCAAGCCATGCCCACCCCAGGTCTGTGAAGGGAAAAAAATATCTGTTATCTGAGGAAAAACAGTGCTGTTCTATTTGTGTCTGTCTTGTTGTCTATTAAGATGCAGTTCAATAAATGCTCTCTTCAGAAAGAGAGAAACAATGCTTTTGAACCAGAATTTTGTTCTGGTGTGAGAGAATCTGATTTTGCAGGGAAATAGTGTTCATGTGTATTTTCATGAGAGAGATGAATAGATGATGGATGGATGAATAAATGAGAGAAATGGAGGGTAGGTGTAAGCATGCTTTCAGGATAATTGATATGCATGTGAGTGAATTGATGCAAATATGAATATAAGACAGAGAAAGAGAGAAAGGAAAGAAGGAAGGAAGGGAGGGAGGGAGGGAGTTTGGATGGGAAAGATGAGTGAATAAAGGAGAAAGACAGATAGAAGAAAAGAAACAATAGTATCTCCTGATATATCAAATTGTAAATATTATATTTTACATTGTTCATACGTATTTTATAATAAAATATAAACTCTCTCATACACATAGAGAGTGTTTTTAAAATATGGATTGCAACCTAAAACATTTTTCCCGTTCTATTTCCATGTATATTTCCATTTACCTGATCTGTAACATGACCATATAAAAACATGTTAAAATCAGGGTGAGAAATGGTTGTAACATGTCAAATCTGATTCAAAATTCAGGCACCTTAGACTGTTTCAACCAAACAGGATGATTCATTTGAGCCAGCATCAAATTTGGAAGCCTTAATTTAATAAAACTTTAATGGGCCACAAAAGTAGAATCTGCAATGGATCCACCCATCCCAGTTTGAGCAACAGATAAAGCAGTAGGTGAAGAAATCCTATTATACTCTTTTTCCTCTTGTTAAAAAGCCACCTACTAAAATCTGTGGGAGGAGAAAAGTATCAACCACAGCCTGATACTGCCAAAATGGGGTATAATCGTATAGTCACACAGTTAAAAGGAATTGTTGCGTGGGTGCGTTACCACCTTTTCCACCTAAGATTTGAAGGTACAGCCTCCGAAGCTTCTATCACCTACTTTGCAATCTAAAAAATATAGTAAAATCAAACTTCAGAATCCTACATACCCATCAACCTATTTTTGGAAATGTCTATAAATCCATGACATGTCTTAAGCTCAATGATACAACTTTTAAAAATTATTTTAACTTCCTTTTTTTTAAGGAAGGAATTTTGCCTGACATCTTCAGCATAGAGATAATAAATCTCTTTTCAAAGATAGATAAGATACGTCTCTGAGAAGTTTTAGTCCTAACTTTCTTAAGACAGGGAGAATAACAGAATGATAGCAGTGTTCCAATATCTCAGGGGTTGCCACAAAGAAGAGGGAGTCAAGCTATTCTCCAAAGCACCTGAGGGAAGGACAAGAAGCAATAGATGGAAACTAATCATGGAGAGAAGCAATCTAGAACTAAGGAGAAATTTTCTGACAGATCAATTAATCAGTGGAACAACTTGCCTCCAGAACAACACTGGGAGTTTTTAAGAAGAGATTGGATAATGATTTGTCTGAAATGGTATAGGGTTTCCTGCCTAAGCAGGGGGTTGGACTAGAAGATCTCCAAGGTCCCTTCCATCTCTATTATTCTATTCTATTCTATTCTATTCTATTCTATTCTATTCTATTCTATTCTATTCTATTCTATTCTATTCTAAGACATTTTTATAGAAGCTGGACAAGATTTTCAAGTATAACTTAAATAAGGTATGGGATATTGCTAATGTCTCTTTCGGTCACACTTCTTAGGGGAAAATCTTAATACAGGTAGTCCTCAACTTACAATCATTTCTTTAGTGACCATTCAAAGTTATCACGGCACTGGAAAAAGTGAGTTACAACCAGTCCTTGCACTTTTGACCATCACAGCATTCCCCAAGGTCATGTGATCAAAGCTTGCGTGCTTGGCAACTGGCATATACTTACAATGGTTGCATTGTCCCAGGGTCATGTGATCACCATTCGAGGCCTTCCCAGCCAGCTTCTAACAAGCAAAGTCTATGTGGGAGGTGAGATTCACTTAATGGCCACATCATACATAGCTACAGTGATTCGCTTAGTAACCATGGTCCAATTTTTTTTGTAAAATTAGGCACGACTCGCTTAACAAAACCGTCTTGCTTAGCAAGAGAAATTCTGGTCTCAAATTCTGTGATTCATTTTTGTAGTGCCAGCTAGTCCTAATTGCTTCTTTGCGTAACGGTAGCATTTTTGCAGCCCTCTGCACATCTTTAAGCAACACTCTACACATACACCAATGCCACTTTGTATAAGATGAGTGAAAACAGAGAACCATAACCTGGAAATAGGTGTCAGCAGAACTTCCAGTCATCATGATCCATCTTTTCCACATGGTTTTAGTTGCCTCTCAAGAACTTAAAAACAGTTATGAATAATCTAATAAGAATCAGCAAGCACCTGCAAAATGCCTGCCTCCAGCTGCAGGGAATCAAATTCAAGAAGCAAAAAAGCGGAGGAGGAGAAGAAGGAGGGTGACCCATCTGGGTGCATTCTCCACACATCATTACAAACCCACAGCAAAGGGAACGCATTAATGCCCTTTTTGGCACAAAGGGTGCAGGCCTCTAGGGGGAAAAAGGCATCTCATATGAATGTTTGCTTAAGGAACTTACAGCGTTTGCTTTCAAATGATCTGATGGAGTGGGGATAATGATATATTTGTGTAGAAAAATGGGGGCATTCGCATTACAAGCGGAGAGTTGAGAAGCAAGATCACAGAGCTGCAACCACACAGTTCTGTATTTCAGGGAGGAAAACCAGTAGCCTTCCAGATACAGTGGAACCATAATTCCCAGCACCTTCTTCACTGGTCATGTTGCCAATGCTGCTGCTGCTGTTGTTGTTCACCTCTTCTTGTTGTTCACCTCTTCTTGTTGTTCACAATTTCTTCTTCTTCTTCTTCTTCTTCTTCTTCTTCTTCTTCTTCTTCTTCTTCTTCTTCTTCTTCTTCTTCTTCTTCTTCTTCTTCTTCTTCTTCTTCTTCTTCTTCTTCTTCTTCTTCTTCTTCTTCTTCTTCTTCTTCTTCTTCTCCACCTTCTCCTTCTTCCAATGCTTCATATGTTTCCTTACTCAGTCATAATGAGTGTAGTGGTTGGGGTTGGTACTTTCTCCATTTTTGTTTAACTACATGAAGCTGCTGGGTGAGATCATCTACCACCACAGGCTGAGATATCATCTATATGCTGATACCACCCAGCTGTATGCCTTGTCCCATGGTACGTTAAGCAATGCCATGACAGTGTTTGGAGGCTTTAAAGGCTGGATGAAAAGCAAGAGGCTGAAACTAAACACAGCAAAACATAATGGTCTTGGTTTGGAGTTCTTTGGTCCATAGAGAATTGCCATCTTTGGTCTTGAATGGGATGGAACTGCTCCTGACAGATCCTGGGCATATTCTGGAGGGTCTTTATTTAGCCTAAAAACTCTTGCTTGAGGAACCAGTGGCAGTAATGGCCAGGAGGGATTTTAAGCAACTGCAGATTATGCACCAGTTACGTCTTTTCCTGGACCAACAATCCTTGTTCATAGTCATTCATGCTCTAGTCACCTTCCATCTTGATTATTGCAATGTTCTATACATGGGGCTGTCCTTGTAAATATCTGGAAGCTTCAATTGGTTCAAAATGTGGCATACCATTATTTTATGCACATTTAGATATGCACATGTTGTTATCTCTCTTGTGGGAACTGCATTGGCTACTGATTTGTTTCTGGATCCAATTCAAGGTGCTAGTTGTCTCTTTCGAGGCCTACATGGCTTGGACTAGGTTATTTGAAGAATCTTCTTTTCCTGGTCACATCTATCCAACCCACCAAGTGGAGAGTCAGGTAATGCTATAAGTTCTCTCCCCTAAGGAAGTCTATCTGGTAGGACCAAGAAGAAGGGCTTCTCTCTGATAGCTTCTTCCCTGTGGAACATTATCCCCATGGAAATAAGATTTGCTTATCACACTTTTTCACAAGGTCCTGAATAGCTGGTTTTGCCAATGGACCTGAGGACCCCAGAGTGGTGTGGTCCATATAATGGCTCACATGGTTGTTGTCACCAAGGAGATGGAGAATTATTCCTTTTTTATTGTTTTCAGATTGTAAGCCACCTGGAGTCACTGAGAGTGATTTGAGTGGCCATATAAATTTTCATAAATAAATAAATAGCTCATTCAGACTTCATCACAAGTCATAATTTGTGATGAGAGAAACCACTCTTACTCTTATTAACTTTCCAAAAAAATAAAAAGGCATTTTTGAATTCAGTCAACAAAATGCAGGAAAAGTGCATTAAAAACATTGTAAACCCGATGGGAACTCATCATGAGGAAACAGCTGGAGTACGAGAATATAAATTTCAAATGCAGATTACTCTTAATCTCGATGGACCTAGAATAATATGTTTATTAAAAATAATAAAACAGTTATGATCTATCGAAGGAGGATTTATTGACTCCAAGGGTAGGTCAGTTGAAATCAATGTAAGTTAATTTGATTAATGGTAGGTAGGTCCAAAGCACTATAGGATCCAGGCCTCATGAAATGGAGCAAAACTGTACCAGCACTAGAGTTGAAATAGTTTACTTCTTCCCAGTGATACAAGTACAAGGTAAAATAAAGGTGAGAGGGAGGGAAGGAAAGAAGGTAGTTGAAGCAGCTCAATTAAAATGAAAAAAGTCATATAACTCTATTTTAGTTGCCAGATCTATGAGGAAGGGGTCCCTTTGCTTTAGCTCTTCCTTTCCCTTCCTGGATATATTATTCCACAAATATTATAATTCATCTGTCCTATTCTCTAAACAAGTTCTATTTTCACTTAAAAATAATCAAATCTATGTAATATTCCTAAATTCACTCTCACATAAAATATAAAAACACAATAATAGCATCTATGTGGATCAGACCAATCATGTTAGACTGCTATATGGAAGCTCACAAGCATAATCTGAATGTAATAGTATATCTTTATTCATGTCTCTCAGCAAGCATTAACAGAAAACAAATTACTTTAAATACTGAATGAATAATGAAGCCATTCTTACTAGCAAACCTTGATCATCGATTGGATCATCAGTTAATTTGGCCAGCTTCTTATTAAAGGCAGCTTAGGTCTTGGTCATCATTTGTATAACGTAGTCATGATGCAGAATATATGATAACAAATTTCATACTTTAACTATGTGTTACATAAAGGAGTTTTCTTCTCTAATCATCTTCTACAACATGGGTGTCAAATTCACCGCGTCACATTGGCGTCACGTGATGAATTGCAACTTTTTTCCCTTCATGAAGCTGGGGTGGGCGTGGCCTGCGCATGACACATCTGGCTTACGGGCTGCCAGTTTGGCACCACTGTTCTACAACAAATGTTTTTTGCCCCTAATAGCCAGTCATTTGATGGAAAAATAATCTAAATATGACAAAGTTACCAATCAATGGAATCTATACATACATATACATATACACATACATGCATATATGTGCATGTGTGTGTGTGTACACACACACACACACACACATATATGTATATATGTGTGTGTGTATATATATATAAAATACATATACCTACACATATATATTTGTGTGTGTGTATGTATATATATAATTTGTACTCAGAGACATCTAAACTTAAAGTGTCATGTTTATTCCCTTTATACTTTTCATTCTTGAATGGGCTGTTTGTTAATTTGTGACTATAGAGAAGGTGTGCTAAAATCTCCAGAATTCTAAAAATGTGGTCTGACTCCAGCCAGGGTGGATTACAATCTTTCATTCCACAACAAGCAATTTTTGTTATCTGTGCCTGATGCTCTTTTTCTTTACTCTGCCTTCTGTGGTGGGTGGTCAGGTAAGCATTTAAGTGTCCACTTACACAATGATGAATCAGCTTGTAAAAACAGAATTGGAGGCCTGCATTCCAGACTGATGTCAGCAGCCTCTACTGCTTGCATTTCAGAAATGGGATTTCATCAATGAATATTTTAAAATTCAAATTCCTCTTGTTGATTTCCATGGCTCCCTGGTCTCCTTTTCTCATTTAGAATGAAATAATTTATTCACCACAACTCTTTACGAGTCTATGTGGCTGCTTTTGGAATTTAATTTTTTTATTTTGCATACAAGTAATGTTGCCATTATCACTGAAATATAAGACAAATAGGCTAACTTTATAATTTTTTTTCTTCTCCTTAATGATTGGGCTGTACTGTTTAATTCACTTGCTTATTGCTTTTTGATGGTCAGCAAGTCTGTCTGTATATCTTTTGATAGCCAAGAGATAAAGATCTACAGATCTGCTTCTATGTGGGTTGAAGTGCCTCTGTTTTTCCTTGATTGATTGTACCAAGTTCAGTAGGACAATCCATTATTCTTGTGGAAGTCTTCCTGGCTTCTTTCTTAGTTTAAACATTAGGCCAAAAGATTCTCCTCCTCCTCCTCCTCATTTTCCAACTCAGCAACACCAGTGCAGTTACAGTGCTGACCTGCTCATTGAAAAAGAGCTAGATGCATAGCAGATGCCTGAAACATTTTTAAAAAACTATGCTACCTTTGCTTATGGAAGAATGCACATTCACATGCATGTTTTCTGGTTGAAAACCCTGATTCCCTGCCATGATTCTTGGTTTCTAGATCATAAATGGCAACCTGCAGCAGTGTGAAAGATGTAGAAGATAAGGCAAAGCTGAGACTTTAAGAGTGCAGACACTCTACTAATAAAGTTCAAAGGGCAAAGCCCTAGTACAATCAATATGCTCCACAATGTTTGGAAATGTAACCCAAAACATCAGAACAGTCCAGATGTCAAAACATGCTGGCTTTGTTTTGGAAATCAAACCAGAAGAATTTAAGAATGATATTAATGATGAATGAAAAATATTGGAGAACTAAAATAGTGGGTCATATAACACTTTCAACTGAACTGTGATGGTTGTTATTTATCAGTGACAGGCATGTATCTTTGATGTAGCTTTTAAGTGTCATAACTGAGTCAGAAGACATTGCAAAATTGACAGAATTTCAAAAAGCTGAAGGATAAATTCATTTTGATTGACATATTAATCTAAGAAATATAAATTGTTGGTTTGTTTAAAAATTCATAGTGAATAGTATTTCTACAGCATCCTAAATTAAAGTTAAATATAAGGCTAAATGATGCTTTCATTACAAAGGGAAACAAGTAAAATATGCAACTAAATAGAAAACCAAACTGTTCCTTCAAATTGGATAGATTTTACAGAAGAAGACAAAAGAAGCTTGGCCATCTTACGATTCCTGTCTGATGTCTCATATGAATGGATTTGTCTGTTTCATTCCTTTGTGAGTTCATTGAGCCCTCAATCAGGATGCTCCTAAACTTTAGTTTAACTATCATAATTGCTACAATTAAATCAAAGCTTATGTACTTTGCCACAGCTTTCAGTTCTCTTAGGTTGTTTAGATCAGGGGCTTTCAAGCTTCTTCAGACTATGGATCTTGTTAGTTAAAAACAAAAATAACAACAGAATCCCTGATCAAGAGGCAAAGCTGTAGTCATAAAAATGCCCCATTTGTGTGATCTTTTTTTGTATTGTTTTTGCCTTTAACTTCTTATGGAACTGATAAATTCTCTTGAAGGGTTCTGTCTGTGGAACACAATTTGAAAAAGAAAATTTTAAATAATTTAATCTCTACTGTCACTGATACATATTTTTACTATATATTGATAAACAGCGGAAAATCAGTATATGTAGTATAAAACAATGATATCAACATTCTTATGTGCAGTATTTTACAAATGTATACATTTATTTTTTTCTATTTATTTGCCCCTTATTCATTCTCTCTCTCTCTCTCCCTTTCTCTCTCTCTCTCTCTCTGTGTGTGTATGTATGTATGTATGTATATGTATATGTATATGTATATGTATATGTATATGTATATGTATATTCAGTATCTCCCTATTTTGAGAACGGCAGTTTTCATAATTCTACCATTCTTGCAGAAGCTGGAGTTGCAGTTTTCTCAACTGAGCTGGAATTACCAGATTATAAGTAGAGTGAAGACTTGGATTGAACTCATAAAGATTTAGATAAACTTTAGTAAACACACCAGTGGAATGTTCTTGGATTTTAACTTTTTTAAAGAAGATGGTAAATTCTTCTTCCCATAAAACTCCACTGATTCACTACATTCCCACCTACCACATATACTTGTTATTTGTTCTCCATTAATACTCATGTTACAGTTATACTTAATACCTTTATCCAACTTTTTTTTAAAGCACTCAACATTTTTTCTAGTCTACTGTGTGCCATTTGGTTAAAAAATGTTTTTTTTATAAAGGAATGATTGCCAAATATCTAAATATTCTTCTTTACTAATGGGCATCCTGGAAAAAGATTACAACCATTGTTTAAACAATTGAGAAAATATCATGTTAATTGTTATATAATATCTAAAAATGAGAGAGCCATTTAATTGGAGGTTGGCAGATCTGTATTGAAAACATCTTCAGAACTGAGTATTTTGCCATTTCCTTTAGTTTATAAAAAGATGGAGAAAATTCAAATTTGCAAAAGATGAAAAACTGAATGGAGTAACTAATACTTTCAGAATACTAAAGCAACATTGCAAATGATTTCCTTATATTATTTATGATAGGCAAATAAAATTACATCCAAATGAAACTTCAACCAAATGAAACTGCATCAAATATGAATCTGCTGGCAACTTGCCTGCAGAAGTTGTAAATGATCCAATACTGGAAGTTTTTAAGAAGAGATTGGATAACCATTTGTTGAAATGCTGTAGGGTTTCCTCAGTGGTGGGATTCCAATTTTTTTACTACCGGTTCTGTGGGCATGGCTTGGTGAGCATGGCAGGGGAAGGATACTGTAAAATCTCTAGTCAGAGGTGGTATTTGCTGGTTCTCCGAACTACTCAAAATTTCCGCTACTGGTTCTCCAGACCTGGTCAGAACCTGATGAATACCACCTCTGGGTTTCCTGCCTAAGCAAGGGATTAGGCTAGAAGGTCCATTCCAACTCTGTTATTCTATTCTATTCTATTCTATTCTATTCTATTCTATTCTATTCAACAACCATGAAAAAAGATTAGACAAATTAATACTCATAATATCAATGACCACTAAGCCTAAACATGTCCTTTTTTCAGGTTCAAAATGACAGCTGCTGGAGGGCAACAATATAAGAAGCTTGAATTGAAGGGGACTGGATGTTACATAGAATCAACCCCAGAATTCTCAGCCACCATTGTCTGCAGTTAAACTACCAGAGAAATTGAAGATCCAGCATTTTTGGTGACCACCAGAGTGGACAAGATTGCCTCCAATTCACATTTTGTCTTAGCCACAAATTTCCTTGATTTATTGTTCTAGAGTAAGGTAGGAGTTTACCTTCAGGAGTCACCGACAGTATAGGCTGGGGAGTTTCCCACCAAGCCTACATTTCTTATTCTGCACTCCCACTCTTTAAAGTTTCCCACCAAATGGGCTTGTTTTTGCCAAGGATGACATGGTCATACATTATTGCTTTGTGTTAACCCCACCTTCTATGTTCCCTACTGCTTCTCTAAAAACAGTTCCTGAAATTGGACTGAAGAAAATGACAGGGGAAGGGAAGGAGAAAAGAAGAATTAGGAAGATAGAAAAAGTTGGGTTTCCTTATTTCTTTATACATTATGGAATGAGAAGTACAGTTGTATGCTAAAACTGAATTCAGAGCACTGTCATTCACAGGGTTCATTTTTAAAAACAACAACAAAAACCCTCCAAATAAATTGCTCAGCCTTGCTTTTGATATCCCCTTATTTTCTTAAGCACAGGTTTATTTTCCTGTATTATTTGTAGAAATTACAAACGCATGTCAGTCAGTCAGAATAGAACTGGAAGGGACCTTGGAGGTCTTCTAGTCCAACTCCCTGCTGAAGTAGGACACCCTATAGACATGATGGTGAACCTATGGCATGTATGCCACAAGTGGCACGCAGAACCATTTGTGCCAGCACGCAAGCTGCAGGCAAACTTACCTCACTGCACAAGTGCGCGCCACATAGCTTATTTTTCTTCTGGTTTCAAGCCTTTTTCAGCCTCCCAGAGGCTTGGAAAAAGCCTCTGCAAGGCTTTTCAGGCCGAATAGTCCCATTTCATCACTTTCTGTAATACCAGAAGTGATGGAACGGGCATATTATTTGGCCTGAAAAGCCTTGCGGAGGCTTTTTCCAAGCTTCTGGGAGTCTGAAAAAGACTTCAAACCAGTTGAAAAATAAGTTGTGAGGCACAGTGCAGGTAAGGGGTGGCTGGGGGCGGGTTGTGTGCGCATGCGCAGGAGGCATGGGAGGACGCATTACATTCTAGATGCTGGCACATGAGTGCACGCATACTAATGTGCGCGCAATTTTTGGCACAGGAGCCCAAAAAGGTTAGCCACCACTGCCCTATACCATTTCAGACAAGTGGCTGCCCAGTCTCTTCTTAAAAACCTCCAGTGATGAAGCACCCACAACTTTTGATGGCAAGCTGTTCCACTGGTTAATTGTCCTCACTGTCAGAAAGTTTCTCCTTACAGGTATAGAATATAGCCTTAGTAATGACACTGATGAATCTACAGGACTGATAACATATCCACTGAGGGAGACTGGAATGAGCATCATTGTTTACTGTTGTCTTATTTCAACTGTAGTTATTTTATTGAGATGAAGATGGAGGGATCCATCCAATTGATTTGCAAACCAGTTACTGTAATGATAAAAAATACCTTCTGTCCATGAACAATGATACATACATTTCAAAGAGCTGAATTTCGACGTTCTGTACCAGGTAGTTCTTTAGCCATTAGTTCTTTAGAATTAATATTTTCTAAATTTGCATATGTTTGGGATTCTGTAAAACTGTATCTCTTGAGCTTTGAAAGACAAAATAACAAATCATGATTTACAGGCTGTGCCCTCCCTCTGACACTGAAAGAAAATAAAGAATAGACCATGATTTACAGACTGTGCTCCGTTTCAGTGGGGCCCCTACATTGACTTTGTCAGTTGCTAATGTGATAACATGAACCAGTAGTTGAGCAAAGGTAGGATTGTAAATTTCCTGGTGAGTAATGTTGGGTGAAGGATTACAGTAAATACACAACCATTAAGTAATGCCTTATGGCGAACCCATTTATAGCTTTCACTTGGGGCTTTGGTGACAAATAAAGTGAGCTGAGGCCGTTCCTGCACCATAAAAGCTTTCTGTTGTCTGGAAGCAGCCTCTTTTGTCTGTTTGTGTCTGTGAAGCAGCACATCAGCATAACATCCTTTGTTCTCCATTGTGAGACACATAAATTAACAAGCCATATGGTGTTGTTTGCTATTTAGCAAATGCTCTCAGACCTTTTGATGTGCACTGACAACCATACAGCAAGAGTGCAGAGCTAAACAAATCTTTAGGCTTGCTGAAACAGAATGGTAATTGTCGCCTACTTGAAGAATTGCGCAAGTCTTCGTGGAAGTTACAATTTAAAATAGTACTTGTTGTTCAACTAAATACAGTATGAACCTTCCTGTTTGATTTACTAATTAGCAAAACTACAATTGGAACTGTAACCATTTTCTGTTTGTGTTCCATTAAGTGACTACTACTGTTTCTTCTTCTCCTCTTCCTCCTTCTGCTTTCTCCCTCCTTTTCACTTTTAAATTAAAGTCAAGTTTTTTTAAAAAAATATGACAGAACACTATTAAATGAAATACCATTTTATAGCTGTAATAAACTGGTATGGCAATGAAAAATAGTTGAATACATTAAAGAGCTAAAAATGAAAAATACTGGTATTTCACTTCCATTCCTTTCTGGCAAGAAATGAATTTGACATATTACTATATTGGGAAAATCATAATATTAGGCAGAATGGAAAGGTTGCTTTTTTATGTCCTTGGGCAGAAGCAAATAAACAGAAAATGAGTAGCAATTTGATTAATTAATGTACAATTTTTAGTCAGGGAAACAAGGTGAGTTTGGGAATTTCTGCCTCAGAGTCTAAAACAATTAAAGAGTGGGCGGTTCCTGCCATTTTCAATAGAAAAAACGTCTCCATTCCAATAGAAAAGTGAAATTCATTTCAGAAAGAGGAAACAAATCACCTACATAATTCTTCCAATAAAGTTATCAAAAAGCACCTGACCACACAACCTGCTATGGCACACCCAGTGCAACCTATGAAAATGAGAAACTCCCATACATTAAAAAAAACCTTAGAAACAATCACCAAACTAGTATAACCACATGGAAACACTGTATCACACAGACCTACTTGTAATATTCTAGGAAATATTAAAAAGGCAGAATGTTATATTTCCCTGGATGAGAAAAGGAGAAACATGTTTTCAAAGACAAAGCAGCTTCCTGCAGCTCCTTGCCCACCTTTCAGCTCCAGGGTGATGGGATTAAGACATGGCCCTCAGGACATGATAGGATTAGCCCACTACCCATCTCACCACATGGCACCTGGGAAGATTACATCACCCAGCAAGATTCAACCAAGCCTGGGACTCAAGGCAACCTACAAAGCTACCCCTGCATGGCCCCATGGGAGTCTGACAACCAATCAGAATACATTTCTTGCCACAGGAACAGAAAGGAAGTTCAAAGCCCAACAGAGGGTATAAATATATCTCCCTCTCTCACCCATGTGCTCATTTTCGCCCAAGACCTCAAACCATGTGGCCCTGTCCACCATTAAACCATCCTTCCAAGCAGTCGCCATGTTTCCAGTGTCTTTCTCCCCACTTGGAACTGAACCCAGATGGACCTTTCTTCACAACATACTGAAGCCCTCCAAATATCTTAAGCAAACCAAAAGACCCAGTAGCCCAAGGGGTGGGACCAGAAGTCATTTACAATGTACAGTTCAAGGCTTGTAACTGTGTGCAGGACAAATAGGCAGAAGACTAGCATTTATTTGAGAACACCAACAAGCAACCTCCTTAATCTCACAACACACAGACAGACACAACCACAGTTTCAAATGGGAAAGTATTAGCATCTTGGACAATCCAAATCTTAAAATGTTAGGCAATTCCTGGCATTCAGACAAATCAGCCATCAATGCACACATAGAGATAAAGCATGTTACAAAACAAAAAACTAGAACACATCCTCTCCAGCAGCCACAGATAAGCAAGGATTAACACCTAACAATCAGGCAGAAAATAATATTCTAATCAAGGAAGCACCAAGGAGGAAACCATACCCATCACTAAAACTGCCAGCTACTATATAAACATATCCCACACTCAATTGCACAGATGTTGTTACCTAGTTGGATAATGAAACATTTGCAAGTGAACAACCAAGTTCAAAGAGCATCTATAACTCCTCAATATCTTCTTTATTATTTTTATTATTCATTCCTCATCAATGAAAGAAGCTAATGTGAAAGAATCTAATGTAATCAGCTTAACCACCTACTTTTCAATATCATCTAGTATCATTTGATAAGAGAAACTGGGTGAACCTGGTCCCTTAGTACAGATACTCACTCATACTTCCTTTGGCCTACTTTTCTATGATACACTTTCATAGATAAAGGTAAAGCTTCCCCTCGCTCATACAGTATGTGCTCGTCATTTCCGGCTCTGGGGGTGTGTGTGCTCATCTCCGTTACAAAGCCAAAGAGCCAGTGCTGTCCAAAGACATCATCATGGTCATGTGGCTGGCATGACTAAATGCTGAAGGCGCACAGGACGCTGTTACCTTCTCACCAAAGTGGTCCTTATTTTTCTACTTGCATTTTTATACGCTTTCGAACTGTTAGGTTGGCAGAAGCTGGGACAAGTAACGGGAGCTCACTCCATTACGCAGTGCTAGGGATTCAAACCTTCATATAACACACTAAATGGGAGTATCAGTGAGAGAAAACAGTAAAAAGTTATATTTTGCCATCAACTCCAGATTTCAGATTTAATAATAGGAAGGTATGATTCTTCCACAAATGATGTGTTGAGTTAATGAAAAATATTGAGATCTCTTGTGGGTACATTCATTCATCATTTGCTTGAGAAAAGATACTGGCATTCCCTACTGCCAAATAAGTAAAAACTAAAAGTGTCAGTGCACACTCACCTGGAAAGACCTTTAAACTGACTTCTTCATAATTCAGATGTTTTTGAAAATTACTGCTTTAAATCATCGTTATCATCAACAACCTCCTCCTCATCACAGTGAGGAGAGGTGAGCTGGGAAATCTTGCAACAACTATATATATAATTCTGTACCTGTTCACTTGTCTTTGCCAACATAGCTATTAGCAGAAGAGAGCCACAGTTCCAGATGCTGTATTTTGCACCTTGGATCAGCAACAGGTATGGTAGCAAACAGTTGCTTTTTTGATGGACACACACATACACACGCACACAAAACACATAAAACTTAATGATTCATTTTTCTAGTGATGAATCATCACATGTGTGTTCACTTCTTGGTGGCAGTTTGTTAGGCAGAGCTAGTAGTAATTATTAACAGTGCTAGGGGAAAACCAGACTAGTTTACTAGAAGAGAAATGAAACCACAATGGTTGAGCAATCACAAAACCTTTTCCAAACTCTTATAGAGTTTGCAGGCAAAAGACAGACAGAGATTTTTAATCCCTGTCTCTTAAAGGAGAAAACTCATGAGCTTATTCATGTAATACTTTTATGTCTAGTTTTTAATGTAATATACAGTATTACATTACTTGTTCTATATTCTTCTGTTCAAAAATGAATTGGTAATAACATTGAATATTGTGTCATCTATAAGTACTTATTTGTCTGCAGTAGAGTTCCATTCTGGGTCATTGAGACCCTCAAATATATACCAAAAAGCTCCAGAACAAAGCAACTAAGCGCACCAACGTGCCTACCATCCCTGTCCTATTGTTTCTCTTATTCTTCTTTTATTTTTCTTATATGTACCCATTTCATGTATTCACAACTATGTATACACTTATACTTATTATCTTGTAAACAATTGGCAAATCAAATAAAAATAAATAAATAAATAAATAAACTGTAGTCCTGTCTAGACAGCATGTCCCTAGTAGTCCAGCCAAAGCACTGTTTCTCCAAAAGATTATATATGTGATAAGGAACAAAGGCCTGCTCTCTCAGTCCTCAATCTCCTTGCATTGACCATGGAAATCTGACGGGGCTTCCATTCTCATTCCCTTGAATGTGGGTTTGTCACTGTGAATTCTGATCTAGTAGGGTTTCTGATAAAATCTGTTATTCACTTTCACATATTGTGCAAAGCCCATGACAGAGAAGGAATAGGATAGGGATGGGGCAATTGGAGATGTTCATATAAACACGTCCATGGTTTTTTATATGGATTCGTACAACATGTTTTAGTTATTTACTCTGGGTGGCATACTCCAATATTTGGATCTAAAGCCTGAAAAGAGCTTATCTCTGAGTGCAACCTGATGACAATATAGGGCAGGAGGAGAAGAATATAAGCTATCCTCTCCCTAAAAATATCTGCCAGTTTCATCAGGTTGAACTTGTGCTCCAAGTTTTCCCCCTCAAATGTTTTATCTAGCAGGACTTAAGAATTGTGCCTTTTCTGTACAACCCCTACCCTGTGGAACACCCTTCCTACAGAGATCTGGAAGGCCTCCCATCTTTAAGCCTTCTGGAAAGCCATACAAATGTGGCTTGGGCTTGCATTGGTAGATACACTGCATGGTCCTGGTTGCAGAAGAATGAGATTGACTTTGCAGGAAGGATTCATGCTGAGTAGTTTACTTGCAGAAGCCCCTACTGATTCTCAATAAAAGCCCTGACTCTGGTGTGGTGAGAAGGACAATATTTTAGCCAACAAATTTCATGACAGTTCAGACTGTGCCAATGGATAAAATTTAATAAAAATTAAAGATAGAACGGTCCTCATAGGCTAATTTAAACCCCGGAGTTACTCAAAGCCATGTGACATGATCTCCATGCCTATATTCATTAATGATTCAGTACAAGGATTCACAAATAATTCCAACTTTACCCTAGTTTTATTAATTAGCCTTTCACCAAGGGCATGTCTCTTTGTTTTGAATCCTAAAAGTGAACAGAAGGCACAAGAAGGCACACAGATCTTATGCTATCTCTTTTCTCATCACAGTGATGCGTAAAATCAGAATAAGTATTGTTTATTTTCCAGGAAATTATTAAAGAAATACTTATGATGAATTGAAATATCTGCTTCCAGTCTATCAAAAAAACAACAACTCAATCCTGACTCAAGTAAATTAAGATATATTTTTTTTGCAAAGCAGTTTTCTCACTATATCTACAGAAATACAGTGTAGTGATGTTCTACAGAATAAGGTGGAAAGTTGAATTCAGAAAAGTAGTAGATTAAATAAAACCTTTCTTAGTTTCCCAGAACCAAAAATAAATGGACAAGTTTCCCACTTGTCCTGAACAGCTGAATGGACAATATCCCTTCCAACGCCAACATTTTGATCTTTTTATTAACAAAAGATTCCCTGGTAGACTTGAATTTACCTAGTTCATTGAAGGTGCCTGACCTCACAAGTAACCCTCACAGCCTCAAAAGATTTTAACGGTTGCTGTGAAACACAGCCTGAGTACAAAACCTAGGTTGAAGAACATATCATGATTTTTAAAAATGTTCATCTATCTTCTATCTCACTATCTTAATAAATTGTCATTTAAATTCGGAAATGGAGATAAAAGAATTGGAAAAGGTGAAAAGTTAATGTACACGCATGGATATGTTTCTCTCTCTCTCTCTCTCTCCCTCTCTCTCTGTGTGTCACCACACACACACACACACACACACACACACACACACACACACACACACATGCATTACGTGTGTGTATAATATATCTAAGATATAAGATTACTTAAGTGTTGGGAGATACTACAAATAATGTTCAGCTTCATTCAGGGGTGGGATTCTACCAGTTCACACCTATTCGCTAGAACTGGTTGTTAACATTCTAAGTAGTTCGGAGAACTGGTTGTTAGAAGAAATTACTGGCCTAATCCTGTAAGGAAGACAGGAAGGAAACATTCTGGTGTTGCTTACAGAAACTGCCTCTCCATTAACCCTTATTACATTCTTGGCAGGACTAGATTTCCTGTCTCAGGAACGTCTCTGGAGTTTTTTTCCCCTCCTTTGCTGGTACTTTGGTTGTTTGGAGTGGACCATTCAGTTACAATGGCACTGAAAAAAGTGACTTGACCATTTTTCACACTTACAACTGTTGCAGCATCCCCACAGTCATGAGAGGAGATGCGTGCCTTGATGTGAATGATATTGAGTTGGCCACACCCAGCCAATAACATGACTGCCAAGCCATGTCCACCCAGTCAAATGACCACCAAGCCACACCTACCACCTAAGCCATGCCCACAGAACCAGTTGTTAAAAATTTTGAATCCCACCCCTCTTTTTTATTTAAACAATTTTATGGAGAACATTGATTACAATAGTAACAAACTAATACAAACTCTTCCTAACAGAGGAAGAGAAGAGAAAAAAAGAATAAAAAGTGCAAGAAAAAAGAAAAAGAACATAATAAAGAAAAATATATAATAAAGTGACTTCCAATCACAAGTATAAACATAAACGTAGTAACATTTCACCCCTTATAAGATTACGCTTTATTCAATGAAAAGTTTTTTTAAAAATCATTGTTGCACATGATAAATAAATGAAGTTGGTAAGTGCTTTGTACTCCCCTTTCCATGTCCCTTAAAATGTTGAGAATTTTGTTTTTTCCCTAGGTACTTCTCTTGTATCTTTACTTACCCTTTTGTTCATTAAAAGTTTAGGGTGCCCCTCCTGGTTGACTAAGGCTGCCCAGGAGGTGAGGTGACATGTGGATGGCTTTTAGCAGTGATGAATTCATCCTTGGGAAAATGGGTTATTCCTTTGCTTGCTGAGGAAGCTTGCTGAAACATTATCCCTACCCCCACCCCACGGGATGAGGTTGGCCCCAAGACTTATGCAGGGGGAGGCTTCAAAAATTTTAGCAACGGGTTCTCTGCCTGGTTGCTGGGTGGGTGTGGCCATAGTGGATGTGGCCTAGTCAGCCTTCTGCACCACAGTGAGAGGGGGCTTTTTTGTCCTCCCCAGGCTCCGGAGGCTTTCCTCGAGCCTCTGGGAAAGTGAAAATGACCTCTCTGGGCTCCGGAGGCTCTTTGGAAGCCGGAAACGGGCCCATTTCTGGCCTTCCTGAACTTCCTAGAGGCCCTTTTTCACCCTCTCCAAGCCTCCACGTGAGTCCTGCATCCAAAACAGGCCACGTGGGGACTCCTGGGAGGGGTGGGGTGGGGTGGCAGGAGCGGGGCCAGCCAGGAGTGGGATTTGGGGGTCTCCGAACTGCACAGAAACTTAGCTAGGGGCTCTCCCAAACCCCTGCGAACCCTCAGCAGCCCACTCCTGGCCTTATGGCTTTCCAGAAAGATGGTTTCTTTATCAGGGCAGAGGATCCCCTAGTAGAACAGAACCCATATGTCTTCCTTCTGATTCAAGCAGCTAAAAAGCCCAGGAGAAACCTTGATTAAAAGGAAGCATTCTTTTTGTTTGTTTGTATCTCTTTCTTCATTCTTTAAGTGAAAAAAAACAAAACAAGGCACATTCCTCAGGATCTTCTTAGACAAACAGACATCCTACTCCATCTTCATTAGATGGTTAGATGATGCAGTAAGCTTCTTTAGTCTTCAGTTCCAGTTTGCTAGGAGTTTCTTTGATAGGGGTTTCTTTGTTCACAACCAAAATTGACTTAAGTCAATAACAAAAGGTTTGATATAGTTGTCCTAGTAGTACTGTGACTCTCTTTGCTGTTCTTTGTAGCTCTGTATGAGAGATGAGAATACAGTACGACAGAATGTTTTGAATTTTTAAATCTATTTTTAAGTTATGGAATAATACTTCACACTTTATTTTTTTAAAAAATTAATTGTAATTAAGTTTAATTTTATCTTATTATGAAAAATAAAAATCAATTAATTTATTTTAATTATGGTTTTCTACCACAGATATTTTAGTATAATTTGTTAACGTTATAATCTTTCAAGAATCTTTTAACTGTGGTGGGTTGAAATCAAATCCATATATACAAATAAAAGAGTAGGGGAAAATCTGTTCAAAATTTCCCTGAATTATTCTAGATTCAGGCTTTGCCTTCAGGTGGAGCACAATCTAGTTTGTGCAATCATGATCAGCTGATCTATTTTGAAATTTATCTTTAGGACATCAGGATTTAATCTCTCGCTGTGTGATTCCTTTCTTGCCTTGTGTACTGAAAATGGTAAAGGTGATAGATTTTCATAATCAGAAAGACATTTTACTCGGGTCTGACACCAAATTATCCCATTATACTATATCTACTCTGACAGGAAATAGGTATATCGAATGTCTGATATGAGTTAAATGATCAGTTGATCATTTTAAATAGAAATGATAAGGACTGAACTTGGAGTCCATTGCATGGAAATTATATGTTCTCTCATCCTTCCTTCATGTGTTCAGAATCTGTTTCCCATTTTTTATAGCTGCATTGAAAAATCAGCATCCATGAAATAGACACTCAATTATTATCAAATTTCTTCAGTCATGCACTTTCTGTGGCACTCTCTTCAACCATTTCAAGTTGATCGTGTTTTGCTTTCTTTGATGACTATACTGGTGTAATTGCATTTCCAAAGAGTTATAGCCTGTCACAAAGGCGTTTGCCTTCCAACACTATCTATCTCAAGTATAAAATGAGAAACCATTTTTGCAGTGAAATGTGTACTAAGAATGTACTATAATAGCCCATCTCTCTAGCAAAGTTGCTAAATGTAAAAGAATTGTTAAGATTACTAGTAAACTTTTATCTGCAGCAAAATACCTTTCCTGGGTGGTCAGTGTTTTTCTCTTGCTTTATCTCATCTACAGAAAAAGTTATTGCTTCAGATTTACATGCACTGGCACCGGCTTTTCTGTTTACAACATGGAAATGAACAAGAATTAAGCTCCATGTCATAGTTTATTTACCCAGAAACGAACCAGGTAAGAGCTAACCATGTAGGGTGAGGATGTGGGGGGTGGTGGTGAACCAAAGTGTTTGTTTTAATATGGGTTTAATACTGAAAGCAACAATCCCATGTGGAGCTCTTTCTCCTTCTACTGTTATATTTAGTTAGTTACTATCCCAATGTGCTACATTTGGAATTTCAAAACTTCCAATCATCAGACTTAGAATTCAGAATCATACGACCCCAATCCATGTGAATGACTCCTGGGCTAGACTTTCTAAATGTCAGCTTTCCAGGTAATCCAGGTCAGAGAGGACTATTGGAACCCAAGTTTATTGTTATGGTACAGGGGTCTCCAAACTTGGCAACTTTAAGACTTGTGGACTTCAACTCCCAGAATTCCTCAGCCAGCTATGCTGACTGAGGAATCAGCTGGCTGAGGAATTCTGGGAGTTGAAGTCCACAAATCTTAAAGTTGCCAAGTTTGGAGACTTCTATCATGGTATAAAATAATAAGATTCCCCAGAGCCTGACAGAGTTTCTGCCTCCCTTTTCTTATGCACATCTTTCTTACTATCCTCTCATTCAGTTGACATAAGCTGGTCTAAGGTGGTAGTCACGTAACTGCCCTTGCATTCTTTTGTCAAGGAGGTCAACAGTCCCTTGGCAACCATTCTTAGGTAAATGTTTTGTCATTATAGCTACATATTGCTTCATTGGGAAGATAGTCTCACATGGAGGTTCTTTCTTTCCGTAGCAGCATATATAACAGAATACTAAATTTTTGAATTACAGAAAATAATTGGAGACCTACATAAAATGCCTTGGACTTGTGCCTGTTGTGTATGGCAAAAGTAGAAAACCTGAGGTCTGAGAGCTTTATGTGGTTCCTAACCTCATCCTTTTCCTCCTTCTAAGGAGGCATGGCGGCGCACTGATTGGAATGCATTATTGCAGGCTAATTCTGCTGACTGCCAGCAGTTCGATCCTGACTGGCTCAAGGTTGACTCAGCCTTCAATTCTTCCAAGGTTGGTAAAATGAGGACCCAGATTGTTGGGGGCAACATGCTGACCCTGTAAACCACTTAGAGAATGCTGTATATCACTGTGAACCAGTATATAAGTCTGAGTGCTATTGCCTTCTACAGTATAATTACTCAAATCATTAAAAAGTTGTGGCTCAGTTTTATATTATTTTTATGTGAAAAACACTTCAAAACTATACAGCTGGTCCTAAAACAAACTCAGCATGGATTAAAAATCAAAGAACAAACCCTAAACTCTTCCCTTCCAGCCATAGGTAATCACAGAACATTCTGATTATATCCCATATGCATGATATCATCATGCCTACTGAGGGACTCACCCTCTTTAAAGTTGTTGAGTGTTCTCCCAGCCATAAAATGTTTCCCCCCTGATGTATGAGGTTGGGGTTAAAGAGCAAGAGCAGGTCCTGCAATTTCTTCTGGGCATAACTGTTGGAACATTTAATTGTCTTCTGGGGCTGCTCAAAGTCTTCTGGACTGGGCAGCTATAATGATACATTTGCATCTTCATCATCAATCTTCTTCTTCATCATCATCCTTAGACTACCCTCCAGCAATCTGGACTTTTCTCCACATAGTGTGCTAATTAAGCCACACATCCCTGTACATGAGACAGCAGCACCCAGACATCAAGCCAAATGAAAAAAAAAAAAAATAGAATGGGTTTCTTACCTGTTTTTCTTAAACATTTAAATGTAATTTCTTTCAAAATATTTTCTTTCATAGCTAGCCAGCACATATGCTGGCCTTGGTATGACATCTTTGCAGAGTGTTTCCATGTTGAAGCTCTCCAGACATTAAGCATGTACATTTGACTTAGGGCAAGGCTCTGCTCCATGGCCTTTCTTCTGAGCAAAGCATGAGATTTATCTTACTTGGGGATTGATACTGCCAAATGACCTTTGAACCCATACTAACCCCTGGAGCCTAAAAATTAGAATTGAGCCCTCATGGGCCCACAATTTGACAGATGATCTGTTATTTTTATCTTAAGCAGAAGCAAAGGACTATAGGCAAGATGACATTTGAAAGCTAATAATTCTTGCACTCTGGGTTTGTGTGTGTGTGTTTGTATGTGTGTGTGTGTGCTATGCCCTTTATCATTGCTCTAAATCTGAACTTTCCTTTGTGTTAAATTTAGTACCCCTCTTTTTTTCCTGTAATAGACAATGGTGCTCCAAGTTCAGAGGATGCTACCAGTGGTGGGCTACCATTTACTACAGGTAGTAGCACTACCCTTTTCTCTGTCCTCTCCTTTGCATTGTTCAATTGCTCCAACTATAAAGCCTCCCCATCATGTCCTATAATTCTCCTCTAAATATAATCTCTAGTTCCCTCATATTTAAGTAAAATATAAATAGATGAGTTGTAATTTCATAATGGTGAGGAAGACCCTGCTCAGCCAGCTGTCCAGTCTGATATTAACTGTTGGATAACTTCAAAGCCTGTCTTGGCTTTTCTTATTGATCTTTGTTTTCACAACAGACTTTGACTTCACAGTCTTTCAAATAAATTAGATGTCCTTCTAATACAAGGGTCCCCAAACTTGGCAACTTTAAGACTTGTGGACTTCAATCCTATGCTGGCTGGAAAATTCTGGGAGCTGAAGTCCACAAGTCTTAAAGTTACCAAGTTTGGAGACCTCTGTTCTAATAGATCGCTATTCCTTAGGGAAAAAATAGCACCTACATTTTAATATTATGACCTATATAAAAGTTCTGAATATTGTGGGTTTATCATCCTTAGGAAATACACTTAGCAGCAGGTGATCAATATTTTTCTGCTGTTAGGTATATTTCCTAAGGATAAAACTTTCTCAAATAAATGTGTCATGATTCCAACTTCTAAAAAAATGAGACATGTAATCTGAATTGCTAACCCAAGTTACTAGAAGTAAATTCTATTAATCTGAATTGCATGCCCGAATCAACAAATAAGGGGCTGAGTTGGATGTGTTTCAAATGCTGTCATTGCATTTTGCCTGTGGGCTGACACTGGCTTCTTGAAAAACATTTGCATTCAGTGGAGGTTTTCTGTAGGCCTCTATATGAACTCCCTATATAGTACATGCTGTAGTCAAAACAAAACAGTATACAACAGGATGGGATAGGTTGGTTTTCCTGGAGCTATTTAGGATTTATGCTCCAATGTGCTAAGATAAACTATGCCTTGAATGAGTAACAATGGGATCTGGAAATACAGCAACAACTCACCTCTTCAAAGAAACTTGCTGCTGAAATAATCCTGATTATAAAAATACTTGGCAGGCAGTGATCACTTTGGGGTAGTGTATAATCCCATAAACTTCTTTTTGTTAATCTCCCTAGATCAGCACTTGAAAGGAGGCATCTTCATTGAAACCCCCTACCCCAAAGGGACGTTACCATAGAAACATCTTCCTTACTAGTTCAAGCAGCTAAAAAAACCAGGAGAAACTTTGATTCAAAGGAAACAGTAGACATTTTAATGGCCAGCTTTGTTTTCCGTAGTTTACAGTAGTTGGAAGCAATAAAAGAACACAATAAATGTTTATTTTACAGCTAACATTCCTGTTGTTCTCTCAGCACATACACTAGAGGCCACGCAGAATTTGAAGCTCAGTGTTTATTGGCACAGTATCTGAGAGAAATATAATTGACATGCAAAGGAGAAACAGGAAAAAAAATAGTCCTTTCTTGAATAAACTCCCAACCCATGATGCTAACAAGTAAAAGTAGCCTTCAACTTATGACCACAACTGAGCCCAGAATTAATATTGCTAAGTGATACATTTGTTAAGTGAGTTTTGCCCAATTTTATAACTTTTCTTGCCACATTTGTTATGTGAATCACAGTAGTTGTTAAATTAGTAACACGGTTAAGTGAATCTGGCTTCCCCATTGACTTTGCTTGTCAGAGGGTCACAAAAGGTGATCACATGACCTCAGGACACTGCAAACATCATAAATATGAACCAGCTGTCAAGCATCCAAATGTAAATCACATGACCATGGGGATGATGCGGTCATAAGTATGACAAATGGCCATAAGTCACTTTTTTCAGTGCCATCGTAACTTCAACCAATCACTAAATGAACTTTTATAAGTCAATGACTAACTATACTGAGGAAAAGAAAAGCAGCCTGAGTTAAAATAAAAAAATGAATATAGTAAACAGGTTCATATCAATCTAATTCGCATCTTTCTTCACCATTGTAGCAATACGTACGGTAGAAGTCTGAAGGCCATCTCTGAAATGGGAATGAGCGGGTGCTTTCTAACTCAGATCCATTTTCTATGCTACAGAGCAGAGCTATGCTGGCTGGAGAATTCTGGGAGTTGAAGTCCACGAGTCTTAAAGTTGCCAAATTTTGGGACTTCTGTTACAGAGTAGATAGGAAACCTCTTGAAGTATGTAAATGTGGTACAGTGATTAACGTGTTGAGTTAGAGCAGAGATGGAGAAGGATGCCCCCCTTATCACTTGTGGAGTTCAACTCCCAGAATTGTGAGAGTTGAAGTCCACAAGTCATAAAAGGGTCATCCTTCCCCACCCCCGGGGCTAGAAATAGGAAGACTCAAGCTGAAGACTATCTTCATTCACCAAAACTAAGTGACTTTGACCATCAGACTCTCTTAGCCTAACACATTCTACAAGATTGTTGTAGGAGAAAATCATGCCCACCAAGCTATGTCACGCCCACCAAACCATGCCCACAGAACCGGTAGTAAAAAAAAAAACTTAAATCCCCTAAGAGGTGAAACTGTGCTGGTATATTGCCTAAAGACTGGCTTCTCAGTTATGTCTCAGTTAAGAATAATCAGTAGAAACTTGCATGAATATTGCATGAAAAGCCTCTCACAGCCCCAGGATTGTTGTTGTCCCTAGTGCTATCAATGTAGTTTTAAAAAATGGTTATTTGAATCAGGCCAACTCCTAGTGATTTGGTGGACAAACATTTACTGTCCCACTTTTCCTTCAGTGATTACCTGTAGCTGTCCCAAAATACAGTGATATTCTTGAGTTAATCTTTGTCTATTGTCTCCCTGTTCTTCTACCTCTTTTATTGCCATGAAGTATGTGATCTTCTGCTTCCTTTTCATCACTTCAAAAAAAAAAAAAGAAGTCTTTATTTGGATTGGTTCTTCTTGCAGACCCAGTATTCTTAATCACTATCTACCAATCTATAGGTCAAGGATATTTTGTTGCTCTTTCTCAGCGACAACTTTCACAGCTGAAATTTAACTGGTAAAATATTTGCTTTAACTGGGCTAATCTTTGTGGTCAGAAATATTATTTTAATTAAATCTTTCACTGACTTCCCTTCCTCAATTTTCCAGTTTACTGTCCCTCTCTATTTTTTAACCCAAGAAAAACCCACCTACCATCTTTATTTCTTTGCTCTCAGTTGTAAGTTTAGAATCCTGGTTGACCTTGTCTTTCAATATTTAATGTTAAGCTGGATTTTTTTTACCATCCATGTTTTACTTTTGTGATTTATTGTTCATCGATTGTGCTTATATACATGCTGCTAAATTACTAGAGACTTCTGGTGATTTACAGTAATAAAAACAACCATATACAACTATACAAACAGAAAATCCCTAAAATCACCTGAAACAATAGAACACTCAACAAGAAACAATAATAGGTGTTTATACAAATGGTATCCCTCAAAGTCCCTATAAAATATTCAGTTTTAATGGCCTTCTAGAAAACCACCAGGGAAGATCATCAAGGAAAAGGAATTCTACTGTGTGGCTTGCATCACAGAAAGTGTTGCCTCTGGGTTCCTACCCATGTCACCTAATACAAACTTGTAACATGAAATTTTCCCATTAGGGATGAATGCAGAAGAAGAATCCTGCAGATACTTAATTTTTCTATGTCTTCTTTAACTTCAACTACCCAGTTGGTGTTATATTCATAATTCAAACTGTCAATGTTATCCACTTCTGATTTCTAGTTACCATCTCTTCCAGTCCTACCTTTTTGATAATACAGGTAGTCCTTGCCTCACAACCACAATGGAGCCCAAAATGTTTCTTGCTAAGACAGTTGTTAGGTGAATTTTGCTCCATTTCACAATCCTTCTTGCCACAGTTGTTAAGTGAATCACTGAGGTTGTTAAGTTAGTAACACCGTTGTTAAGTAAATCTGGCTTTTCCCTTGACTTTGGTTGTCAGAATGTAGCAAAGGTTGGTCATATGAGCTCTGGCAATTGTCATAACTACAAGTCAGTTGCTAGGTGTCTGAATTTTTATCACGTGATCCTACAATGGTCATAATTGTGAAAAACAGTCTTAAGTCACTTTTTTCAGTAGCATTGTAACTTCAAACAGTCACTATATTAACTGTTATAAGTTGAGGACTATATGTATATTTGCTATACAAATTAAACCAATGTGGGGACAATATGAATATTTATCCCATCTCTATTCTCAATTATTCTGCTTCTCCGATCTCAGTTCTTACTTGTTCATTGTTTCTCACTGTTTCTCAATCTTGGTAACTTTAAGATGTGAGGACCAACTCCCAGAATTCTCCAGCCAAGAGGCTGACTGGAGAATTCTGGGAGTTGAAATACACAGAACTTAAAGTTGCCAAAGTTGTGAAACACTGGTACAAACTATTTAAAAGAATAATCAGGGACTCTGGTGTACCTTCTCCATTTTTTGTGATGGGCGGTAACAATAATCTTGGAAGATAGGAGGAAAAGCCACAGTGTAGATAACTTACTCTAACTCCAGTTGAAGAAGTGAGGAAGGCTAAACTTTGAACAACTAATTGAAATAATCATCTAAATATGTTTCTGAATGCCTCTAAGCTTCTCATCACTTGTGAGAAGTGTAATCTTTTCATTCTAAGATCATGAGTTCCTGTGGATATGTTGAAAAATGTTGAAAAACATTTGTGATTAGGAAGCTTCTGTCAGGCTTCTATGCTGTAAGCTGATGGCTTGTTGACATTGCACTACCCTTGGATATCCAAAGTCAAGCCAGAAGAAAAAGACTAGCAATTCCCAAAATAATTTCAGCCATGTGCAAATCCTTTCACAACGTGGTACCTAACCCTTGCCTGTACCTGTCAGACATTAAAGGTATAGATAAGGTCTGGAATAGTTTGAATGTCAATTTGGGAATGATAAGAGAAATGATAGCAGAAAAGAAAAGAAAGCTCCTGCCAAACCTGCAAATTAAATTTCACGTATCAAAATACAACATTAATGTATTTGTTATTTTTAAAATGTATTTATTTATTTATATTTCCAATTTCTTAACTACTTACCTCTTTAGAAAAGGGCCTTGATGGCCTACAATTTAATCAATATATAAACAACATTATATAAAGTTAATATTCATCATTCATCATCATTCTAGCCATAATCTATCCTCTGCAGGATGAAGGCCTCTTCTGCATGTTTCCAACCAGTACGGTCCTGAGCTTTCTTTTGCCAATTGGTCCCATAATACTGGCTGATGTTGTTGATCCATCTTGTTATAGAGACCTAAAGTTAATATTAAAATGAAGATTATTTGTTTAAAACAATTATAAAATATGACATTATACGTTTTCAAAAAATTCCAAGATAGATATTTAGCAATATATTAGCAATGTTAATATAGGTTTGGACATTCTCATGGGTCCAGCCAGCCCCATGGTTGTATGGTCCCCCTGTTCTCCCATGCAAGGCTGAAGAGCTAATTTTTTCTCCCTTTACGGAAGGCCAGGAAAGTGGGGTCAACCTGTGATGACCTGAGCCTGGCACAAAGGCAACACAGTCAGATAATCAATAAGAGTCACCTTATTAGCTCTAACTTTGCCCCCAATGTCCAGGTTACCTTCTGGCTGGAGAAAAACTTTCCCAGGAACAGCCTTTGACTGCAGAGAATTAAGTCCAAAACATGGTCAATACAAACTGTAACTTTAAGTCCAATCAAGCCAAACTGAGGTAAATAGTTTGGCAGGGCAAGAGCAACAATTACACATGTGAAGGCATGGCAAAACTCACATGGTTGGGAAAACGCCAGGTTGGGAAGACGCCAGGAACACAGATAAGCAATGACAACACAGGATAAAGTCACCTTTACTCCAAGCAGCTGCCGCAGTCAGCATTCAGTTCTTATAAACTTTCATTCCCAGGTATGGTTAATGAAGGGAATCAGGGCCCTTTCCTCTCCCATAAGCCACACACAACCCACGTTGCTCTCTTCTCTGTTCCTCCCTAGGATGAAGAGGAAGTGGGTCTGGGTCTTCTTCTGAACTCGCTCTCCCTTGTTCTATCTCTCCCTTGCTCTGCCCAGCAGACTTTGCTCTTCCCCAGCCTCCTCCACAGCCAACAGAGCCACACTCCCATTCCCTGTCAGCTGTTCGTCCCGGATTCAGACTCTGACAGGGGCGTGACACCACTTCACCTTTGAGGACAAGACATTCCAAAATGCATGGGCAACCACAGAGAGGATTGTCTTCCTAGACCCTACCAGTTGAAATTCTTTGACTGATATGCTTTTCAGTTAAAAGAAAAGAAACATCCAGTAAAGCTATATGGAATGAATACAATCATTAAATACAACATAGCTCTTGCCATCTTGCCCAGCTGCAGCAAGGACCGGAAGAGGTTTGTTTTTTTTCATAAAAACATTCTTGCTTTTTCCAAATTAGAGTCACTTTGCTTACAGCAATTCTGAAAGTTAAATAGCAGTTACGCAAAGCACACTAAAAATCCCTTTGCACAAACTCTAACACATACTCAGATTTCAAAGAGAGCACAGACTGATAGATTAGAAATAAAAAAAGAGCAATGTGAGTCATATTAATTGTGGTGCTATCAAAAATCCATGGTCTTTAATAAGGCAGGCTGGAACAAAAACATTGTATTAGGGCTGTGCCAAATTATGAAGTGTTGCTTTGCTTTAAAAAAAAGCTCTGATATAATCAACTTTTTTTGGAGCTACCTCCTGAAGCAGCCTGTCCCTCTCTTTTTAGAAGTAATGCTGCCACTTATTATCATGTTAAGCCTCTCATTTGGCAGTACTGGAGATACCAGACAAAACATGAAGGGCAACATGAAGCACATCATCAAGAAAAGTCATGTCACCACCGCAATGAAAACAGTCTCATAAAAGCTAAGAATAACTCTTCACAAATACGGAGGTAAGTTGGGCTACTTCTGAGGAAAAGAATATCTTGATTGAGCAGGCATTTTAAATCAGGGGAGTAGGCAATAATTTGTTGGTAGAATCCATGTTTGCAGGTGAATTTTTTTTTTAAATAAAAAAATGTCATATTCTTTTTCTTTGGGAAAAAAAAAGCCCCTGCAATAACATAAAAAATAAAATAATAAGATAAAGTAAAATAGTTTTTGACTAAAGGAGTCATCTTTCTGCTGTTTAGATTTGAGATTATCAATGGAGATTTGAAAAATGGTCCTGTTTGTTTTTAGCCTTTAATGGAGAAGTGATCTGTAGAAATAAATGGGATAGGTTTTTCAAGAGCATGGAGATAAAAATTATCTTCTGCTAATTGTCACAGTTCAACAGTTTCTAAAGACATGGCAATATTACCCAGAAATCAGCCTTGCTTTGAGGAGACCAGACATATTTATCTTCTGCAGAAAAGAAAAGAAAATTACTTCGGTGTCTTTGGGTTGTTTTATCTCTGTTTGGCAATATGTGTAGAAGAGAGTTGAAGAGCAAAATTGTTTCTATCCAGTCTTCATCAATTTCAGAACAATTCTGTATAATACACATTGTAGTGAGAAAGAAAGAAAAAGTCCACAGAAACTGTTCATTTCAATTCTGATTATTAAAAGGCTACATTGAACAACATTTGGTTCATCTTAGTAAGTTATAGGAAAGTCATGTTATTTACAGGTGTATATTAATTTTTAAAAAAAACAAACAAACTTTACTCAGACGCGTTGACATCTGTAATTATTTCAGTCTAAAAAGCCTTGAGTAACCTGATTTTTGCATAAATCAGAATTGGACCACCTGGCTACATGATCAGTAAGTGTAATCTTTAAAACCTAGATACAAGTGCTTAGGACAATAGATGATAAAACATGTAATTATTAGATGGAAAGAGAGGAGATAGATGTTACAGGATTGGGATCAAAATCATTAGATGAGAATATTGTGCTGGAAGTTGACAAGGTGGAATGTGTAAGCCATTCAAGTTTTCTTACAAACTTTTCAAGAGGTGATTGAATAATGTCCTTTTCCTTTTATTTCCTTCACTCTATAATATACCTATACATGGTCAAGCCCTCTCTTCATTTCCAGAAATTGTGTGACATTGAGATCTATCTTCTCAAACTATCCCAAGGAGCACATTTTATATCTTTGGTGTGAATTTTTGTAGCTCTTGAACTAGTTCATTTTGGATCCCACCAGCAATTTGCATCTGCTGTTTTTGATTGCTTCTAACTTTATCAGATCTTAATTTAATGACTCAGTTCCGTTGGTTTGATTTGCTTTTCATCATCATTCACATCCACCCTCAGCTCTAGCTGTTCAACAAATATCACAATTTTTCTATCACCCTTTGTATATCTTAGCTTTCTTATAGTCTTCCAAGTGGGATTTTTTTTTTTTCTCATAACACAGTTAAACCTAATTGGAGAACTCACATCCAGGCTTTAGACGCATTATTGTTGATTTGGTACACAGTAAAATTTTCTGATTCTTGGTCAGATTTTTCTGATACGTGCCCTAATGTTGCTTATAGGTAGTATAACCTCTTTGTTCTATGAATTACAAGGCATGTTCAATAAGTAAAAACACAAATTTAACATTTGGATGTGCAGGACAGCCAGGATAAGTATGAATGGGATCTTATCTCTGCAGCAGTCTTCCACTTTAGGAATAAAACATTTGATGTCTTGTTCTTTTGAACGAGTTTTCAAAAAGCCCCACTGTGATTTAAGTGTTTCCATTTGAAAGGAAATGCACAGGAAGGGCAGCCCTTTTGATGCACATAAATCTAGGGAGGGTTCTGAATGATAACCAGGTAGTGGTTTCAACCTGTAATGTTTTGCTTCACGCAATATCTAATGTAGCCTTAAAACTACACTAGATAGTTTTATGATTGTCTTTTCCTCTGGAAATATACATTCTTTCTCATATTTTCTTTCAGAATAACTGTGTCTCTTTGGTCTTAAATAATTAGTAATCACCTTCATCAATATATTTTTAACAAAGCAGGATACATGTCTGTTGCTTTCATATCAGCATAGCAGCCTGACCACTCCCTCCCTTTCACCTTATGAAAAGTAGAACTTCATCTTAAATCTATTAAATAAACCACTACTAGCCATAAAGTTGATATTATGGTTACTGTACTTTCTGTTTATATATTTGCAAAGATCTATAGCCTTAGCTTGTATCACAAGTAAGCTAATTGAAATGAGGTGTTGAATTTGGACTTCTGTCCAACATGTTAGTAAATTTTCCATCTCAAGGAGTGGAATATTAAATTATTGTTATTAATTTTAAAAATACCAAATTTCTCTCTTTTATTGTTATTCATATCATAATCAATCACAATAATGGGTGAAGCCACTTCCTGTTCAAAATAAGAAAGATGTTGTCCTCTTTCATACTTTATTATTGACATGTTCTGCAGGTTGGCCCTACATTCTTGCTATGACTTGATTGCTTTTCATTCATTATTACAGTGCAATTTACATATAAAGTAACATAAGCATTGCAGGATAAAGTAAATAGCAATGGATGATTCAGAGAGGAATACTTCCATGCACAGACTATTTTGTGTTATAGACTAATGCACTTTTTATACAACATTTTAGATATGTTTAATGAAAACATTTACAAGAAGTTATAATGACAACAACTACAAATGGACATAAGATGTATTAAAAACAAGGAGAAACTGAAATAGTTCAATAATTTATCTTCCTTGGATCAAAAGTTGTTCAAGATGTCAATTCTACACCCGATATCAAATACAGGATAACCTTAAGCCACATTGCAATGGTTAACAAGAATAAGATCTGGAAAAACAGAGATACAAAAAGCAGGCTACTTAGAGCAATAGTCTTCCCTATAATGATGTATGGTTATGAAAGTTGGACACTATGAATGGGTGATCAAAGAAGAATGGAGTCCTTTGAACTGTGGCAGTGCTGTAAATTATTGAATATACCACAGACAGCCAGAACAACCAACAGAAAGGTGCTGAATTGTATAAAACCAGAAACCTCACTAGAAGCCAAAATCACAACACTTCATCTTGTTCACTTTGGCCATGTCATGCATGCAAATTCATTGGAGAAGTCAATGACGCTAGGAATGGTTAGTGGATCAACAAGAAGGGGCAAGCAAAGACCTCACTGTCTTGTTACCATGAAAGCTGGTACAAAGATGGACATCCAACATCTGAAAGAAGCTGTGCTTGACAAGGTAGCATGGAGATCACTTGTCTATAAAGTCATCAAGAGTTGGACCCAACTGAATGGTTAAAACTAATTATTATATACCTCAGATCATACATAACCCACACATTGGCTTTATTCTTTATGGGAGTATATTGTGTGGTTATATTCTTATGGAACTATTCAAGAGTTACACATTAAAATATACTTGTAGCTGATGGACGTTTCTTTTAATGCAATAACTGTGCATATTGGAAATGCACCTAAAAGTGCAACTGGGAATGATGTGATGATATCCTATACTTCCCAGCATGAATGCACAAACAAAACATAATTCTTGTAATGGATTTATGGAGACAGACATGTTTTTTTCCACATACAATATCTCTGGAAGTACTCTCTGTGGGAGCTGCATGTAGAATTAGTAGATTTACTGCTGGCTGTAGGGGTATCTATTAGACCTGGCTTTTCATGTATAGAATTTTGAATTTCATTTATTTAAAATATTTATAGCCTTCTTCACTATCCAGAGCATTTATAATATTTCGATCCCACCCACTATCCGGAGGATTTAAAATATTTATAGCCTACCCACCATGCAGAGAACTAAAGGTCTTCAAACTGCAGATAGACAATCACATTCTGTAATGTTTGCCTATACTAAGCACATTTTGCAAACAAAAGATTAGTGCATAATGCAAACGTCTGGGGTACAATCTTTCTCCCCTAACTTTTATTTTTCTGATTTTTGGAAAGTATTATTTTTTATGTGGGGAAGCAGATTAAAAGTTATTTAATTGGCATGTAATATAAAGTGGCAGAATTTATTCAATCATATTACCAGTTTATCACCTCATGTCATGTATAAATCCATGGTTTGGCTCCAGGAATATTTGCCTGAATATTTATAAATAAAACAACTATAAGCAAGCATGCATTCATCCAAAGGAAGCAACGCTTTGCATTGCTGTCTCTGGAATTAGAATTAGTAACACTAGTGGGGAGTGAGTAATAATATCTTCATTTGCAATTTATCATTTATAAATATTTCCTGAGTCTTCTTATGTGTTAGAAATGGGATATTATCATGGTGTGTTTCCAATGTAACTGGCATTCCTTCCTCTAACTTATCACAAGTTTTTATAACTAAGTAACTTAGTCTTTGCTGATGGATGACAGACACTGAATCCAAGTATCCAACTTTTTTTAAAAAAAATTAAGAACCATTTTCCTGGTTAATATGGAAGGTGACTTTTGTAGTGTCCCTGTTGATTCCTTCCCCATGGTTATCTTTGCTTAGAGAGACTACTTTTGACATAAACCTGGAAAGCACTTCAAAGCTGCATTGTTGAAACACAAATCCATCCCTTTTGTACTTTGGAACTAGGTAATGTAACAGTTGAGAGGTGAAGGGTACTGAAGCTCTTGTTTATTTCACCAGGAGTCAAGAGATGGGAAACATCTGCCACTTACACGCTATGTAAGTCTTGAAAACAAAGAAACCTCAACTGTAGTCCGGCTGAATAAGCACTGGCATAAAAGCTAACGACAGGCTGCTTATTTAAAAAGATCATAATGCAGAACAGTCATGTAGGGAGTCCAAGAGGACCTGCAAATGGAATGGAAGGGAGGAAGGAATAGAAGGGAGGACCCCGGATTGTATTTCATGATTTCTTGTTTGGGGTCAAATCTGATCTCACTTATGCCGATGTGCATTTTTCATGCAATGTCCCCCAGGAGAGGGGACCAGGCAACAGCTGCAACACCCATAGGATTCATCACAGTCTTTTGTCCTTAGTACTGTTGAAAGAAATATCCTTCTGGGTTCAGTTCCAAGTGGGGAAAGAGACACTGGAAACATGGAGGCTATTTGGAAAGATGGTTTAGTGGTGGACAGCAGGACCACCTGGCTTGGAGCTCCAAAGTGAAAAAGAAAGGATGATCACATACTTCAAGGTGAGAAGGTCAAGAAGGGAAGACCAAGATGCTGAGAGACTTTTATATAACTCTGTTGGGCCCCACCTTAGTGTTTCCTGTTCCTGAGTAAGAAATGTATCCCATTGGCTGTCAGGCTCCCAGGGGCAGCGGTCTTAGCTAACTTTGTAGGCTTTGTCTGGACCACATGGCTTCACCTGAGTGTTGGCTGATACAATCTTCATTTGCAATTTATACAAACTCTGGCCTAGGCCTTAATGGTCCTTTAGCAAAGGTGGGGGGGCTGAGTTTCTGCTTCTCTGAGTTTCTACTTTACTCTTTTTAGGGGAAATATTCTGCCTTTTTAATATTTCCCAGAATATTTCATTTTTCTAGGAGAGGGGTGGGTGCTAACTTCCTATAGTACTACACTGATGTTCAGAAGATGAGTTTAGATAAAATCAAATATTTTCAAATGAATATTTATGACTACAAATACATGCAAACATAAAATGTGATCGCTGTGTAGCCTTTAATTCGTATGAAGCGGTCAGTTTGAAAAATACCCAGCTGTTTATTATTTCCTTTACTACAAGGTCAAATTCAAAATGTGAAGTGAAAAACTGTTTTTTTAAAAAAATTATTTATTACTTTACTTCACTCTGGGCCTTACTTTCATAGTTTTGTGAAGTATGTTTCTGCTAAATATCAAGCTCACAAGCTTCTTAGAAGAACTAATAGATATAATAAAATAAAAGAATAAAAGAATAAAAGAAAGAGATTCTGAGTTCCTTACCCATCATCTCTATTTTTCTATTAGGGTCTAAATCAACTGTTTCTCAACTTGGGAAATTTTATGATGTGTGGACTTAATTTTTGGGCATTATTAATAATTCCCAGCATAGAGTTAAAAAGTTTACACATCTTAAAGTTGCTGATCTAAGTAACAGTGGCCTAAGTTATGGTCTATATGTGTTTGTATATGTGTGAGAGAGATTGAGAGACAGGGAGAAAGACAGAAATAGATAAGGCAATTGGTTGTTTGAAGGATCCAGTGATAAATAGTAGTCTGAAAAAGGAGCACCCTATAAATCTAATGCAGGAATGCCACTTCTTTTAGGAGAGCTTTTATTATATACTACTTCTTTGCAAGTAGACAGATTTATAACAAAGGCATATCCAAAGGAAATAAACTTTTAAACTATGGTAAACTAGGAAATTAAACCTCATGAAGCTATAGCTGGACTTCTCATTTATAAAAAAGGTGAGCATCTAATCATATTCTTTTTCAGAATTTTTGCAGAGAGAAAAAACATTCGAGAACTTTATCTGGAATCATCCTCAAAGCTTAACCTCTGATATGCTTGGATTTGAAGGAGCTAATTTTGCAGGTTTTGCCCATTTGTCAGATATTCTAAACAATTAATATACAGAGTACTTGGCCTTCAAAGGAGTGAACATTTGAAGGCCAAACGATGAAATTAAGGACCATTGCAAATAAGTCTTAGGGTTATACTATACTTTTAAATAAAATCATAACACGGGGCATTTTCTCTATCTGATAGATTGAGGATTATTGTAAACATGGTGCAATTTGCACATATCATTCATACTGACATTACTTACTAATTCCTAAATTTTTAAATTAATGGTATGATTTCAACAATCATAGAAAGGTTGTGGCAAGGAAGATTGTTAGATATCAGCATGGATATTTGATCAAAGAGGATGCTATTGTTGCCTGCTATGCAAAATAACAGGGGCACAATTGATCTTCACATTTCACCTGAAGTTTTTCCTATTTGAATTCGGCTTCTTTAGGGCAATTAGATCATCTGAATGGGTTCCGGTTCAAGTTATATTTTAATATGCCACCCACAATATTATTAAAATATCCTGTCTCTTAAGTCTGGGGTCATTTATGGTAAAGGAAAATACTTAGCCACATGCTTTACAATTGGTCTTGCCATCTAAACATTTATTGGAATTTTGTGATGCTGAGAAATTCAGAAGGAACAAAATAGACTGGAGAAAAATATTTCTTCCTGAATTGTATCCATTTACCTTTGTACTTAAAAATACTATTAGGAACAGTGCCCTTTATCCACTTTCCCTCTTGCAAGAATAGAATAGAATAGAATAGAATAGAATAGAATAGAATAGAATAGAATAGAATAGAATAGAACAGAACAGAATAGCAGAGTTGGAAGGGATCTTTGACGTCTTCTAGTCCAACCCCTGCTCAGCCAGGAAACCCTATACAATTTCAGACAATCTCTTTTTTAAAAAATCCCAGTGTTGGATAATTCACAACTACTGGAGGCAAGTTATTCCACTGGTTAATTGTTCTGTCAGGAAATTTCTTCTTCGTTCTAGGTTGCTTCTATCATTGGTTAGTTTCCATCCATTGCTTCTTGTCCTGCCCATCCATTATAACAATAGTTATAATGCTCTAAATAGACCCTCCCAGTGCTACTTTGTGTTCCATTTTTGATAGTTCTCATTTAGGAATGGCCCTGGTGAAGAACAAGGTGAAGAACAAGGAGCTTTAAGTAGGAGATAAGAGGTTAGAAAGCTCTGTTTTCCAGTTATAGAAGTCCATTTGCCAATTGTATGCGATGGGGATCCAGAAATTGTTAAGGGAACAAATCATATAAAGTGAAACTGTATTCTAGCTGTAACTACAATCCAGAGAGGGATGATGGGAAATATTCTGCTCATAGATATGAATTAATAGGTAGGAACAAAACAGAAATAGAGAAAAAGAGATTGAACTATTCAGAGATCCAAGAATGATTAAGAAAAATAATGGTTTGGTGAGTATATTCTTGGAAAAAAGTTTGTTTTGAATATGTAATTTAAGCATAAATCTATCTGTATGTTCCCATGGCAATAGAATAAATCTAAAAGTATGCTTGTTTTGATTCCTTAAGATGGAATATTGAAAGACTTAATGAAGGTGATAAAAGGATTTTTTCTGACTGTGTCAGAGTGGAGAATAAACATGGAAGAAAAGGACAGAATGAATGAAATGATAATGATAGTAGAAAGCAAATAGCACAGCCTGTATAAAAAGTATGAAAAGAATGATTAATTTCACTGGAGAATAGAAAGTATAATTGAAGAGAATAAAAAGCATTGTTATCCAAGTTGCCACATAAATACAGTATATGGAGTTATACTAATAAGAAAGTATAAACCATGGGTGAGGAAAATGAACATTAAAATATATTTGCTGCAAAGAAAAAAAGGAGGATAAAAGATATTGCATAATATGTAGACAGAGAAGAAGGCAGTTGTACAGAATTAGTTAAAAAGTATGGAAACTGCAGAACAATTGTAATATAATTAAACACATTTTGTAAAGGATTGAAGAAATCTAAACAAAAAGCCTCACAAAGTGAATGCAATTCAGAATAAAAAGAGTAGAATTGCTCCAAGATAAAACTAAAATAAAATAATGCTAGAAAAAAAGTATTTTAGAGATTTGGAGGGTCAATATGAGAATGACAGTGGTATGTCAAAGAGGGACATTGAAATGAATACTACAAAAATTAGTACACAAGGGGGAAATGATGAAAAATATCAGAAATCCTGTGAGAATGTTGAAAAACAAATTGAAGACTATAGGTGCAGAAAGTATAATGCGAAATTAAAATATGGAAGTGTTTGCTTAGAGCTGCACATACTGTTAAATATAGTGCCTGATGATTAAAAAGATGCTGTTCCAGTTGCTCTATTTAAAGGATAGATAGTGAAAGTAAAGACCAAAAACTACATGTTTGTTAAATGTGCCTAGCAGAATTCTAATTTAAAAAGTTAAAGGGGACCCCAAAGCTGGCTGGAGAATTCTGGGAATTGAAGCCCACAAGTCTTAAAGTTGCCAAGTTTGGAAACCTCTGGAAAATGAAAGCAAGCATAATTTGTCATGTGCAATGATGGTTTATGCCAGGCTGGGAGCTGTGAGAACAGATTTTTTTTTTTTTACTGAAAGATGGCTTTCAAATATGAGAAAATTTATTGTACCCTTTGTTAATTTAAGGAAAGCATAAAATAAATAATCTTGAACTAAGGAATTTTGTATGTGTAGTTGAAGCAGGTTGCAGAATTCAATAATAGTAGTATAGGATGGAAGCAAAGCATGCTTGAGAGTTAAGTGAAATGCTTAGTAAATAGCTGAACCTTCACTAAGTAGTAAGATAAGGGTGTATGAAATCCCTGTGGTTGTTTAATGTATTTATACACAAAGGTATGCAGAATTTGTCTGGAAAGATTAGAGGTGGTTTGGCTGGATTGTGAATAAAACTGTACTTTTGTGCACTGATAATATTGTGTCTTGGCTAAGAACTGGAATGATTTTAGCAAAAATTAAGTAGTGTAAGCTAAAAGAAGTACAGATCTGAAAATTAATGCATCAAAATATCTATATATTTTGATGCATTAATTTTCAGATCTGTAGCTGTGTTGAATAGATAAAATGGAGTGGAAATTTCAAATTATACAGTGGATATTTCAAATTATACATCAATTGCAAAAAAAAAAAATCGAACAAGTAGATGAATGTTATACTTAATAATGTTTACTAAAGATGAGAGATTGATGAAAAATTAAGAATACCAAATACTGGTATAAAAGTAGTGCACAGTATTGTGTTCTGTGGGGAGAAATAAATAATTGCCACATCATTGAGAAATGGGTTGTTATATGTAAATGACAGATGGGTAAGTTCCACAGTATGGGAATAAGTTACTTATGAAATGTTTGTGGTGAAAGAAGAAAGAATAGAATTAAGAAAGAATGGCGATGGGATGAATGTGAATTGAAAACAAACATGACTGATCACTTCAAAAGCAGTACATTATGTGGTTTCATCATGTAGAAAGAATAAATGAAGATCAAATTGCAACATGAATATGAGAGGGGTAAGGTCGAGAGGTGCAGGAAGATTGGAAAAAAATATGGTTGTGGTGTTGTTGATAGGAAACCCTTGAAAAGAAAGAGAAAAGAGCAATTTAAATAACAAAAGGCAGCACTGCATATACATTGGTATTTTAAACAAACTATTAGAATTTTAAAACAGAATAAAAACTAACAAGAACTAATTCGTTTAGAATAAAGAAAGAAAGAAAAAAGAGCGCAGAAATCAAAGGAAACAAAAAAGATTATGAAGAAGTGACTTCCCACTTTCTTTTACAGCAGTTATAAGTAAGAATATAAATTGCTCTATGATTATAGCATTGCTAACATTTTTCTATAATCTTTTTTAATCATCAAACTGGTATATGAATAGAGAATAATATTGGTGTCCATTATTTTTATTAGGCTTTTTATTTCATTTCATTCAATGATATTTTTTACTCTTTTTATATAATCTGGATATTGTTGTTTAGGTGGAAAAAGAATATTATATGTACTGATATATGGAGACAGGGTATCTTTAGGATGTAGTAAAAAAAATCAAAATGGCAATGAGATCAAAGTTCAACTTTTTCCTGTTCAACATATATATATATATATATATATATATTTGTGTGTGTGCAACAGGCAGAATTTTGATTGTGTCATCATGGCCACCATTGGTCTCCAAATTTAATGATTAAATAAAAATTAAATCTTGGCATTTTTGAACATACATTGTAGAAATGTCTACATGTATATTTGATGTTATGGACTGAATCCTAGGTAAATAACTACAGTATCTTTATTGCATTTGGGCAAGTTAAAATGAAAATGCTGGCAAATCCTTTCAGTATTCACTACATAACAAAAATAAAATAAAATGTAAAAGACTGGGAGATGTTTATGCTAAGATCTGCAGAACCTTATGTTTTATACTGCCAATATAATCAGAGTCTTGAATGATGAAAAAAAAAATCCAACCAATAAAATAAAACATAATCTCTCTAATACTGGTAATACAGAATAAAATATCCCACCCTTGCCATCCATATACTGTATAAAAAAAACATATTAAAAAGGGAACAGTGGAGAGTTTGAGCATATCTAGTCACCACTGAACTTTGAAAGCCTGCTTAGATAAAATTCTCAACTAAAATTTTATGTCTTAAAATATGAACAATATTTTATCATTTAGACAAGGTCTAGGGATCATAAAAAATAGTGGGCTACCTTTTAGCAGTAACCAGGTTGTGATTGCTAAAAATGGGAGGGACAACAAAGAAGCAATGACTGTAGTGAAAGTGCCGGGGGTATCTGTTAGGAATTATAGTCACCTAACAGTTGGGTTGGCTATTTCCCTATTGCCTTTTGCCTGATCCTCGTTCTGCTTGGATTGCTGTGAGTCTTGCAAACTGTTAGCAAACTCCGGTTACTGAACTTTGTTTATGATACTAAACTTCGTTTTTGGATTATCCCTGGGCTGATTGTATTGAATACTACCTGCTTTAACCATGTATGATTTGGACTGTTTGTTGGACTTTGTTTACCCATTTACAGGAAATAAAACCTTCATTTTACTATTCAGTGTATCTGTATGCTGGTTGTGTGTTATTCCTCACCACTCTCACTACATTTCCCTGAGTGCACTCATTCTCCTAACGGGGAATACCTCAACACTATCCATGGAGATGGGGTATAAACCAGAGAGTTTGCAATTATAATCTTGATTTTTTTTTTATAAGCTCTCTTCCAGTGGACATTCTTGAGAAAACCAATAATGGAAAATGGGCTATGATGCTACAGTGATGAAGTTAGGATTTTTAATTTTTCACCAGCTTTATTTGCGGGGGGCAAACATAGATTTGACTTAATCTTTGTTTTACATTATGCCTATTTGGGCCCTAAAGTTTATCCCCGTCCATTCTCAAAAAACAAAGGATATTGTGACACATTTCAGCAGTTGGGTCACAGGACTAACTGAAAATTAATAACTAATAACTGGTTATTCATCCAATTCCACTGAGGAAGAAGAAAAATTAATACAAGATTCCCACAAAAATATTTTTATGGTGGTATTGTTCCTATTTCAAAAGAAATGACTGTTAGTTTATAGCTTGATTTCATATTCTGGGAATCAAAATTTATCTCTAGAAAATTAGCTAAATTAATGAAGCAAAAGTAGTCCAAAAAAAAAAAAAGGTAGACTGGATCTATTTTGGCCCCAAATGCTTTGTTGTGTTAAATCTGGAACACTCCTTTTATATGAGCTTGGCGGGCGGGGGGAATCTGCTCAAAACAAACCTTTTTCTGTATTTTGAAGATGTATGTACTTTAAATGCAAGCTGCCACTCTGTTCAGATCTGTAAAAGTCAATTGACATTGCATGTCAAACACTTACGCATGTGGGTGCAAAAATCAACAGTGTTTTCAGCCCTGAATGATATATACGTATTTCCTCAAAATCAGTAAACTGTGTCATTCACAATAAGGTGTTTCAGGAAAGAGCATATCTGCACAATTCACACAGGGTATGATTTACAAGTGACACTGGAGGTTTAAATAGTTTTAATTCATGGCTTCAGAGTTTTAGGGAGAGAATAAACCTTGAGAGGACATTAATTTTTACACTGAAATTACCAATTACATCATACGTGGATGTTTGAATATACTTCCCTTGGGTGTTGGCTATCCATTTAGGACATATTTTAACTTTAGTACTCAAAATTAAATTTATGAAACAAAAATGACACTTTAGAAAAGATATTTTTAAGGCCATAAGTATTTTGAGGTAATATTTTGAGATAACTTTGATTTATGACCTATCACTTTGTTGTTGTATATGTGTACACTGAGAACTTATGCACCAGAGACACATTCCTTGTGTGTCCAATCACACTTGGCCAATAAAAAAATCTGTTCTGCATTCTATTCTATTCTATTCTATTCTATTCTATTCTATTCTATTCTATTCTATTCTATTCTATTCTATTCTATTCTATTCTATTCTATTCTATTCTATTCTACTCTACTCTACTCTACTCTACTCTACTCTACTCATCTGTGACATCATAACAGATAGCTTTGAAATAGTCTAAATCTGTGGTGGTGAACCTATGGCAGGCGTGCCGGAAGTGGCACACAGAGCCATGACTGCCGGCACATGAGCACTCGCCCAGAAAAGGTCTACTGCGCATGTGCGTGCGCTGCCCGCCTGACAGCTGATTGTCAGGTATCTGGTGTTCAGGGGTGTGGTGGCACTCAGGAAACAATCATGCTTGCGCAGAAACATGCAGCATGTGCAGGAGGGTTGTGCATGCATATGCAGTAGTGCACAGCACAGGTTGTGCACAGGAGGCATAGGGGGCACGCACATTGCCTTCTCGGTGATGGCACGTGAACACGAGCAGGCAAGCAATTATTGCCACGGAAGCCCAAAAAGGTTAGCCACCACTGGTCTAACTCATCTGGTTGTATGAAATTGAAATGCCTTATTAAACTTGTCTTTCCCATCCCCTGACCTTTTGGCTAATAACAAATGCAGTGTATTAAACTTGTATTGCAAATTCATAACTATATTTGTGTGTGCATAGGTTCAAGATAGCTTTATCAACCATGATGACTTTTGCTCCATCCTGTGCGTCAGTTGCAGATACTGGTTGACCCGATTCTTCCTTTTGCCTGAAAGACAAATGGTGAGAACACATCAGATATTATCTCCTGTGAATATTCTTAGCAGAAAAGAATAGAAAATGTTGAACTGGAAATGAACTATGATTTCTTCTTAGGTGTCACAACCCTTTCCTTGAAAACTCCCTTTCAAAGGAAAATAACTTGTTTTCAAGATATTCGGGAGTATGTTATTAACCAAACCAAACCAGTCTATTTTGTGTGATAGAAAAATAATAATTATATAACCATTATAATTAATTTAACTGAGAATTAATCTAAGCTAAATTAATTATGGTTAATATAAGAAGCATTGATATCAGTTATTTGAAATATTTCATCAAGGCTCTATTCACTAGTAAGGTTTAATTAAGTGGTTTCTTATCTTGTACTGAAATGATTTAGAAATGTAGAAAAAATCAGGACAGTTTGCTGTGTTTTCATAAACAGCTATTTATTTGAATGCATCACAACTCCACTAAGAGCCTTAATTTGATTCAAATTATCATTGGTCCAACAATTTTGAAACCCAAGTATAGTTTAAGCTGCTGATAAAACCTTCAAGAATGTTAAAGTAACAGGCTACCATTCTTTGCAGGTGCAAAGAAGAAGGACCAATTAATTAACAAGTCAAAACCAACTGTAACTGATTATTTTTATTAATTATTAATTATAATTATTAATATAGATGTTATTAATCAAGTTGAACAATATAACCTATTCAGTGATAATTCCTATTTTTGTTTCAGGGCAAACATAACATGAGCCCTTTTGAATGATTGTCAATAAGCTATAATCATTCAGGGCAGCTGTTTCAATTTAGTTCCATTCATGACCAGTGGGCTTTATCATGTCTTGAAATTTTGCACCCTAAATGGTTATTACTTTATGTATATATATATGTATATATCTCCCATGACAACCACCCCCTGCAGGACTCCACTCTGCCAGGCCTACCTAATCTGATGTACCTAATCGAGAGGTGGGCTTCAAAAATTTTAGCAAAATTTGTATAAGATGTTTTACAGGTGGCATTTTCCCCCGACAAGAATAGCAAGAATGTTCAAGAATAAATCCGAAAAATGTTGGAAATGTCATCAGACACCCGGCTCATATTACCATATGTGGTGGACTTGTGCAGATGCTAAAAAATACTGGACTAAAATCCACACGTGGTTGGAAAAAATGTCAAAAAAGCACATAGACTTGAAACCAGAGATATTTTTATTGGGAATTTTACCTGAAATATATAGTAAAGACTTGAAATACCTGATTGTAAATGTATTAACAGTGGCTAGGATTATATTTTCTAAATACTAGAAAAATGAGAAAATACCATCACAGGAGGAAATCATTAAGAAAATATTGGAATGTGCTGAAATGAGTAGATTGAAATTTGAAATTAGAGAACAAGAGGATAAACAATTTTATAAAATTTGGGATCTATTCTATCAATGGTTAGACAATAAAATACAGTAATGAAATATGTAGACTCTTAGAAAATAATAAATATATAAAGATGTACTTCTTTCTTATTATATCTACAAAATGATTTTAGGATAGATTTGGGATGATAATATGAACTGTTATAAAACAAACTAAGTAAATTATGATTATCATGTAAAACATGAATGATTAAAAGTATAGTCAAATGATTGATTAATAATGATACTAAGGTATTTAATTTTTGATTGAAAATATGAGATTATATGCAATGTAATTGTAATTGAAGACTACGAAATGGAAGCACAAAACAATTTGTAAACCAACCGGCATGCTGTATGTACACATATGGAAGATGGCTTGATGTTTTTATGTTTTTATGTTTTGTTTGTTTATGTTTGTTTTTAAAAATCAATAAAAATTTATTTTAAAAAAAATAGCAAAAGGTTCTCTGTCTGGTCGCTAGGTGGGTGTGGCCATGGTGGTTGTAGCCTAGTTGGCCCCCTGCACCACAGCCCGGGGGACATTTTTGCCCTCCCCAAGCTCCGGGGGCTTTCCTCTAGCCTCTGGGAAGGTGAAAATGGCCTACTTGGGCTCTGGAGGTGCTCTGGAAGCCAGAAATGGGCCCATTTCAGACCTTCCCAAATTTCTGGGAGGCCTATTTTTCATCCTCCCTGAACCTCCATATGCACCCTGCACTTACCTGCATCCAAAATGGACCACGTGGGGATTCCTGGGAGGGGAGGGGCAGGGTGTGCCAGGAGTGAGATTTGGGGGTGCTTGAACTGCACAGAATCTTAGCTAGGGGCTCTCCCAAACCCCCACCAACTCCCAGCAGCCCACCCCTGACCTAATCCATATGCTGGAAAAAAACCAACAAATAGACAATTCCTTATTTGCTGTTTGTGTTGCCCTTGAACAAAGGAAAGTAGCAATTGTTGGGTTGAGAAGAGATTAGTATAGTAAAGAGAACTTCTGAGCACTGATGTAGGGACATATTTAGTAATAGTAAGACTATTAAGCACATTTCAATTTCTGTTACTACTTAAAAAGTGAATATTATTATAATTTAAACATCACCAGCTAGCCAGATTTATAATTGATATAATCTCCATTATAATAATTATATAATTTAAATAAAGGCAGAATCTGAAAAGATTCATGGGGGGTTCAGACTAATTCAGTTCCACTGAATTCTGAATAAGACATGCTGATGTAACACAGTATTACTATTCCTGTTATTGTAATAATAATTGGGCAGACAAAAGCTAAATAGTTCTGAACTATTCTAGGCTCCCGTGCTCTGAAACAGAATCTATCATTTTTAAACAGTCACAAGAAAAATTTTAGTCATAACATTTTGTATGCTTCTCAAGATGATCAGGAGCATTAGTATGTTCTGGGTATATTATACAATTAAAATGTAATATATAAGTGCTCTTCCAATACAAACCTACATGTTGTGCAGTGTACAATCTGGTTGATGTAGTAATACCAACTTCCTCCCTCACCCAAGTCACACAATCTCATTTTGTCTTAAAAGCAAAAAAACACCACAACAATATGATATGCAGGTTGAAAGGCAAACACTCTGTACTTATTGTACGTATTATCTGAAAATGTATTTGCGTGCATATGTAACAAAATGCTTATAAATTTTATGAAATGAGAAATGCCACTGTTATTTCTTTTTTGATTAGGCAGGGATAGGTTTGCCTTGTAAATTGAATTCCAACAAATTGGGAAATGCACAAGCTGTAACTAAAAGCTATTTAGTTTATGAAGTGTGAAAAATAAATAAATAAATAAATAAATAAATAAATAAAAGACTCAAACTTCTCCCTCCCTGCTTTTAATCTCCTTGCAAAACAAGCTTTTTCAGTTCCCAAAAAGAAATTCATAGACCATTGAGACAAGCTGTTTAGAAATATTTTCATGTAATCATAGCTTAACTTTACGATGGACAGATAAATTTCAGCGCAAGTTCTTTCCTGATCAATGGCACTTTTAAAATGTCAGATTGGGAGTTATAGGAGTTGTAATCCAATGCATATGTAAAGCTGAAATAATGATTATAGGAATATTTATTTATTTATTTCTGTGGTATCCCAAGCAATTGTCATTGCATAAATGAATTTTTAAAACTTCATATTTTGCAGCTATCACAAGAATTATCACATTTCTGCACTGTGAATAGTGCATACTAACAATGAGTTCAGTTAGACTACAGTAGTAGACTGTTTAATACTGTCACCAGGAGAATTCTAAACCAATTATCGTAATCTAAGTAACCTTGTCTTGTGCTTAAACCTCAGTATGAAAATTGAGTAGCTTTTGCTTGGACACAAAAAGGTGAAAAGGTGAAAAAGAGAATGAATGGCTTTCATTTAGCTGAATCAAACTACAAAAGTCAACTATGATTTTCAATGAAATCAGACATATCGATTCATAATTAGACACACCATGATCTGTGGTTTATTCAATAATATTGAAATATAATATGTAATTTTCCAAATATTTTACCTCATACTGATATGATGCTATGAGCATCTTAATTGTTTACTATATTGGAGTTTAAGTATATGTTCAAATAATGAAAATTCATAGTTCATCTAACCCAGACAAAATACTTGGGCTGTTTTATCATTACAAAATTGTGTTGAAGAAATAACAAAGACATTACAATTAAAAGTGTCTTTGCTCAGACAGTTTATAAATATGTTGCAGACAGTCATTTCATACTATTATGCAAGCCTAGAGATTGTATTTTATTATTATGACTTGCCCCAAGTTGTTTTTAAGATTGGCAGCCATAAACATAATTTTGAATGAATTAATTAAAAAATGTACACCTAAAATAGCATCTCCATTCATGCAAACTTTCAATATTCTCATGTTCTATCTACTTCTGTAACTGAGGAATATCGGGATATTTGCTAATTATATTAACCAACAAATGCTGCCTTGCAGCCAACTATTGAAGCCCAATAAAAAAAAATGTTTTTTAAAAAATTTGACTGCAAATTTTTATCCTATGGGATAAATAAGGTGGACTTGCCCAGGTATGGTTTGAAGATTCCCCTTATCTGCTGTTATTTTAAAAAGATTTATATTTCCTTGCAGATGGGAACAAGTTATAAAAAAATAAACCTTCACAGGCACACTTTTTCTCCCCAAATCAGATTGCCTGTAAGGAGATATGGATTAATTGTCCCTCAACCATTGCAAACAGTCAACCCCGAAGCAATGGAGTCCACCAGTGGTCATTCAGAAAGGAAGTTGTTGCAACTAGTTAGAGCACCATAAGCTGACTGTATTTTTTTTTTTAAAGTCATTCAGTTCTGTTGTGTTTTGCTTTGCTTTTCCATACCAGGATATTGTAACCTGCTGAAACATAATAAAACATCAAAATGTTATTGACGGTAGTACAAAAATGATAAGCCAGTCTTCCAATCTGCTGCCCTTAAATAAAAAATAAAGGTGGACAGGGAAATAGGAATGAATGAGTTCACTGTTGTCACACAGAAGTGTTTTCAAAAGGAACTTTCATAGTTAATCTTTGAATGGGCTGGAATGCTGGAAAGAACTAAGATCAATGGAGGGATTTAACTTGGTGGCTGGTAGAAATGAATTGGCAAAGATTTAGAGAGCCATGAGAGAATGGGAAGGGGAAAATATGGGGAAATGTTAATTCACCCTGTGCCCTCCCGGAAAGGAAAGTGTTTTAGAGTATTTGGATATTTTCACTAAAGGAAATGCAAGCAACAGAGAAGCTTTAATCGTTTAGGTGCTATGTGAATGGCATGCAAAGCTAGGGTTAAATAAGCACTCGATTTATTTATATATTTACTGCTGTAACCTACTTTTTGGGAAGGGCTACTCTGTTGCTCTAAAACCTAATAGCAAGTTTATCACATCTGAAAAATTATTTCACGAATCAAACTTTAGATAGAGAATGAAATATTGTATTCAGGAATAACCAACAGAGGTTATGGAAGTACCAGAGCAAGAATGAGCCTACACAGGAATAGCACTTAGTACTTAGGCTAATATACTTTTTCACAGTGTTTAACAGCCTGCTCTAAGTGGTTTACAAAGTCAGCATATTGCCCCCAACAATCGGGTCTTCATTTTACTGACCTCAGAAGGATGAGAATTTTTCACACTTACAACCTTTGTAGCAGCTCCATGATCAAAATTCAGAAGTTTGGCAACAGGCTCATACTTATGACCGTTGCTGTGTCCCAAGGTCATGTGATCACCTTTGGCAAACTTTTGACAAGCAAAATCAATGGGGGAGCTAGATGCACTTAACACAATTGTGATACTAACTTAATCAACTGCAGTGATTCACTTAACAACTGTGGCAAGAAAGAGTGTAAAATAGGGCAAAACTCACTTAACAAATGTCTCAATTAACAACAGAAATGTTGAACTCATTCGTGGTCATAAGTCAAGGACTGCCAGTAGTTGTCAGCCCTTCAAGGTAGACCAAATTTGAACAGCCAAGACATGATTATTATATATACCTTTATTGTAGAATTAGAATAACAGACCATGCAGCTCTGAATATGTCTCCTCCCTTCTTCTCCTTCTCTTTCTCATTCTTCGTGAATTTCCACAGATGCAAGGTCAGGTTTTCAGATCATTGAACACCACTTTGCGCGGTCAGCTGAGTCTCCGGGGGGCAGGCACATGGTTTTCTTTGTTGATGGTGTCTTGCCATCTCTGTTTTGGACACTTGTGAGGTCATCGGCCATTGACTTCTAATTGGTAGGCTGGTTGAAGATGTTGGTCTCTCGACATTTCCATACCAGTGGAACTGGCCTTCTCTCATCTTCTCTGTAATTGGTGCTGTGATGATCCAGGGTGGGATAAAAAAGCAACAAAGTCACAAAAACAGGTGAAGTCCTTTTAATTCCTTCAACTTGGCTTCAAAGGTCCAAATATCATTGACTAGAGAAAAATCTCTCCCATAAACAGTTGTGAAAAGGAAGAACTTCCGTTCAAATTCAAAATACATATAAATTATAAATAGAAAAAAACAACACAAACCACACTGATCAATTAAGGAGACCAGGCAGGATAAGGGCTTGAAGATGTCCACAGATATCGAAATACACACACTGGGAAGGACGCCAGAACTCAGATAAGAACGAACTGACAAGAAATATTTTCATGCTTTGCTTCCAGCACTGGCCCATGCGCAGTTTGTCCTTTTAAATAGTCCTCACAGCTGCAGCCCATGAAGGGGATCAAGGCCCTTTTCTCCCCCCCCTGTAGACCACGCCATTCACGTTTCTCCCTTATCTACTCCTCCCTGCGTGCCCTAGGATGAAGAGGGGATGGGCCTGGGTCTTCCTCTGAATGCCCAGCTGGCCTGTGCCTTTCCCCAGTTTCCTCCAGAACCTCCGGAGCCACACTCCCACTCCCTGTCAGCTGTTCCTCCTCTCCTTCAGAGTCAGATTCTACCGGGCATGACAGGTGCCACACAAAAATGCTGTCAAATGGTGTCATTTGTGATACGGTGAAGAAGGGAAATGCCTGATACCCAACATCCAATATGTCTCCTTCCTTCCCTGTGTATATCCTAAAAAAGACTTTACTAGAGAATCAAATCCTCTCAGAGAGAAGTCACTAGAAAATGCCTGTGTGGGAAGGCATTTTTGAAAGTGTCTGCATGCTCACACATGCACCAGGGAAGATACTGCTAACAAAAGTCTACAATCCCCTAATGCTGAGCAGCAAGAGAATTGTACCATTTTTTAAAAATAGGATTTAAACTTACTTTTAGTTCAGAGTAAAAGCACTATACCAGAGGGAACTATACCAGCGAATTGTATTTCAGTGTTTTATTTGTGTAAAGCAGTTTGGATAATAATCACATAATAAAACTGTTTCCTGTTCTCAGCCAAAGGTGGCTTATTTTATTTATTTTGCCCTTTCTAGGGAGAGGTTGGGAAAGAATTTCCTTTCAGCCCCAAACAGGGTGGAGGCATTGCTTTGAGACCAAGTTTGTTAAATTAAAAAACAAAACAAAACACCTTGTATATGAGATTGACAGACTCGGTTTCAAATACAGCCTAAGTGTTATAGAGAGACTATTTCTACACTTAGATTTTTTTTCTTTATAGGAAGACAAATTATCATACATATAATGTAAATGGATGCATGTCTTAAACTAATCATTCTATAGATAGGGTTAAATTAACCACAGAAGATATTAAAAAGTATGAATAAAATCATGACAGAGTTTATTAGTTGGGAATTGGAATATCATATGCATTTAATTTATTTCAATGTTAAATGAGAGACAAAGAAAGTAAACTGTGGTTCATGTTTCTTTCAGAATAATACAATCATTTAAGTAAAACTCAGATGGTTCAGTGGCTGATCTTATCAATACTGCCCACTGGATACAAAAATATCCAAAGAAACTTAAGGGAATATAAACAATCAAGGGGGAAATTAATCCAATAAATCTTTTTTTCCATCCTTAACCTTCAATTTCTCAATAAAGTTTATTAAAGATTGTGTTTCAAAGCTGTATATTTTCAGGTGTGGATTTCTATGTTCCTTCAACATTAATCTCCTTAAAATAATGAGAATGTTCAAAGATTTCAAACTCAAAATGATCAATTTTCAGAAAGTAATTCTTCTGGAAAAAATAGACCACATCCTTACTTAAATATGATATGGGAGTAAATTAAAACGTAGCTTAAGAAATGCACTTCTCATTCCTTAACTGACTCACAGGGATTTATAGGAAACTGACTTTCACTGGGATGAATGAGAAACAATATTTTTACCACTCCATTTAAAACCAGGCACATGGGCAGGGCAACTATGAACAATATATAAAACAAACTCTGGATAAACTTGGCTTTAGTGTTCAATTTTCAATTTAACTTCTCAATTTAACTTTATAGGTACAAAACTGATAATTATAGATATAACCAAAGTCTTTGTCCTCAAACTGATCTATTTCTTGTCCATAGAATAGGAAGCATTGGATATTATTATAAGGTTAAGCATAATTATCTTCATACATTACACCAACTGGATTCTAGATAATTGGAGAGATGACTTGTACACAGTATGTTTTATTATAGCTGTTTTGTTAGCCAGCTAGACTCTGTTTGTTGTTGCGGCAGAATATAAATTTACTTAATAAATAAATAATGTCTTGACACCGTGAAGATAAAATAAGTCTGTGTGCAAAGAACCAAGGGCAGGCTTCATCATTAATGTGACTTGATTTTAATTAAGCTAAGTTAGGGAAAATATTCAAAACATGCCTTCCAGAATTCTTTCCTATCCCTTCATAACAGCTTCTTTCTGAGTCAGATGACTGAGAAGAGGGAAGAGGGGAGAGAGTAATATTTATAAAAACAATAATTTAATGTAATAGTAAGAAAGTCCTGGTATATTTGGCCAGTGAAATCTTTAGGCATACCCAAGAACATCTCTGAAGCATGTTTTTGCAGCTTGTATAATAGGTAGAATAACTAGGAACAAACCATTCCAGAGGCAAGTGGGTAACACTGAGAAGGCTTGAGCATGGGGTCTCTGTAGATGGCATTCCCTTGCATCTGAGATGCTCAGCAAACTTTCTTTAGTAAGACAGGCAGATTTAACTCAGAGAAAGAGGTCTTGGAGATATCTGGGTCCCAAAACATGTAGGGTTTTAAAATTGAAAGCAGCACTTTAAACTGTAGTCCAAAGCTGACTCAAATTTGACATCAGTGTTTCCCAGAGAATGGATTAAGTTCATTCAAAGTTTTTATCAATGTCTTGAAATTTGCTTGAATATGTTATCGGAGTTGGTTGAAAAGTAAAGTGTTGCAGCCATTTGGAGGGTTGTATGAGAAACAGGGAATGCATTTTCTTTTGATCCCAGAACAAAGCAACCGTATTTCCAAACTAACTTCTTCCAACACAACAAAATTTAAAACAACATACTTTGTTTTCCGGAAGAACAAAAGTAGAGATGTTGAGAACAAGCAAGGTAGTGCTAACTCCTATCAGACACCCAACTTGCATAAAAAACTGTAAATGGGTTGATTTTGAAATTATTTTTAAAAAAACAATAAAGCACCCCTTAGGATAAAACCAAATCAGTAACTGATTGATTGACAGGATTCCCACTTTTTCAATTTTTAAATATGTTCAAGAAATCTCCTGAAGCACTTAGCCAATGACAGAAAACAAATAGCCAATCTCTTAATGATGTTTTTTTCTGTAAGTCCCAATTATAGTAATAATACCAGCTCAGGCCTATCATACCTCAACTGTCTTTCTTGGAAAGAAAAGATCAGCTTGTGAAACGATACTTTTGCTGCTGTGGCTTTTTTTTTTAACTGCTTCCAAACACTTAAAATTAACACATTGGAGTCATAGCCAAAGGTACTATCTATCTATAACTTTTGCGTTACTGGCAAAAGGATTAACAATTTTTAGAATGTCCCAGGGTCAACTGGCAAGCGAAATGCATTCTGAAAAATTCATAAATCACCAAGAACAAAGAAGAAACACATTCACGCACCCAAAGTCAACCAGAGCTCAAGCCAGTAAAGTTAGACAAATAAATAGAAACTCATCAGCATAGGATAGTCCCAAAGCATCATGGAGTCCTCAGCATAACTCTAGTAGATGCATTCTAGAAACTCTACAGCAATGGGTACCCTAACTGTGCATAAGAGATCATCCCAAACTTCTGAACTTTAAAATGAATTAAGGTAACAATGTTGTACCAGTAGTCTTGCTATTTGTAATCTCAGTATAGCATTAGAAACACTGGATGAAGCATAACAATAGGTATAAACATCTGAAAAACTTTCAATATGTGCATCCTGCTGTCTTGAACAAATGAAGCTAGGCAACTATAGTCCCTTTACAACCTGTGGGCTTCAACTCCCAGAATTCCAGAGCCACTACAGGTCATAATGGGGCCACCCCTGTCGCATAATCCATTGCATCATGACCAATGGACACAAATTACATAACTCTGGCATCTGTATGATGACTTCATGATGTGTGTGATGATCATATGACTTCTACTAGAGTAACTAATAATGGAGACGCATAAGTGCAAATGCCTTAAAATATTTTTAGTTTTTTTTTTAAGGTTCAGAAATATCTTATCAAGCAGATAATGGCTTGAAATTGCAAGGGTGCTTCTCCTGTCTGAGCTGGGACAGAGGTTGATCTGTGCTATGCAACCCCTCCATTTTCCCATAGCCAAGTAAAGGGGGAGGGGAGGACAGACAGATGCATATTTAGACCTGGGGTCAAAATTTAAAAGGGCCAATTGTTTTTTAATTTAAAAAACATCCAAATTATATCATCTTTTCTTTTCATCTGCTGATATAGTTACATTTTATTAAAGCCAGAGGCTTCCAAAATTAGAAATGTCCCAAGCTTTTCTATTACTCTGAGAGGGCCTGAGCACCTGATATATGAAAATAAATTATATTCGGTGGGTGCAGCTAGAAGGTAAACTATCCTTGATCACAGAACATGTGTTCCTAAAGAAGAAAAATATATGTATATCCTGTTGTTTTGCTCCCTGGAAGTAGATTCCATCCCAGACCAAACCTGAAATTGAGATGGAACTTTCCTCGACATTAGACAAGTTTTGCCTGTTTCGTTTCTTTAAAAAAAAAAAAAAGACAGGCACACATAAAAGACTTTCTAAAATCCCTCACAAGATACTCGAAGCAGGCTGTCATCCCAAAGAGGTTTGTTTATTGACATGAATCCACACCCCACCACTCCTCCAGGCAGCTGGTTAAATCAAACTGTCCAGGCCTTGTGAACTGCCATGAAACATCAGGAACACGTGTGAGGCCTAATGCTATACTTAGAAATTTGACTTTCCCCAGTGATGGATGGCTGAAATGAAGAATGAGAAGTTTGTCCTTTGAAGAATTCATTTATCTTGATACTTGAGAATAAGACCTCAATGGCAGCCCTGGAAGATAGACACAGAAAATTCTTTCTGGAATTTTAAAGCAACAATGACATTGACAGCAAAGCATTCCTGCATGTTAGAAACACTCTTTATAGCACATACTAATTTTGTGAAAGTATTTAAACATTTCTTCACGAAAACATTATTATTATTATTATTACAAATTAAATCAAACTCAGAACTGAATTTCCCAGAGAACCTCAACCACAGGCACATTGCTGTCCAATAGTTTTATTTTTCCTTATTAGATTCTTGAATATTTGGCTTATTCAACCTTTTGAGAGGGAAAGATATAGACATGCATGCATAAATATATGTTTTCAGATGCACTTTTTAAAATTTCATTCGTAAACATTGTGTGTCTTGTCCTATTTGTGTATACACGTATGCTAACTTCATTATTTAGCTCTTCAGTATGATGTTGTAATCTGTAATACAAAGATATATATATATATTGTGATAATTCTTTTAGCTTTAAGATGCTATGTGATTTAGATGTTGCAATAACTATTGCTTCTAATATTATTAATGTTTGCTGAGCACTAAAATCAAAAACAATGTCTTTATTAAAATATTCAGGCAGGTGTTAGGCCCACCCAGAATATAACAATCATCTTTATTGATGAGCAGTATTAAACCAACCCAGGTAAACTGTCATAGCAGGGTTTTTTTTTAGCATATCCTAAATGTGTGTATGCTTTTGCTTTTCTTTCTGAGACTGGACTATCAGTTTAAGAGCCAATGAGAGTTCTCTGAACTGCAAGATGGGTGGCAATGAAGAGGTAGAAGTGTAAAACACAGCATGTCAGCTTGGCCTGGGGGCTTAGGCCCATTAGTTTGTCTTTTCCTCAGTGGTCATCTAATAAAAATGCTACCATCTAACAAAACCCCAAAGCTTGCTTCCTTCTCTCTCTCTCTCTCTCTCTCTCTCTCTCTCTCTCTCCCCTCCCTCCCCCTCCTCCCTCCCCCTCTCCCTCTCCCTTTCCCTTTCCCTCCCTCAACTATTTCAGAAGGTGAAGTGGGTCAATGGAGATCATTTCACTAATTTTGCAAGACCAGTTCTATTGGCTTCCTTCTTTCCTAAATCTATGTCTCCTCAAAATGATTAACATGAAAACCAAGATAGAGTTTTAAGAATGGATGCCTTCAGGGGTGGGATTCAATTTTTTTAACAACCGGTTCTGTGAGTGTGGCTAGGTGGGCATGGCTAGGTGGGCATGGCCATGCTAGATGGGCATGGCTTTTTTTTTTGCAGCACCCCCTCCTGCACTCCATTTTTGGGCCTCCTGGGCCTAAGGAAAGCCTCCTGTGGGGATTTTTGCTCCTAGAAGGCTTTCCTGAGGCCCAGAAAGGCAAAAAAGGAGCTTGGGGGGAGACCACACAGCACCCCCCCCCCGTGCTCCATTTTTGGGCCTTCTGGGCCTCAGGAAAGTCTCCTGGGGGGCGTTTTTGTTCCCAGAAAGCTTTTCCAAGGCACAGGAAGGCAAAACATGAAGCGTGGGGGGGGGTGCAACACTACCCCCTGCATGCCCCTTTTTGCCTCCTGGGCCTCAGGGAAGCCTCCTGGGTGAAGCAGTAAGACAGCGAGGGGGATCCTGGCACAGCTGATCATCAGAACAGCTGATTGTCGGGAGAAAAAAAAAGAAATACCTTAAGGAGTGACTGGGCGGGGGAGAATGTAGTCAGCAATGCTGGGCATGTGCGCAATGTTGCGCCTGCGTGATAAGGATTGAATGGGTATGGAGGGGAGGGGCCAACCGGGGGCATGATTTGCCGGTTCTCCGAACTGCACAGAATTGTAACAACTGGTTCTATAGAACCGGTCCGAACTGGTAGAATACTATCCCTGTGTGCCTTATGTTCGTTGGTTGGTTGCTTGCTTGTTTTTCTCTTCTTTCTTTCCTGCTTTATCTCTTCTCCCTGTAATCTTGTGGGAGTTATTTTTATTATATCTTGTCAACTAATTTTGCCTGAACTTCAGGGATAATAAATGCTGTAATCAATCTGGTTATCTTTAGGATGACAATTCAGAGATTCCTCACTAAGAATAAGTATCCAATTGTGAAACATTATTTTAATGTAAACAATACCATTAAATGCGGATTTTTGAAGGTGACTAATGGATTATATAACATTGTACCACCTCCCCCACATGCATTTTATCTCTACCTTGCTCAATTTTATTTTAACTGAATTTTAATTTAAGATCTCCATTTATTTATTTAATTATTTAATTTATATTGCCGCCTATTCACCCATGGCGAATTTTATTGTTTTAATGTTTTACATTCTATTTTAATTGAATGCTTGTAAGCCATCTAAGGTTGCCTATGACGAAATGGGTGTAATGTAAGTGTAATAAATAAATAAATAACAATCATATTGCAGTTGTTAATTTACAACTTATAATAAATACATATATTTATTATAAAATTTCTAAAGGGTTCTGCTTGGTAGAAGCATAATACTCACATCGGGGGTAATCACTTCAGAGCTTTTCTGGCAGGAAATGTTAAATCATAACCTATTATCTGCAGATTTTAAAAAGTATATAGTTTGATCATACAGTATCTAATGATTGGTCTGAAAACCTAAAATTAAAATGCTGAATTCTAATCAGACCTGAACCAGGGAACCAGTCTCATTGAGAACAAATTGTAGCAACAATAACAAGTTATAATAATCATGTTAAAGATCCACAGATATCCATGAAATTTCCCCCCCCCCCCCCCCCCCCCCCCCCCCCCCCCCCCCCCTTTTTTTCCCCCCCCCCCCCCCCCCCCCCCCCCCCCCCCCCCCCCCCCCCCCCCCCCCCCCCCCCCCCCCCCCCCCCCCCCCCCCCCCCCCCCCCCCCCCCCCCCCCCCCCCCCCCCCCCCCCCCCCCCCCCCCCCCCCCCCCCCCCCCCCCCCCCCCCCCCCCCCCCCCCCCCCCCCCCCCCCCCCCCCCCCCCCCCCCCCCCCCCCCCCCCCCCCCCCCCCCCCCCCCCCCCCCCCCCCCCCCCCCCCCCCCCCCCCCCCCCCCCCCCCCCCCCCCCCCCCCCCCCCCCCCCCCCCCCCCCCCCCCCCCCCCCCCCCCCCCCCCCCCCCCCCCCCCCCCCCCTTTTTTTTTTACAAATTTTTTTTATTTTTAACAAACCCACCTCCCCTCCCCCATAACAACCCCAACCACCCCAAAACCACCCCCCCCCCCCCCCCCCCCCCCCCCCCCCCCCCCCCCCCCCCCCCCCCCCCCCCCCCCCCCCCCCCCCCCCCCCCCCCCCCCCCCCCCCCCCCCCCCCCCCCCCCCCCCCCCCCCCCCCCCCCCCCCCCCCCCCCCCCCCCCCCCCCCCCCCCCCCCCCCCCCCCCCCCCCCCCCCCCCCCCCCCCCCCCCCCCCCCCCCCCCCCCCCCCCCCCCCCCCCCCCCCCCCCCCCCCCCCCCCCCCCCCCCCCCCCCCCCCCCCCCCCCCCCCCCCCCCCCCCCCCCCCCCCCCCCCCCCCCCCCCCCCCCCCCCCCCCCCCCCCCCCCCCCCCCCCCCCCCCCCCCCCCCCCCCCCCCCCCCCCCCCCCCCCCCCCCCCCCCCCCCCCCCCCCCCCCCCCCCCCCCCCCCCCCCCCCCCCCCCCCCCCCCCCCCCCCCCCCCCCCCCCCCCCCCCCCCCCCCCCCCCCCCCCCCCCCCCCCCCCCCCCCCCCCCCTTATGTGTTCATGTAAACCATAATTTCTTAATGTACAGTAACCTGTAAATGTACTTTACAGGATGTTTGTATATACAGTATAAGATTGATATTTACTAATCTGATGTTTACTATAATATTTAGCATAGGAATATCAGCAAACATTGCTCAAATTTGTTGGAAGAGTAGCTATCTTTAACAGAGGTGGTATTCAGTAAGTTCTGACCAGTTCTGGAGAACCGGTAGTAGAAATTTTGAGTAGTTCAGAGAACTGGCAAATACCACTTCTGACTGGAGATTTTACAGTATCCTTCCTCTGCCACATCTACCAAGCCATGCTCACAGAACCGGTAATAAAAAAAATTGAATCCCACCACTGATCTTTACTATGATATGGTCATAAATTCTAAGGACACAATAATTATTAAGGAATTAATTGTTGCCTTATAACTTTATTAGATGAACATAAGCCCTACAATAATTCAATTCATCAAGTGGGATAACCTAGGAAAAAATAAAATGTTTTAAAATCAGTGCATCTATCTATTTATCTATCATCTAGCTATAATCTAGCTATTTAGCTAGCTAGCTCTCTCTCTGTCATTTATCTATCTTCCTTTTTAAATATTTACAAGGGTCTCCATTTATTAAACCATGTAGCACATTGAAAATTGCAAAACAAAAACATCAAACAAAGCCAGCTAACATGTAGCTAGAAACTCTTATTTTTCTTTTCCAGAGTATAGAAGACTCACAGGAGGCAGACTTGGGCAGTACAATCTTAACAGCAGCTGTGCAAATATTATAATATTGTGTGCTATTATTGTGTTAAATTGCAGTCATAGACATTATGATATCTGGGCTTGTTTAACTAGAGCCAAAGGCAAGATAAGCAAAGGAAGTACAGATATTAAAACCCTGGGTCATATAACTGGGAACAGATTTAGTTTCCTCTATCAAATCTTCAGTTGAAACAAAAATAAATAAATAAATAAAGGTTTTGTGTCAACAATCATTATGCAGGGATTGCATAGATTGCAAGATTGCATAGATTGCAAGATTGACATTGGTGATGCTTTACATTTGGAAATGTGTACCATTTATTTTTTTCTGGGAAGTAGTAGACATAATGGTATCCAAGTTCACACCCTATGAGTAAATGGGCACAAATATTAAGAAGCATCCTTATCCCAATTGCGTTCTTTCAATTATGTTCACAGCAGCTGCACTGTCGGAAACAAAGTTGCTAAAAAGAATAATCCAAGTACTGTACACATGTCTGACTCTTCGTAGTACATGCAATGAATTGTGCCTTTCTTGTTTGAAAGATTCTTTCAATTAAGTCTCTTGCCACCTGTTGGTTTCCACATGAATGTGCTTTCAATAATCAACAGCAGCAATAGCTTACAGAAAGAGGTTCAAGTCCAGAGAATGAAGGGAAGATGACAATCTAATTGCAGGCCTTTTGAAGAACATTACTTATGGCATAAACAAGAGTTAATTTTTCTCCCATCTTATTTCTTTCTGAGATGGTTTGCATTTTGTTCTTCCCAACCCAAAGAAATCTTGGGAAGAAAATATGTTAAGCAGGCCGGAAAGGGGCATCTATCTATCTTTTTGTCCATCTGCTGGATAACTCTTCCAAAACTGAACAGAACTGGACCACATTTGGTATGATGTGAGAAGCCAGTGAAAGAAAGACTGTGAGATTGAAAATGAGACTCTGGAGAATATTCCAGAAAAGGTCTTCCAATACATAACTTGGAGCATAGCATATGAAGAACAGCTTGTGCAATTTTCTATTGCTTGCTGGAATATCATGCAAACAATAGTAAACAGTGAGCACATCTTTCAGTTGTAGTATCTTCTCTCTTTAGCATTTCAAAAGATCACCATTGGGATTAGTATTCAACACTTTAGGCCAAATACTCTATCTTTTCACTGGAGTTTGAGTTCCATTGCCTTCTTTCGGAGCCAGTTCATTGATGCTAACTGAAACCAGAACAAAGAAGCTGCAACAAGTTGAAAAAGAAGTATTTGAGAAAGGGAAACAAAAGTAGCATTATATCATTGATAGTGTCCCTTAAAGCCATGGAGTTAAAGGCTGCTTTCGAGAGGAAGTGGCTTTATATAAAAGGAGACCCAACTTCTATATAATTCTCTCCAGGTTTTTGGAGTGAGACAGTGTATTTGCAGCTGCAATCCAACCACACTGAGGATTCCCTGTGCTGCACAGAGTCTCTCCTTTGAGGTTACTCACTTAGTTTTCTCAATGATGTCTATTGTAGGATTCTGGGTCTCCGTTACCCCTGATGCGCTGATTTCTTAAAGTTTGACAATTTCACAGATGACGGTTATGCAAAGAGAGAAAAAAGTAATGTGGTGCGAACTTCCTAATCATTGATTTATTTCTTTTCCTGACTTCGCATGGCAGGGTTCCAAATGAGAAATTGCAAAACACGATTCCTCATTCTGAACTGATCAGCCAACTGTTTCCACAGATTGCCTTTTCTCTCCAGTTGTCTTCAATGTTCAAGGAGCGTTGGGTACATATTCCAACAGACAGCTGCCATTCATTTTCAGTGGGTTTTCAGCTGTACTTCACTCAGTTTTCCTACTTCTTAATGCTAGATGTAAATGAATGTCTAAAGGAAGATCTATACATTCCAACTTCAATTCCTTGTGACGCATGTAATGATGAACTGTGTTTGTGACAGAGATAATTTTTCTTTGAAATTTAGACACTTAAATGCACAACACGCACCAGTATCCTACATTATTTTGCTTGTGCTCTATGCCTATTTTAGGACTTCATCAGATTGAGGAAGATCTTTTCCAGATGTGTCGCACATCTTCAAATTGTCCTTTATTTCTCTTTCTCATTGCATCTGCAGTTTGCTATGAATTTCATTTAGAAGAAGAGAATCAGAGGGTGCCATTTTGTTTTCCAGAAAACTCTTTTCTGATCTGCTATTGCAATTACACAAAATTCAAAATGGCTTTTATAAAAAAAAATGTCTACTTACATTATCACTCACTGTCATTGTTGTAGGTTGGCAAGTGAATATTTTAGAAAAATATCCAAAAGTATAAACTAAATGGATCATTTATCTGACATTATTCTTTAAAATATATTATTGATTTTTAGTTTAATTATCTGTTATTCTCTGACCTGATATTTTGCCATTTTTCTTGTTCTCTTGCAAAAACACTTTACAGGAAATAGCATAATTTTGTAAATGAAATTTTCTTGCAAAAGAAATAATAAAGCTATTTGGAACTTTGGGAAGAATTGAGTCATTTCCATGCTTTAGAAGGAAATATTTGTTAATGACTGCAGAGTTTTGCAGAAAATGATTGTTTAAGATACACAAAATAGAATTTACCAAGCAAATAAGAATTTGAAAATATAGTCTTTACATTAAATTGGTATGTTCACCATTATATTTTTCTTCAGATATAGTGTATACTACCTATTTTTTCCAAATGAGAATTTAAAATACTATTTTCCCCAGCTTCCATATTGCTGATGTACTTTACTTATTTATCTTTTTGCATAAATGGCAAAATCTTTAAAATCATTTTTTAAACTCATGGTTAATTTTTCTTTGTTCAAGCAAATGGCTTTTCTTTTGATCAAACCAGTAGTTTTTTTTCAAACTTGTTGTTAGCCTTAAGGTGGTTAAATAAGCACTTTCTGAAAGTGATTAGAAAGTGAAGTTAATGAAATGCATATCCTTTTAAAGGCACTTCTGTGGTTGAAATCATGATGGCTAATCCATTTATGTCACGGATGTCCTCTGGAGCACAAGTGGCTAATCTTCTGTCCTCTCCTTATCTGGAGAGATTTTGAAGAATTGGTCTACTTCTGGTACTTCAGTTTTTGCTGTGGTTGTTGTCTCTGCTGTTTTGGAGACATGCTTGGTTCTCCATGCTTCTTTTGGAAATCTTCTAAAGATTGAAATCTAAAGGTTGGCTCATCCCTGAACTTGCAATTTGTTTCCCTGGATTGTTTCCAAAAAGAAGCTTTTGAGGCTCCTTTTTCTAGGCAGGATAGTTTCAACTACAATGTGCCATGCTTAAAGATTTATGGCTGCAATAAATATTTTAAATTTGTCGCCAAAGCAGGCTGCATAACTGGCAGCATAGACCAAGTTGTAAACAAGGGGCTTGTAGCAAGTAAGCATGTGCTGTCTGTAGGTACAATGACTGGTGCAAGTGGACTGAATGTAGCTGAAACTTATCAAACAATGCTTTTGTCTGGATGTGCACTTGAGTATACAAGCCTTAAAAAACATGTAACCAGTCTCAAATTTGTTCATGAATCTCCCTTTGAATGAGCCACAGTTGAAATCCATCCTTCATTTCAGTTATCAATTGAAAACAGAGTGAAAATGGAAATGGCAAAATGATATCAGAGTATATGTAGCTCTGGCTGCTCTCATCTCTGAAAAATATATATTGGTTATTTAAATAAATAGAAAGTTGCAGTGAGAGCTTTTAGTGGTGACTGCCCAATGTACATGATAACAGAAGAATTATGGCTATTATTAATCAATATGAAGTCTGTTCTTTGCCATTTCTCTGTACTATTCACTGTTTAAACAGTTTTAGTAGCAATTAGAAGAAAAAAGATAATGGGCTCATGGTACTTGGTCAGCCAATGCCCACTGTACAATTGTTTTCACATGGACCTGTTGTATTTCACAATTTGTACTGGATATTGAAGTAAACATTAAATATCTTTTACACAGAAAAGTAAATTTATCTGTGCATTGGCTCAGTATGCTAACATTGAAGTAATCAATAAGATTTAGTTACATTAAATTAAAATGCCTATCAATAAAGGAGAATATTTGTAGCTCGGGGTTGAAATGAGGGGTCCTTGGTTGTTTTCTTGCATACGTTTAATCACCTAACTAGATAATGTCATCAGTGCTAGATGCTGATGACTAAAACTGATGATGTTACTTAGTTTGGTGATGAAACATCTGCAAGAAAACAACCAAGTTCAGAGACCACCAAGCCTATTGCATGGCTTTGTACACCTTTTAATTTGACGTCATATTTTTGTGTCAATTTTTGAGCAACAATTTTCATTTATAGTCTTTGTAAATCATAAAGAATTTATGAAACAGCATTTTACTGAACTGGAAAATGTACCTTACCACAATTTCTAGAAGGATTCTCACAGAAATGCAGTACAACAATCTACTAAAGGTTTTGACAAAATTTGATATCCATCATAGGGAGACTTTGTATAATATAAATACACACAGTTTAGTTATTTATTATCTAGTTAGATATACAATTCAATACAGTATACTGAATGATCTTATTCTTTGTGATAAAGTACAGATAAAGCTTGTATGCTTACAGTATAGGGTCTGGAAATAAATAAATATAAATATCTATACCAGGAGTGTCAAATTCATGTCATCCCAGCGGCATCATGTGATGTATCGGGATTTTTCCTCCCTTTCACTAAACCGGGCATGGCCAGTGTGGGACGCATCCGGGCCACAGGCCGTAAGTTTGACAGCCCTAATTTATACAGTTTCTGTGTGGAAGTCAACTTTTGATGACCACATCCATATAATTTTCTTCACAACAATGTAGATTTAATTTGAATACTCCTCCCCCCCACCATTTTAGCTTATAGACCTGGTATTTCTTAGTGGGTTTCCATCCAGCTGATCCATTCCTTAGCTCAGCTTTTTTGTTTTTTTAGGCAAGCCAAATTTTCCAGATCTGTCACTAACTGTAACTCTTGTACTCATGTACATCTGGCACATCTTAATGATTATAAGTACATGATTACATTATTTGAGCAGAGAAGCGCCTTGTTCGTTCTTTGGCATTTCCAGTTATCTCTAGGAATTAACATTTCATAGGTCAAGGACTGTATTCACCCTTGTGTATCAAGTTGAGGGCTACACAAGGTCAGGAAAGAATTGTGAGGGCTCAATGGAAAATGCAGTTGGAACTCTAAGGAAGCAGAAACAGGGAACAAATTGATATTTAAATAGATTAAATAAGTACATATTCTGCCTCTTGCAGCAGTCAACGTGTTGCTTCCAACATCTTTAAAAGGATGAGAGTACAGCATATTTGTGTATCTTTGTTTCCATCATTTCAAATGGGATTTTTGAAGAAAGTTCAAAGGGTTCCTTTTTAAAAATGTAAACCATATTCCAAAACATTTCTGAATTTATTGTAAATTTGGTTTATAAAATCTAAATTAAAACCTTTCTTTGTTGTTTTCTATTCTGTCTCTGTTCTGTAACAAATAAGGTTCAGCATTCAAGGATACCTGCAAAAGATGTCTAATACAGAGACCTTGTCCAGATTTATAGAAATAGCCTATACCAGGTTATTCTTACAATTATGGCCCAACTGGGACTTAAAGCAAAATTTAGGAAAATGTCTGGCCATCTGCCATGAAGAAAGGTAAAATAACTATAACTCTTTTGATTTTCAATAGCATGTGGAATTTTCAGCACAGCTAGATTTTTATAACATGAAATAGTCCAAATTCCATAGAAATCAGTACAAAACCTTACAGTGGTTCCCAAACTTTTTCAGTCCACTGCCTCCTTGGTGCTACAAACTCATCCTCGGTGCCCCCCACCCAGGGGTGGGATTTAAATTTCTGTGAACGTGGCCTAATTTGAGGGTGTGGCTTGCTGGTCATGTGACTGGATGGGCATGGCTTGCTGGTCATGTGACTGGCTGGTGTGGCTTGCTGGCTGGGTGTGCCTTCGTGGTCACAAGACCGGGTAGGTGTGGTTTGGTGAGCATGTGATTGGGTGGGCATGGCCAGGTGACTGGCAAACCAAATACAAGTGGTCTTCACTTAATGGCTGGTTGTTTAGCAAGTCTTCTAATTTATGACTGGCCTCCCCAGAGCTACTTGACCTGTTTTTGGAGTTTTGACAGCCATGCACACACACTCTCTCTCTCCTAACCCTGCTGGAGCAAGTCATTGGACTAGAATCGGCAAAGTGTCTCTGATTAGAATCTAGTAGTGAATAGAATCTAATCAGAGATGCTTTGCTTATTCTTGTTGATATGTTTTATTTGCATTTCTTTATTTTATGTTGCTGAATTGCATTGACATGTGTGTCCCTTCTTGTGCACAGCCCAGAAGCTTTTGTGATTCTTTGCAGCAAAAATTACTGACCTCTGGCTTTGCTCTACTTTTCAAACATGCCACCACTGCTGCGTTCTAGGTGCCAGCCATGCAGGTCCAACCCATTGAACCTGCTGCACCAGAGGGACCTGCCCAAGCAAGTCTGAGCAGAGTGGTGCACCAAGTCAATAGGGTGACCCTGAGAGAGGAAAAGAGAGAGAGAGAGAAAAGAAAGAGAGAGAGAGAAAGAGAGAAGGAAAGAAAGGGAAAGGAAGAAAGGAAAAGGGACAAAGAGAGAGGGAGAGATGGAAGGAAGGGACAGAAAGAAAAAGAAATAAAGAAGGAGGGAGGGAGGAGAAAGATAATGAGATATCTATTCTAGTCTAATCACCTGCTCCAGCAGGGTTAGAAGGGAGTGTGTGTGTGTTATCCTTGTAATTTACCAGTACATTTTGGTTTTGCCTTCTTCAGAATTGGCACTGTAATACATTGGGGAAAAGTAATTTTTTAGGGTGGAGGTCTGGTCCAATGGATCCTGTTTAAATCCTCAACAAAATCTGAGAGCTTCCTGATAGTCTCTTGACCATGTTTCGTCCACAAAACCTTTAATAGAAGCCAAAGATGTTTCAATGTGGAAAACGGCCTCAGTCTAAACTAGGCCTCATTTCAATCTGATGCATCAGGTCTCTCTCTCTCTCTCTCTCTCTCTCTCTCTTTTTCTCTCGCTCTCCCTCCCTCACTTGCTCCCTCTCTCCCTCCCAATGTGCCTGTGGAGCCAGCGCCTCAAACATGGATGGATGGATGGATGGATAGAGAGAGAGAGAGACAGGTAGGTAGGTTTGAGGAAGCCCAGGGCAGGCAGCGGTGGCATGTTGGGAAAGTTTGCTCTACTTTCCCAGTGTGCCCCTGCTGCTGTGTTCGAGGCACTGCCCCCGCAGGCATGTTGGAAACTTTTCCCGATGTGCCTGTGGAGGTGGCACCTCGAATGCAGCAGCGGCGGCATGTTGGGAAAGTAGAGCAAACTTTCCCAACGTGCTGCCGCTGGCCTGCCCTGGGCTTCCTCAATCCTGCCCTGTACTGGCGAACTTGCTGTCAGGCACGGCAACTACAAAGAGGGGCGGGCTTGGCTGAGCGGGATCCTGAATATTGGGCATGTGGTTAAAGCCCTCCTTCCTCTGCCTCCCCCTAGGTGATCCACGGATGCCATTGACTGTTGCACTGGAGCAGTACAAGGGGCTTAATGGGGTGAGCCTGCGGACCCAGTGTGTCAAACGCCTCCTTGCCGCCTCTTAGCGCCCCCCTGCTGCCCCCCTTGCCTCTTAGCGCCCCCCAAGGCATCCCCCCCAGGGGGAGGTACCATCCACTTTGGGAACCACTGCCTTACAGTATATGTTTAAAAAACCCTCAATGATTTAGACATTCTTTAACTTTATTATTTTGAGACAGAATATGATAAAAATTTCAGAGTAACATCTTACAAATTATAGGCAGATTTTGGTTGTCTTTGGGCAATGGGAAGGAATGTCCAGATGATATTACTGCTTGCCTAAAGTGAAAGTGGTTTCAGAAGGTAAAGTGGAAGTATATAATTTATTTAGAAAGGTTGAATTATTGATGATAAAAAAAGAAAAATAAATATTCAATCAGTACTAATTGCAGTTTAGAATATAAATATTACAGACGTAACCTTATTTGATGTTTCACCCAAAGTTAAATATGACATTAAAAAAACTGCTGCAATTCACATTAAAGCACTAGCTATGTAGCAATAATTTCAGTCTAATTGCTTAATATTAAGATTTCCATTGTATTATTACTTAATAGGTAAATATATTTATATGTGTGTGCATTTACATATTGATAAAAAGAAATAAGAGATAAACAAAACAAATTTAATAAAAATTAAAATACCTAAAAAGTAGAGAAAAAAGAAAAAAGGAAGCAATAGTATAAACTGCTATAAAAAAGAAAAAACTATTGATTTCTGACTCACCCCTTTTTACACATTTGTTGATGTGTGATACTTCTCAAACATTCCATCTCCCTTAAAAACCATGCTGTGTTTATCATGCTTTGTGGTATGTTAATCAGTGCCTTAATATTGTATACAACCAAACAATTCTTTCCCATAATGAGGCAGCTGATACTGACAAGTCTAGCTTATGCATTGAGTATCAAACAAAAATCAAAATTTTCATGTCAAAATGTGATGAGTACTAAATTCAATGAGTTTTCAAAGCAGTTGAGTACCAAGGTACCATTGTATATCTTGCATATGCTCTAAGTTAGATCATTGAGAAAGAAAAATCACACTATTTCTCTTTGTAAACACAATATTTCTATTAATTTTTTTAATTGAGTATGAAAATTACCAACAATGGCACATTTCAAGGAGTACTACAGTGCCAATTGTGTCAATGGAAAATGAAGAATATAAAAGCCATATTGAACACATGGTCAGAATTACAAGTGTTGGTTTTGTCATTCACTGAGGCACAATGTATCCTAATTAATAATTACATCACATGCATAAAAAGATATTTATGTATTCCAAACTTTCCATATTTTCATAAATTTTCACATTACAATTTTGGGAGGAGAGAAAGCAGAATTGGTATTGTCCCTGTCAATAGTTTCAGTACAGAATAAAGTCTGTCATTTCTCCATTATAACTCGATCTTTTCTCAAGCTGGCTTTTATTTTATTTTTTAAATTTCATTTGAATGCATATTAACATATGATTGTAATTAGACACTCTATAGAGTATGAAAATGAAAACTATAGGCTCTTCCATACATTATTTGTTTGGTGATATTTCCAGTTCCATCCTCAACACATGCAAGAGACTGCTTAAAATATAAAAGTCCAGCAGTAATGGCATTTTGTAATGACCTGTAAAATTTTAATGAAACAGACAAAGAAGGAAAGTTATAATAGCTCTTTCTGCTTTAGTATGCTGTTAACAAGGAGTAAAACTAAGCTTTAAAAAATGTTAAAATGAAAAAGAAATCCAGCTTGAATTATTTTGAATTAAAAATAGAGATGATAAGATACTTAAAATCATGCTGAAAAATTGAAGTGTTAGTTGAACAAGCATGCCAAAATCTTAATCAAGCATATAAAAGTATTTGTATTGTACAGAATGCCTTTGTAGTATCCTTCCTCAGCCAAAAACAAACTCTAGCAAATTGTCAAGAGTTTTTCCAAGAACTGCATTTTACTCTTATTCTGCTATTTATGTGTCTGCCAAGCATTTAATTTTCATGGCTTTATGTACAGCAAACTCTCTATTGATTTTCTTAAGGTCAGATACCATATCTTTTGTTATTTTCAGCCAACAGTGCTGTGCCAATATAAATCAGAGAAAATCTGGTCTTTAATAGCTCCAAACGTCTGCATTCTGGAAAGGACTGAATGTTCCCAAGATGTACAAGTCTTGTGCTTCAGTCAGACTCAGCTATGGAAGATTTTATTCACTGTATTTGTCCGCATCTAATTATTTACTGACACAATGGATTAAAGTAAGAGAGCGCAATGTTTCTTTTCCATGAGAAAAAACATTTTGAGCCATAAGATATATTAGCAAGGAAAATCGGTGTGTGGAAAATGCAGGAATTAATTGCCAATAGCGTGTACACTTAAGAAATTCCTAAATGGCCCCCAGTTTGTTAATTTCTCAACCACATGGAGAAAGCCTGGAATAAAGCATGAGGCATACAAAGGGATGGTAACTTTTTGGGCCGATCAGATTAGGCCTTTGTGTGTACATATATATTTGTATCAGTGGTGGGATTCAAATTTTTTACTACCGGTTCTGTGGGTGTGGCTTGGTGGGCGTGGCATTGCTTGGTGGGCGCAGCAGGGAAGGTTACTGCAAAATCCTATTCCCTTCCCACCCCACTAACCTGCTTTCCAGCTCTGTTCTCCTGTGCAGGGAAACAAAAGAAGATCTATCCAATCAGCTGGGACTTAGGAAACAGAATAGGTGGGGGCAGAGCAAGTCAGAGGTGGTATTTGCTGGTTTTCCAAACTACTCAAAATTTCCGCTGTCGCTTCTCCAGAACTGGTCAGAACCTGCTGAATACCACCTCTGATTAGCATACATGTAAGCATATTACATGTGAATGTACTTGCAAATGCTTTTTCTAGCAGGGAATGCAGTGATTTCAAAAGCTGTCAAGGAGGAAAAAAATATTTCATGAAACAGTATTCCTTTTTCTGTTTCTTAGTGTTGCTTTTAAGCAGCAACAAACTAGAAAGAAAGATGAAGTTATGAGAATAGATGTTTTCTTTCCTTTCCCTTTTTCTTTTTGAACAAACCTGTACTATATTATTTTGCGTGGAGTTTTGTCCAATGACAGCCTGTTCCAGAAGGAAAGAGGGTTTTTTTTTATTTACAGAGTAATAATAATAAAAATTAATTAAGAAATGTGTGCCTAATGTAAAATGAGAAACTTTATTTCGAGATCTCAAGGGTTTCATGCTGCATTTTTTATTTAAAAACAATGTAAGAAACTTAACATTGCCAGTTTTGATTTTGATTAAGTAAACAACAATAGAGGAGAAGAAAAGACTGGAAAGCAATAATTAAGGGGGAATATATAAGAATACACAGTCAAAATTAGGTTAAGCCAGTTTTTTATGAAAAGAGATAATTCCGAGTAGTGATTGCAAGGACAAAGAGTATGTTTCCATTTTATTATAAAGCTGTATTCCAGGCTAATGACAAGTAGGAGTCTATAGTGCTGAAATTGTATAGAATTAATAAAAAAAAAGTATATTGTCAGAGTAGACACGCTCACCATGCTCTCTTTAAACAATGTAGCATCCATCATGTAGGGGGAAAAATGAACAATGAAGTACTTCCTTCCTGATTTATGTGGTTGACATGAGATATTTTGTATGAATTTCCTTGGGAACATTTACAAATTCATACCCTGAAACACCACCTGATAATGAGTTACACATTTGATGTATATTGCACACTCTTTTTGGCTGAGCAGGTGCAATTTTTTGAAAGGTATTTGTTGGCAGTACAGATTTTTACAATGAATCGTTCCTCTTTTGCATGCTGCAGACAATGAGAGTATGGTCATTTTAAGGCTAAAAATGCCAAAGAATAAAGTAACTATTTGTTGTCTGAGTAAAAGTCACTGAAACTGCTTAGAGGACTGGATTCAAAATTACAAACTTCTTATACAAAAAAAGAAGTTAAATGGGAAAAAAGGCAGAGATGATGGAAATATCTTGTTTCACATCAAAAAGAGCTTAACTCTAATCCCAGGATTCTCTAGATTTAGCAACCACTGACAAAAATGGAGGAGATGCTGCTAAGAGGTGAACAAATGGTCCAGTTCCATTCCAGACAATTTCATATGACCCCAATCCACATTCATTCCATAGCAGAGAAGCTGGATTTTCAGTATGATGTCTCTCAGATGCTAATGTACTTAGAGATACCTTTACTGACACTTTATCAAGATTTCCTATCCCAACTTCTTACATGAAAAAAATGTTTGATGTAAAAGAGCTATGAAGGTATAATGCTACAAAGAAAGAACCAGCCTCCAACATCATTTTGATTTCTATAAATGCCTCTGAACCCCAGTGGGTACCATAAGCTTGAAGGGTAACCTAAAGATCCTTTTTCAAGACGCAACTGGACTTTTTCCTTGAAGATATTTCGCTTCTCATCCAAGAAGCTTCTTCAGCTCTCTTGGATGAGAAGCGAAACATTGTCAAAGAAAAACAAGAAAGTCCAGTTGTTTCTTGAAAAAGCACTTTGGGGACAACTATGAGCTGCATGACTGACAATCTCCATAGACCTGAAGGTTAACCACAGTAGAATAGTATCTGGAGAGTAAATTAGAAATGTACAGCTTTTTTTCCACAAGATAATTGACAAGTAATCTGAGAATCACAACAGATATGCCCAACTGGGTCATGTATCTCAAATTACATTCTGAGCCCTATATGTTGTTCACAAATTTTTCAGCTCTCACAGTTTAGATTCCTTTCCAAGCTTCTCTTCATAGCTTTGCATGAAAGTATGACTACCTGACCTGAAAAAAATAAAGGTAGGGAAAGATTGGAAGAGTTTGGTAAATTGGTACTTTATAACTGATTATGTCCCCTGTGGGTATATTTTATTCGAACTCCTACAAGCATCTTGGGATATTTTTAGTCATTGTAACTAAAACTCCCATTACTTATTTTGTTATTGTCTTGCTGACTTGGGTGAATGAGAATTGAAACCCAAAATATCTACATAGAGTCAGCAGCCTGGCCTTCCCCATCCTAGAAATCTCATCCAGTTAAAATTTTTCTAGTAACTGCACTGCCCTCACTGACACAGTTCATCATTTGCAGACAGAATGTTTGTCGTGGTGACATGGCACTCAAAGTATTTTCAAACACACCGAGGTGGGATTTGTGTACTCTTCCAATGTTTACATATCAAACACCGCTACTAGCTGCTGTGCAATTTCCATTGGCACTACCTTTGTAAACTCTGTCAGGAGTTCTTGGTACATCTCTCACAAGACTGTCAAACTCTTGTCTCATTCTTTTCTCAAGAGAAATATTTACTGAAAAGAAGCTAAGTTCTGTTTGCTGAGAGCACAAATGACTCTTGTACAGCATCATCAAGCACAGATACGTGCACTTTTCACACAGCTTTTGACCCTTGATGTCTCATTAGGGTCAGAAATTCATAATGATTGAAGCAATCTCATACTTCATGCCAGTTGTCTGAAGAACACCTGCTGCCCTGACATAAGCAACATGAAACCCTGATTTAACCATTATTTAAGCATATTAAAGCATTGCAGCTTGTACTTATGTATGACTTTTCCCATGAAAAAAACTACGTGGGCACATTTTATTTTAGTGCAGTGAGCATATGCATAAAAAGAAAAGGAGGTATGAAATATTTTATGAATCAGCCATAAAAAACACAGTATTTTGTTTTGATTTCTCTGAGAAATCTATTGCTTCCAGAAGACCGGCAATCTTGTTGCACTGCTGTTTTTTCCTCTACTATCTCTTGCTGTTTCACAATCATGATTTTAGTTTCAAGTGACCCTAACCCTAACCCTAACCCTATATTTAAACACAGTAGTACATATCCATGAACCCAAATGTGAAGTGCAAAAGTTTAGTTTTTGGAGACACATCCTGAGGACCAGATGGGCTATTTGCTGTAACAGCCTATCTTTCTAAAGAAGAACCTCAACATTTATTTATTTGGTAAATTTACACTTGGATTTTTCTTCAAGATCTTAAGTAGCATATGCAGTACTTTATCCACTTAGATTTTCCCACAGCAACAATCCTGGTTAAGCCAGTGAGTGAGCTTCCATGGTGGAGGATGGATTTGAACCTGGGCCTCTCCACTCCTCATCCAACACTTATATACAGAAAAACAAATGCTTATATATGTCAACAGAATAACAGAGTTGGAAGGGAACTTGGGGGTGTTCTAGTCCAACAGCCTGCTCAGGCAGAAAATCCTATATACCATTTCAAACAAACAGTTATCCACTCTCTTTTTGGACAAGTAGTTAGAGCATCCACAACTTCTGGAAAGCAAATAATTCCTCTGATTTATTGTTTTAACTGTCAGGAAATCTCTCCTTAGTTCTAAGGTTGTTTTTCTCCTTGATTAGTTTCCATCCATTATTTCTTGTTCTGCCTTCAGGTGTTTTGGAGAATAGCTTGACTCCCTCTTCTTTGTGGCAGCCCTTTAGATTTTGGAACACTGCTCTCACCCCTAGTGACATACATTAAACTAGACATATCCAATTCCTGCATCTGTTTTGTTTTCTATATTAACTCTGAAAGAAGGGAAATACTTAATAATACTGTCAAAGCAATTGGGTTAATATGGGGTAGCAATCGAAGTGTTGATTCAGACCTCACTTAAAATGGGGTAGCAATTAAAATTGAGGATGAGGATCTTAGAACTTAGCATTTAGAACTGAAAATTCCTCCAGTTCACAATACACATCAGTTGACCTTTAATCAACCATATCCCTACCCAGGTACCTGATAGAGTTAGAAAGTTTAAAAAGGGATAGACTCATTTACATTTCCTTGGAATCCTTGTGAGAAATCCAGAATGAAACTTACAAAACATTGCATTAATAATTACTATTTATACAGCTGTGGACGTGAAGTCCTAGTTCCGCTCTTATGCTTCTGGTTTGGGGGGGGGGGAAATCATGGTGGCCTCACCCTCAATTTGCTTGCAGAAACACAAACGTGCTTTGCTAAGCACATTTGGAGGTCACAGTCACAGTCTTATAACTTCATCTCCATCTCACCTAGGTCTGTTACTGAAGCAGTCTGATGTCATCTGCAAGTATTTTCGTTTGAAAGTATTTCCCCCCCTCTTATCCTGACATAAAACATCCTGATGGATAATCCACAGAACAGCAAGAAGAGCCTTGGGATGGCATACTCAGAGTCAGTGATGCTAACCTTTAATTGGACCAGCAGTTTGGCTATCGGACTATCCCTTCCCATGCAATCATCAGACACAGACTTTCCTTTGCCCTTTGTTGTGGCAGAGGGGAAAAAATTGGATGCATGAATATTGATCTCATGGAAAGCTAACATGCTGTTTATCCAAGAGATTAATGTTTCAGTTAGTAAAAGTTGAACCTAAAAAGGATTTACCCCTTAAAACAGGGGTCTCCAAACTTGGCAACTTTAAGACTTGTGGACTTCAACTCCCAGAATTCTCCAGCCAGCATAGCAGAAACAGAAACATAGCTACAGATAAAGCAGATTGAAAAACAGAGCTCAAGGTTTTTTGTTTTTTTAAATGTTGTATGGATAATCTGTTAGATTCACAACCTAAGACTGGAGAAAACTTAATAATTCAATTCCTAACCAAGGACCTAAGAATTATTAAAATATGGTGTCTTTTATGGTTTGTTGCACAGTCAGCCAGATGTTTATACTGGATTGGCATTTTTTATTTACCTAATGAATCCTCCCCCAAGGACCTGGGATAGATAGATGTTGTTGTTTAAGGGTGTTAAAGATATCATCGCAAGAGGCGAGCTGTTCCAAATAAAATTCCATGAGGAATTTTAAAAGGCAGAGAAATGACAATGCAATTCTATGAACAAACCAGAATACTGTGGATCAGTAAGTGATTCCCACAAATTGCAAGCTCAGTATTTATTCATTTAATAGGAATTAGTAAATGTTTATATCCACATTTCCAAAGATAACTGAGAATTTATAATAAAAAAGGTTTGTATAAAATGCAGGGCCTTGACAATAAATGAGTACTCAGAGAAGTAACAGCGTAATTGAAACATTATGCAAGAAAAGCAGTTGACCAGACCCTGTCAACATTAGCAATGTAAATACGATTTGGCTAGCACAAAATAAAGCTTTGACATTTAGGAAAGCATCCAAATAGAGCAACTTAAGGAGTCCTCACATGCTAAGACCCTCATCTTGTGGGATAGGAAATTGGTATCTCATTATGCAATATATTTGTTGACTTCTCATGAGGCATTTATCAGGACCTTGAGTTTATGCATCAGTCCCCAAAGCCAAAACGATAAATATCACATCTCAGAAGTAAAAAAAAAAAAAAAAAGCTGCTATATCTGATGATACAGATCCAGGTGACTTTAACGACTCACTAAAAGAATGCAAATCACCAGCTATCTGCAAGGAGTATAAATCCTTCCATTCCCCACCATCCAGTCAAAGCTGAAGAAGCTTCTTGGATGAGAAGTGAAATGTCTTCAAAGAAAAACCAGAAAGACCAGTTGCCTCTTGAAAAAGCACCTTTGGGACAACCCTGGATGACTAAGAATCTCCATAGACATAAAGTTGTTTGAAAATATTTCCAAGACATAGGAATAGGACTGGCAAGAGAAGCAAAGTGAGGGAAATAGATGGTGTAACTTTAAGGATGAAACTTTCCAATCTTCACTCTGAAGTACTTGCCCTGAAACAATATATACCTCTCTTCCAGATGCCTTTTAATGATTCCAGGCACTCATGTTATAACCCCTCGCTACAGTAGAAAATGAACAAGCAAATAAAAACTCTCTGCAGATTCAAGATTTACTATCCACAATGGGAAAAGGCCAACCAGATGACATCATTTTCCTTCAGATTTGAGTTTCTGCCAAGTTTAGTAATGTAAAAATGGAGAAATCAATCTTTCTCTTTAAAAGGAGAAAAAAACCCACCCAGAACTCTTGGATTTAAGTTATTTATGTAGGTGTCAATATTTAAATAAAGTCAGCTTTGCATAATGCTAAAGGTCAAATAGCTTATTTTGTTTGCAAAAATCTGTTCAATCAGAAATTAGTTACCAGGCCTTGCGAATGAATGGTTAAAACTGAGGGAATACTTTCATTAGTCATAAAAAGAATAAATCTTGATCTGTAAGATTATTTTAAAAATCTAATTTTAAATATTTATTTGATCCACTAAAACTTAATTATCTGCTTTTTTTCCCTTAGCCTCTGCAGCAGAATGGGGAGAGAATGGGGTTTCCATTATTTACAAAGATCTATTATATAAGAGCAGATTTCAGAGTAGTTAGAAAAGAAATATTTAATTCCTATGCAGCTTTTCCAAGCTCACTTCATGAATTGCTACCTTACACCTGTAGATTGCATATGATGCTCACACAGAAATTCAAACAGAACCCAGTGGGGTTGGGGGGGGATTACTTGTCTTTTCTCTGACCCTATCCAAATTTATTTTAAGCAAGCTACAGACTACTAGTTTTCTTTTCATCTTTTCAGACCTTTCCCATTTTCTCCAAAGCTTTTAGACAGACAACATCAGGAAAATGCTTACATGCTAAGCATTAAAGAACAATTAAGTCTGGAAATACTTAAATCTTCTCCATGGGCTTTTTTTTTTTTTTTTTGGAACTAATCATCAGGCCTGAACAGAAGTTCAGAAACTCAAGCAGACTGATTAGTGGGGACATAATATTTATCCAGGGCATTCTTCAATGAAGGGGAACATGTAGTTTTATATTCTCTTTTTTCCCTTAATGACAACCTCTGCTACATTTCACAGAACTGAAATGTTCCTCTGAGGTAAGAAAATGGGAAATAGCCTAAAATCAGGAAGCTGGTAATCACAGGAAAACTAGACCACACGCCTTAGGAGTGTAAATAAAAAGGAAAGAAATATTTCTGTGAAAGGAACATTAGGAGAAATATGGACATCCTTTGAGTTCTTTAAATATTCAGCCTGAACAGGAATTTAAAGACATGAAACCATGTATATCTGCTCCACCATTTCTGGCTCTAGCTTCACTGATGAGTAACAAAACTGAAGGAAGGGGTCTCTCTTTACATTTGCCTTAATGTGAATAAAAGTCTCTGTGGAAATGGGGCCCCTATTTGAAAAAAAAACTTTAATTCAAAAGAACATGAATAGGACCCCACTCAGAGCTATGTAAGGGAGTTAGGGAGCAGGCCCTATGCCCCTTAACTATGTTCAAATAAATACTCTATTCAGGCTGAACACAGGCATTTATGTTTCCCTTCATAATGAACTGTGACCTTGGGTTCCTGCAGCTGCTTTTTATGATGGTTAAAATCAGCACTGCCAGATAGTTGGAGTGTTGGCAATTCGGATACAGTGTACCTGAAAATTCTTATGCTTTCAGATTCTAGGAATCAGAGATGCAAATAGGAACTGCTTGTTACAGCCAAAGCTGACTTTCAAAGGATATATTATTTGTTTGGAATAATAGTGCTAGTATGTTGGTCTTAGTAGGTCGTCCCCCCCCACAAATATCTGACCCCTTCATTAAAAGTAAGAAACATTAATAATCAAATAAAAATCAAATGCGTGGATTTTTAAAGATTTTTTTTGGACGAAAATTAACAATTCATTACATATCAGCTACTAGAGAAGACAAATAATTAAAACCGTATAATCCTCTAATTCCTAGCTGTTATCTACCCAGGAGCAAAGCACCTGTTTCAAGACAATAATGAATAGCCCCTTGCCTCTCTAAATTGGGACTGTAGTTAACAGTGAAGAACAGTGAAGGTACATTGGATTTATCAGCAGTGAAGAGACCTGCTGCAATCAGCTGTCCATTGACTAAATTGCCTAAGAGGAAAATGAATGCTAGAAAATCCAAGATTTGGCTGTAGTTCTAATCAGGTAATTATATGCCTTTATCAGGGGTGGGATTCAAATGTTTAATAACCGGTTCTGTGGGTGTGGCTTAGGTGGTAGGTGTGGCTTGGTGGTCATGTGACTAGGTGGACATGGCTTGGTGGTCATGTCATTGGCTGGGCATAGCCAACTCAATATCACTCACATTGAGGCACGCATCTCCTTGCCTGGCCTCTCATGACTGTGGGGATGCTACAACAGTCATAAGTAGGAAAAATGGTCATAAGTCACTTTTTTCAGTGCCATTGTAACTTTGAATGGTCACTCCACACAAGCAAAGAACCAGCAAAGGAGGGGAAAAAAAACTCCAGAGAAGTTCCTGAGACAGGAAGTCTAGTCCTGCCAAGAATGTAATAAGGGTTAATGGAGAGGCAGTTTCTGTAAGCACACCAGAATGTTTCCTTCCTGCCTTCCTTATAGGATTAGGCCAGTAATTTCTTCTAACAACCGGTTCTCCAAACTGTTTAGAATGTTAACAACTGGTTCTAGCGAATAGGTGCGAACTGGTAGAATCCCACCCCTGGTCTTTATCCAGAAATGATAAGAGCAAGGACAAGATCATCTAATATTTTGATCACTTTTTAATTTTTTAAAAAATGTTATGCCCTTTTTTTTGCAAGTCTTAATGATTCAAGATAACTCTGCAAAATTCTCCAATCCTGTTATCCAGACTCTTGATATGTTGGATATTTTGTTAGGGGAAATATAGTGTGAGAAGAGTTCAAATTGCTTGTAAATGTATTTTTATAGTATCAGAACAGAGTTATAGGATCTTCCTTGGATTTTAACCATTAATGACTTCGAGTCAATTAAACCTTCAGTCACAGAACAAAAGTTACATATAAACATGTATAGAAACATATAGTGACATATAGAGAAAAGTTACATATAGACATGTAGAGAAAAGACATATATACTCACCTTCATTTGTCGAGAAAAGTTATAGCGCCTGGAATCCAGGTTTGTTAAATAAGAAGCAATTCAGCTAACATACCAATTACCCAATAGTTTTCTGTTATGGTAAACCTGCTGCGTAAGCTGCCAGAAATTATTCATTTATTCTTCATCATGGCAACTGTTTTGTTTACGATAGATAGATAGATAGATAGATAGATAGATAGATAGATAGATAAATAGATAGATAGATAGATAGATAGATAGATAGATAGATAGATAGATAGATAGATAGACAAATGTAGCTAGACACAAAATGTGCAACTTAGAAACAGTATGTAGTTTCAAGAGTTTAAAGTTCAAGTAAAGTACAGGTTATATATTATGTTAGCGAATGAAAACAATGATAAACAACACAGAAATAAAATGAGCTCCAAACTCTAGGCACCCTTTATTCCTCCACACCATTGCTATTTACTACAGATTACATATAGGCAGAGGTGGGCTGCACGTACTGTAACAACCGGTTCGCCTAGTGCAGAACCAAAAATATGAGCACGCATGCACACGCCCCGCTTGCGCATGGCTGTAAAACCACCGGGATTTCCTGCGCACGGCAGCTGCAGTGAGTAGATTGGGCGAGGTGTGGAAAGCAGTTGGGCTGCATGGGCGGGGTGAGAGAGCAAGATATATAGTACGGGATAGCACCAGGGCAGGTGGGCGGGCCCAGCCCGTGTTCAGAACTACTGGTAAGGGCATGCCAGTCCAACCAGCAGCAGCCCACCACTGTATATAGGTGTCCACCAAATTGGGTGGGTGCATATAGCAATACATGCATGAAATCATATTGCAAAAGTCATAGGTTATAGACTCACATCACATGATGGGACTCAAGTATGTGAAGGCAGCATTTGCATAATATGCTGTGGATCTTAAAAGTGTTTTTGATGCAACTTGATAAAGGTGTTTTGAATTACAAAAATAACTCAGGGTCTCAAAAACTTATGCTACAAAATTTCCAGAACTGCAATAGGCAGAAGAGACTTCTATATACGTACAATGCATCAGCATAAGCCTCTTCCAAACGACATAAATGTCCATAGAAGCAGGTATAGTGGAGCAGGTGTAGTGAAATGCTCACTCAAAGATATGATAGTATATTAATATTAATATTTTGGGAGTGAGACAAATTTGATATTATTTGCATAGACACAATTAATTAGCAGGCCCAACAAACTAAACAACTGCACAGGGCCATAAAGCTAGAGTATTTCTTCTGCCTGAAATAGTACCTTTAAGAGTATGAGACAATTCATTAGGAACAGATCAGGATAGAGTTTGGAAAGTGCAAGTATGGTTGCTTGACAGAGGAGACACTTTTCAGAGTCATGATATTTATGCTAACGTTATGTGCCAACGGTTTTTAAATGCCCTGATGTGGCAACAAAACATATTTGCTCCTCCTATTCCAATTATAAAAGCCAATTTGATTTCTTTTATTTCAGATAGCTTTAGGTCACGGGGTTACAACTCTTGAAGAAAAACAGGCAATGTTATGTTCTTCCCTATGTTTCCTTTCCAGCCAGATTTGCTACAGAAGCTCTGCAGCCTAAGTAAATGTATTGGTTCAAGGATGGCTTTATGTGCTAATTCTCAAGATTAAAAAATTATATATTCCATGAGAGTCTGGTCTGAGGGGGAAAATGGTGGTGACATTCCAAATCTGGATTAAAAAATATTATTACAATTGATGTACCATATTGCCCTTGCTTGAACTTTCATGGCTAACTCTATTTGGCTCTGCATTGGCTCTCCAACTAAAACATGTAATATGGTCAGAAATATGTTTTGCCTAGTTAACAAAAATGCTGAAGAGGAACTACAGGAATGTTCTCAGCTATGTTTTTTCTGATTGGAGAACTGGAAATATGCAAAAGAATCAATGTGATTGCTGTGCTAGTGTATATGTTTTGGCCTCACTGGCTGGCTTTTATAAATATTTGAAATCTAGTAAATGATCCATTAGCCAGCAGTGTTCCTTCATTATGAATCATTCCTGGATACAATTCAATGATTTCTGCTATCCAAGCCTAATGACTATGAACATAATTTGCCAGGGAGTCCCCTTTTATAAGCACACTGAAATGAATGGAAGAACCAAAGCAATCCCAATAATTGTGCAGCTTATTTCCGAGAAAATCTGAAGCTATTGAATAGAATATGCATTGAATAGAAGATTGGGTCTAGTTTGGGTCCATTCCTTTTTGGAAGCATATTGAGAAACCAGAGCCCATCAAGAAAAAGGCAATGAAGATGAAAAGGGAGAAAAAAATCTAAAGCATAGAACATCTAAGCAGAAGGACAAAGTAGTTGTATTGTGCCTGAAAGTTATTTTGGCAAAGATGCAGCAGAATTGTTCAGAATTGTTCTGGAAGACATATAATGAAAAGGGGCTATAAATTACATAGAATTAGATTTCAGTGAAAAGGGGGTGTTATGCTCAGTGGTTAAAGATGCTGAGCTGTTCAAGACCCAAGCACTGTGCAATGTGGTGAGCATGCAAATGTAAGTAGATAAATGGGTACCACTTTGGTGGGAAGGTAATAGCATTCCATGCACCTTAGTGTATAATCATACTGGTATAGTGTTTAAATAAAGGGTGAGTGGCCATCTTTTGGGGTTAATGTAGCAGGGATTCCTGAAGGGTCAGAAGGTTGATATAATGTATAATGAATTTTTGCACAACTTTCCCAGATATATTAATTTTTCTATGCATCTTACCTTATTCTCTGCAATGCTATCTTGCATATACTATTTGGATTTGAAACACTAAATATCTGGGTACCAGTATATGGTTGCTTCTGGATTCTATATCTTGGTAAATTGAGTGTTAAGACTGTACCGATAAGCAGTGTTTTTTAATTCTTAATACGAAGACTAGAGACACTCTTTTATGTGATTTTAAAACAGTGTTAAAGAAGCATAACATTTTTCACAGACACTGGAGTACTTTTGCTTCTTTAGTTAATTTTATCTTTTGCTGTCCATAATGCAATTGCCCATTCTAATTCTTCTTACACTGAAATGAAAAACCCTCCATTTGGCAATGTTTTTCTGTTTGAAATTATGTGACACAGTTTGGATCCATTTCATTCACTGAGAGTTTCAAATATATTGAAAGGGTGCAGAAAAATAATCACTAAAATGATTATTAATGGTTGGAACAAAATAAATGATTGATATCAGATTCTACTATATCTATTTTAGCATTAGAAAGGACAACATCTTTCAGGAACTATGATCAAGTATTTTAGGGGCAAATAGTCTTTTGCTTTCTACATTCAAAACTAATCAAGATTTGTGCTTTAATGACTGAGGGAAGAAAATGATATGGCAGCCATTTTTTGTCAAACTATTATTTCACTATCTTTGGGAAACTGGTAGTTAATTTTTCTTTTACTCTCATGATAAAAACAATATATTCCATCTTACTTGAAGGCAGCAGGATAATTAGGTGTGAAAGGAAGGTAGTTTGTGTGATCCATAGTCTTCTTATTTGACACACTGTTGCCACCCACTTGAAATTTCCATCTAAGACAACTATCTCACTTGGCCTGGTAATCTTTCTGCTAAACCCTGATATGGCATTTGGTCGAGCATCAGCCTACACAAAACAAGGCCAACCTGTAGCTTGTTTCAGATGTCCACTACAAAATAAAAAAATAAAACATGAAGTCAACTTTTGTCAACTACATTTGCCTCTTTTAATTCCTTTTCTTGTAAACATTTCTGACATCTGACTTGACATTATTTTAAAAAACACAATCTGGTTGCTGGTATTATTGAAATATTTTCTTAATTTTTGTTTTAAAATCACCAATCATGTGTCACTCTTATTCTAACTCTCCACAGCATACATCAAGCTGTTCATGCCACCTTTTGTTTAAGTGACTAGTTGCCTTTTTCTACTTATTATTTTTTCCCAAGTTAATGCTAAATTGGAAAACTATATCGCTTCAGGCCTATCTTATCCTTTTGCTAGTTAATAACATCTTGTTTTGCTTCAATTTTTGCTGTGGTGGTAGGAAAAAAACAAATAAAATGTTCTTGTAATAATCTTTAATCTTAAACTGCTTCTATTTTTCACTGCCTGTTAGGGTTCCAGTCTCACTTCATACTGACGTGCTCTGTAGATCTGTTTCAAAGATGTGTACTTGACTAGAATGCTTAATAATCTTAATCTGGAGACTCTGAAGATTTTATAAACAAGCATATTCAACTGAAGATAAAGGATTGTTTGTGAGGAAGGAAAACTGAAAAACTGGAGAGCAGCATTCTGCTCATATGGCCAAGAAGTTTAGTCTGTGATAGAGGATGAACATCAAGATGCATTAGGAGAGTACTGAACAAAAATGACCAGGGAAGTTTGGAATTTACATTCACTGAATGGAAGCTTTTTAAAAGAGAGGCAAAAGGAAAGGAAAGGAAAGAGGGAAGCAGATGTCAAGGGTGGTTTTAGTATAAGATTATTTCCTGTCTCTGGGAAGATTATAAGAAGAGGTGTTTCCTGTGGTTCTGTCATTCTAAGAGGTACAGACAGCTTCAGATAGATATATGTCTTTTACTCATTTTAAGACACCCTAAGTATATAGCAACCTAGGCTGCAAACATATGGTAAACTTAATAAACATTAATCTCTCCAAATGTATGTTGGGATTTATCCAAACTGTATTGAATACACTGTACCTACTGAGGTCAAGGGGAAAAAAAAAAGCCCTATTCAATTCTTTTACCATCTTCCTTCTTTAACCCTCCCAAATCCCACTTGCACTTTTGTTTTAAATTGTTGTGACACTATTCATATGTTTTACGCCCATATGACAGCATTCAGCTGGATCCCATGACTCATAGCGTCTAGTTCTACGCGGGGGGAGGGGGGGCTTAAAGGTGCAATATTATTTTGCATCCACTCTGATTAACTCCTTCATAAGTATCTTTTTATGTCCTTTACACTTTAAATGACACCAGTGAATGAGAGGAGTATAGCTCAGTATTATGGCAAATAGGACCAGGATTCTTCTGGTATCAGAATAATTCTTCAGATTAGGAAGGGCAATCTTTAGAAAGTTTGAGCCTTTTTCAGAAATAAGTTATCCGATGTACATATTTGCCTATATACAAACTCAGGCCTGTTGTCTTTTGACAAATAGGTTTATTGCTGCGCCTGTTCATCTTATGCTTTTCATCTGACATTCTGAAGTCAATGTATGTTCATGAACAAAACTATGATCTCATTCTTCAGGCTGTAGTGTTAGGTTAGTTGGTGATCTAGCTTGGTTTCAATTATTATGCCATTTCTAGTTAATTATTAGTTGTTTGTCGATTGATGAACTTTATTATGTGCAAACTTGTGAACTATGAGATTCTATTCCATGTTGAAAAGTTCTACATCCTTATAATTACTATATTATATTATATATTACATATATATTATGTTATTATTATTTCCCTTAGTTAAGAATTCCCTTAAATTTATGCAGAATCCCTTGGCAAGATTATTGGAGCACTAGAATTAAATGCATAAAATTAAGTTGCATATTTATACAGAAAAAAATACAGTTTTAGGAGCATCATCAATAAATACCTAAAATATAATCAATTTTCTTCATTCTGATTGGATCCCACCTGCTTTCATGCATCCCCTGGATTACACTCATAATAGGAGAATAATGTAAAAGTATGCCTATGCTTTTAATAAGCAAGTAGCATTTTTGAAGTTTTATCTGTTTTAGGTACAGCCTATGCTCGCACATTGCCTGAAACTATGATGCATTTTAAATGAAATATATTTAAATATGTTCTCACTTGTTTCTTGAGCTGAACTGTTTGCTATTTTTCTGGATTCGGTTCAAGATGCCAGCTATCGGCTTTAAAGCCCTACATGGTGAGGGGCCAGGTTATTTGTGGGACTGCTTATTCCTGAAAGTATCTACCTGTTCCACCTGCTCCAGGTCCCTTTCCTTAAATTTTGCCATCTCGTAGAACCTAGAAAATATGCCTTTTCCATAGCACATCTGGTCTTAAAAAAAAAAAAAAAAAACTTTCTCTGGTCTGCCCATACTCTCTTAGCCTTGCAGAAGGACACAAAGAGTTGGCTCTTTCCCTTAGCATGGAATTGGCTGACATAGGAACCTAGATGTGGTTCTGTTAGATGTATCTGAGAAGGATGGCTGAGGTGCTAGATTTTTGCCCATTGTTTTTTTGATTTTGTTCCTTATGATGATCAGTCATATAATACCTAAATAAATAAATATCAGCGAACATCACCCACTATTCTGCATATGCTCCTCATTCCTCACTCCTCTTTCACTGAAGTTATTTTAGCAGCATGGTATGAGTTAACACAGAGTAACATGTTTCTGAATTAAATATGATCAGCAGATGGCTTCTTCAAAGTTTTGAAACATATTAAAATATATATAAGCTGTGCAAATTACAGACAAGCAGTAGCATATCTATGTTTTGAAATGAAATGGGTTTTTAAGATTCTGCCATTCATTTTCTGAAAACTGTATTGCAAAATTAAAACTATTAATTTAAGTCTAATCTGAAATTTAGTTCAGGTGAAATAGACAATTCCTACCATGCCATGGTTTTCTCCAACAGTCATACTGAGATTTTCAGTTCCCACTGCCTTGAAATTAATTTAGCCAAGAGCGAGCTTATTCATCCTGATCATTCTTGTTTTTGTCCCATTTCTGTTATTTTTTGTGTTGCCAGCATTGCTGGTAGTAAAAGATTTGGAAATTTTAATAGGTAAGATGTTAGAGAGCAAATGAAAGTATACAACAGAGGTCTCCAAACTTGGCAACTTTAAGACTTGTGGACTTCAACTCCCAGAATGCTCCAGCCAGCTAATTCTAAGAGTTGAAGTCCACAAGTCTTAAAGTTGCCAAGTTTGGGGACTCCTAGTATAAGATATCATCAAGAGAGTAAAAGAATAGAAATGGAAATGGGCTGGCCATATAGGAAAAAGAACTGATGGCAGGTGGACCAAGGTAGTCACCGAAAGGATCCAAATTGATAAAAAAGTGTCCACAATAGAGACCTTAAACAAGATAAATGGATGACATCAGCAAGTATTGCAGGCCCAATTGACAAAAGAAAGCTCAGGACCGCATTGGTTGGAAACATACAGAAGAGGCCTTCATCCTGCAGTGGATAATCAATGGCTAGAATGATGATGGTGGTGGTGGTGATGAATAGGTAAGGTATAATTGTAGAAAGATTTTCTATAAAGCCTTTCATCAATAAAAACACAAGAGCTTGCAACTTACATTTTCTGGATATCTGGATAATTCTGCCATTTCTTCCTACTCATATAGCCAAGCAGGCAATTTATGCCTTGCTCGGAGTCTCATTTGGACTATTGTTTGCTATACTTCGATTCAGGTCCAGGATAGCATGGTCCACATTGTCCTGGACCTTTCCCAATTTAGTCCTATTTCTTCCTTCCACCAGCCTTTGTACCGGCAGGATCTTTGGGAATGCTACCAATTCAAACTGCTGACGCTGATTTTTCTGGGTCACGCATTCAGGAACATTCTGTTATTTGAATAGTTTGATTGTAATTCGCATTCCTGTGTGATCAGCTCAGTCAGGAATCTCAGAATAGCAATCTCACATTATTCTTCAATCTAGCTCCTGCTTTCCAAATCAACTTTCCCTTTAATTCTGTTTGGGAGCTCATCTGTGCTTTAAAAAGGCCCTTTAGATACTTCTTTTTCAAGATTTTAATGAAGTTGGAAGGACAATTTTTTTAAAAAAAGATTAGGATCCTAATCCCAATGCCAGTTTCAATTATGGCAGGAATGGGATTAATTAATATTTATAAAATTTATCATTTTATATTGTGCTGTGATTTTATTGTTATCTTCTTGTATTGCTCTAGACAAATAAAAATAATACAATGGCATAAGGTTTGGCCAAAATATATTTGGCTAGTTTAAATACTTTAATGTATTTTCCAAGATTGGAAAGCCATTTTTCCAGATGGAAGTTACTGAGGTGTTTTTGATACATGGAACATATAAAAAAATCAAAGTAATCCCAAGGATTTTTTTCTGAGAAACAATTAAAAAAACAACAACCTAATAGTATAATGGCAATTCAAGCAGGAAAAAAATCAAAGCTTAATATGGTTGCTGATACTCAAGAACACCTATGAAGACAATTTGACCTTTAGACATATTATAATTGCAGTTTTGTTACATGCAATTACAACGAAATCTTGTTTGGACCTGAAAGAAGCTCCTGACCTAGGGATATATAGTTCAGAATAAATCAAGTATATTTTAGGAATTATTCTCATAATTATTATATTTTTATATAAGCATAAAATTAACATCAGAGAGTCAGGTTAATGTAGTGGTTAAGACATCAGGCTAGAAACTGGGAGATTAACTTCTAGTCAGACCTTGTGCACAAAGCCAACTGGATGATCTTGGGCCAGTCACTTTCTCTCAGTCCTAGGAAGGATGTAATGGCAAACCATGTCTGAAAAACCTTGCCAAAAAAACTTCAGGGATTTGTCCTGGCAATCTCCAGGAATTGGACATGACTGAACAGGGGAAAAAAACACATTATGTTATCTAACATTCTACTTCCAATCATTTACCCATTCTTTTCGGAATTATGTAATATTTCTCACCAACACCATCCCGCATTCTTCAGGAAAAGGAAGAAGAAAAAAAGGATCCTGGAAACACAGTGTACAAATTGTGTTTATAGACAACAAACTATTTGCATAAACAACAGTTATCTGAACCCTTTATTTTGCATATACAAATTTGTTTTATTTGGGTTTGAAGATAAACAGCCTTATTTATAAATGAATAGCATCTGGGGATGATGGGAAACCATGTTTTCGTAAATGCATAACTGGAGATTGACTATTTTGAAAACAATTCATTCTTTGACCAATGTTAATTTCTTTTTAAATAAACCACCCTGTGTTTTTCACCTTGTAGGAATAGACTAGTCAGATAAAGAACAATCTAGTTTGATATTTATTTTATTTGGGGGCTGACCAACTCTAACCTATCCTATGAGCCTTGGTGGCACAGTGGTTAGAGTGCAGTACTACAGGCTACTTCTGCTGCTTACCAGCTGCCTGCAATTTGGCAGTTCAAATCCCACCAGGCTCAAGGTTGACTCAGCCTTCCATCCTTCCGAGGTGAGTAAAATGAGGACCCAAATTGTTGGGGGCAATAGGTTGACTCTGTAAACCTCTTAGACAGGGATGTAAAGCACTGTGAAGCAGTATATAAATCTAAGTGCTAAGTGCTTTTGCTATAAGTCTTTATGCTTTGTGGGTAGCTCCTTTCCAATATCAGTTCAGCAACAAATCATCTTACTCAACAATTGGAAAATGAAACGTTTTGAATTTTTATTACATTCTGCTTCAGGCATAAGTAGTGATTAAAGGACTGCTCAATTTCTCTTGAAGTATCTTGCTGTTCCCAAGACATACACTTGAATGTGTTGTGAGTACTATAAATCTTGTATGCTACTAATAATCTATGTCTTATCATCTAATGGAAAAGCTTATTTTTTCCAGTATATTTGCAATGCACTTAAGTCCCTTTCTCCTTTTTCTATAGAGCAAATAGAGTTAGCATTATTTTTGTTGCATAGTACTGTTTTTTCTGGATGGTTGAAAATTAAATATTCAACACCTTATCAGCAGGCTACTTTATCGTTTTCTAACATATCAGGTCTGCAGGTCTATAGACTGAATCAGAAAAAAATAATAATTCTGCTTCTGATGATTCAGCCTACGTGAGGTGCTGACTCCTACTACATCTTTAGCTAATAGTCAATCAGATTCATTCCAAAGCTCAAAGATCAATATGTGATTCATTTTGCATCCAGGAAATGCAGATTAACTTTGGTATGGGATTTATTCCAAAATTCCTTTTCAGAAACCTCCCATTTTTTGACCTAAATTCCAACTGGATGCCTCCCTTTTAGAAGAAAATGCATACTGATTTTAGTGAGAAAGAAGGGTTGAAGAGGTTGAAGAAATGAAAAAGAGATTATTTGAGCCCTTTCATCTGTATGTGTCATTATGTTTAATATGCTGGTCTAGGTTAAATCAATTCTTAATTCTTGTCTAAAGAATTATGTCAGTTGAAGAAAAAGCCATAAAAATATCCCTGGATGAAACAGATTGATTGTTTAGTTTTAGCTATAAAGTTCATCCATTTTAGACTTCCCTAACCTTGCTCCTTTCAGATATGTTGATCAGCACAGATAGCAACAGATTGGGGAAAACACCACAGCAATTTCAACATATTCTTCATGTTCCCTTTGTCTAATCATCCATGCTGGATAACATGTAGCTTTTCATATGCTGTTGAACAGCAATTTTCAATAGTCCTAATTGCTCAGTTGTGACAGATGTTTAGTCAACTATTGTCCTTCTTCAGGATTATCATCAGGGATACACACAACACACACACACACACACACACACACATTCATCCAGCTAACTCTGTGCTTCTCATATATATATATATATATATATATATATATATATATATATATATATATATATATATATATATATATATATATATATATATATAAATAGAGAGAGATATATATATATATATATGAGAGAGAGAGAGAGAGAGAGAAATTCCTAAGTAATAGAGCTACACAATGCTTTGAATATGATTACAAAAAGTGTTTTGAAGTCTGTGTGGATCTGAACATATCATCTGCTGCAACTCTTTAAAGCAACCATGACATTTTCAAGGCTCATGAGGCAACTGCAGAGAATCAGCTGCATAATCTAAAGAAAAGATGCAGCTGCTTTAAAGAGTTTCAGGCAGATTCTATGTTCATGCTGTCTTGGACTCCAAAACACCTTTCTAAAATTATTTTTAAAACATTATTTCTGAATTAATTATCCAACCTTACAAGGACCTAATAACTAGCAATAGACCCCTAAATATGTTATATTAAGATTCAGTTATTTCTGAACAACTCCTGCCATTGCTCATACTGACTGGAACTGCTGACTTGCATGGCAGAAGCATCTTAAGGGCTTTGGGTTCTTCATATACAATGTAAAGTGTTAACAAATGTGAATCAAAGGAAGTGAAAAATGCTAATTTTAATAGAAACAGAGAAGTAATTCTCTAACCCAGAGAGGATCATCAGAATTGTAGACCTCCTTTAGCACTGAAATCAGCTCTGTCTATGGAACTCAATATTTAACTGGCCTGCCTAAAAGGCTAGATTTCCTTTCAATATTTAGATAAACTTTAGTTCAACTTCTCTTCCAGCAGTTTAGAGCATAACTGTTTGGAAACAGAACCAAGTAGAGTACCAAGAATATCTGAAAATAGATATCAAGCAAACAGGAATAATATAAAGCTTGATTTTCAAAAGAGTGTGTGCAGTAATAATTCGGGGCTGCATTAAATTACAGAAATTGAGAAAAGCTGTGTCCTAGTTTTTTTTCCTGTTTCTTTTTTTACTCCTCCACGCAACATATTTTTTCATTTCAAGGATCTTTTTCAAGGCCCTTCCAACTGCTTTTTATAATAGAAAGCATGCATGTCTTATTGCTACGTTTTCTTTAAAAATTCTTTGCAAAACTGTTCTGCTCTATTAACAAGATTGAAAGGATACTGAAATGCCATATATTCATAAGCACAGCATTTCCAGAGACAGTGGGAATTAGGTGGAAAGGACAGATAAATTTTAAAAAAACTGAAAATTGTTTGGAATTATGTAAACCAGAAATATTTTTTTAAGAAAGAGGAAAAGAGATGAAGAAATGAAAAATAAGTTAGTTGAAGCTTTTCTAATGAATAACTGACAAAAGATGTTAAATGTTTTTAACATTCAAACATCTGAAATTCTGCAATTTAATATACCCCATTGAATCATTTTCCAAAGATTTTATAAATCTTACATTTATGCTTGCACATAGGTTTGGGCAATACTTTATAATTTGTATGAATTAAAAATAATTCTACAATAGTATGTTGCTTGCCTAGAGGACTGATGGCAAGAGAAACCCTATCAGGAATTAAGTCCAGATTGTGTTGATCTTTATCCTTATTGCCAACAAAAAGAAAATCCATGATAAACTTTTTAAAATATAGAAAATGACCAATGAGATTTATTCCAATCCATTTTATTTCAAAAATCCTTTTCTAGTTTTCAAAAAAAAAACCAAAAGCCTAATACATGACTTCTTCAAAAAAAAATGTTTTACAGCTAAAATTTCTTATTGATCTTGCTTTTCTTAAGAGTAAATTATAATCTTGTTCCTTCTCAGCCCCTATCTGCCAATCAACCTCGGCTTATTATTATTATTATTATTATTATTATTATTATTATTATTATTATTATTATTATTCACAAAAATGAAGTGTACACAGCAAACGAGATAACTATGCTGGGTTTCGTATCACAAATCACTAGTCAAACACTTCCCAAATGTTTAGTACTGCGTGATGTATGAGCAGATTATGTGAGCAGATCCCAGTAAGGTAGCCTTCTGCAGCTGACCTATGGTGATTTTGTCAGCGCCAATTGTTTTTAAGTGCTTGCCTAGGTCTTTAGGCACAGCACCCAGTGTGCCGAGTACCACTGGAATCACCTGCACTAATTTATGCCAGAGTCTCTGCAGTTCGATTTTCAAGTCCTGATATCTGGTGATTTTTTTCAAGTTGTTTCTCATCGATTCTGCTGTCACCAGGTATGGCAACGTCGATGATCCACACTTTTTTCTTCTCCACAATTGTGATATCCGGGATATTGTGTTCCAAAACTTTGTCAGTCTGTATTTGGAAGCCCCACAGTAGTTTTGCATGCTCATTTTCGACCATTTTTTTTCAGGCTTATGATCCCACCAGTTCTTTGCTACAGGCAGATGGTAGCTGTGACACAAGTTCCAGTGGACCATCTGAGCGATTGTGTTGTGACGTTGTTTGTAGTCATTTCTGAGCAATTTTCTTGCAACAGCTCAGTATGTGATCGATGGTTTCATCCGCTTCTTTGCAGAGTCTGCCTTTGGAGTCATCAGCAATTTTTTCTATTCTGGCTTTGATTGCATTTTTTCTGATGGCTTGTTCTTGGGCTGCAAGAATCAGGCCTTCTGTCTCTTTCTTCAGTGTTCCATTGGTCAGCCATAACCAGGTCTTTTCCTTATCTATTTTTCCTTGGATCTTTTCAAGGAATTGCCCATGCAGCGCTTTGTTACACCAGCTGTCCGCCCAAGTTTGCATCACTGTTTTCGTGTATTGATTCTTGGTTTGCTGAACTTTGAGCAGCTTCCTGTTGTTGACCTGGTCCAACACTGTCTTTCACATAATCTGCCAGAGCATGCTTTTCTTCTTCGACTGTCTGCTTCATTTGCAAAAGTCTTCTGCCACCTGCTTTTCTGGGTAAATACAGCCTGTTAACATCACTATGTGGGTGCAGTGCATAGTGTATGGTCATCAGTTTTCTCATTTTCCTATCCAGGCTGTCCAGTTCTCCCTGTGTCCAGTTTACGATGCTAGCAGTATATCTGATGATGGGTATGGTCCAGGTATTTATAGCTTTGATGGTGTTACCACCATTCAATTTGCTTTTTAGAATTTTTCTGATCCTTTGTGTGTATTATTTGCTGACAACATTTTTCACCTGCCCATGCTTGATATTGTTCAGCTGCAATATGCCCAGGTATTTGTAGGCTTCAGGTTGGTGGCACTTGATAGCTTGTCCATTGGGCATTTCGATTCCATCACTTTCTACGATTTTTCCTTTCTTCAGTACCACTTTGTACAGGCCGAACTCCATGCTGATGTCAGTGCTGAAAATTCGAACTGTATTGGTCAGTGACTGGATTTCAATTTCCGATTTTCTGTATAAATTCAGATCATCCATGTACAGCAGGTGAGAGATTTTCTGTGAATTTTTAGCACTTTGATAACCCAGATTAGTTTTCTGTAAAATTGTTGACAGGGGGATCATGGCAATGATGAACAGCAGAGGTGACAAAGAATCACCCTGGAAAATCCCTCTTTTGATGTTGACTAGTCCGTAGCTTTCATTTACAATGAACGTTTCTGTTTTCCAGTGCTTCATCACATTTGCAGTGAGAGTGCCAATGCAATTGCATATTCCAATGACATCCAGGCACTTGATGATCCAGCTGTGCAGTAGTGAATCAAATACTTTCTTGTAGTCAATCCAAGTTATATGCAGTTTTGTTTTTTGGCTTTTGCAGTTCTCTAGAATCATTTTGTCAATCAGGAGCTGGTCTTTTGTGCCTCTGCTTCTTCATTTGTTTCCTTTCTGCTCTACAGGCAATTTACATGTTATTTGCTTATGGGTAGTCCTGGATCCTGTCAGCTATGATGCCGGTCAGCAGCTTGAACATGGTTGGCAGACATGTTATTGGCCTGTAATTTGAAGGTGTTGCCCCTTTTTCTGGATCCTTCTGTATCAAGTAGGTCTTCCCAGTTGTTAACCATTCACTGATGTTTCCTGTCTGCAGCATTTCATTGAATTGTTCAGCCATTTTTTCATGCAGGCTAATCAGATATTTGAACCAAAAGCCATGCAGTTGATCATTGCCAGGCGATGTCCAGTTCTTGACTTTTCTTACTCTGTTGCTCATCATTTCATTGATTCATTGCTTCATTTATCTGCATGGGTTATTATTATTATTATTATTATTATTATTATTATTATTATTATTATTAATTTTAATGGCAGAGCCTTTTACAGGAGTGGCAGTCTTCACCTAAAAGAGGTAGATAGATGAAATGGGCCTACTCTGATGTTTTCAATCTTAAAACTCCCATTGTTCTAAAATTTGCTTCGCTATTTGATGATTATGTCACAGTTTTGCTCTGAGGAATACTCAGGTATGTACCAGAATGCTTCAGCTTAATACAGAAAAGACAAATCTGGTCATCATCCATACAGATGGTTCCAAAAAGTATAAAACATGTTGTCTTACATGTAGAGATAATATACTCTCATTGGATGCTGAAGCATGGTTTGTTCTTATTACCTTTTGCTAAAGTTAATCCTACTCCCAATAAGTTTGGCCCTGTCAGTCAGATCATTTTAAATCATCATGACATAAAAAAGCCCTAGATAAAATTCATTTACTGGTCTTCTCTAGAGACGGTCTATACTTATTAGGGTTTTTTTATATATTAGAGGCGCCCTCAAACAATGAATTTTGGGTATAGATCTTTAAACAAATTTAAGCAAGGGGGTCACACACCACATTATTTATCTGGTTCTCCAAAAAGGATTTGTTCCAGCCTCTTGACATCCAACATCATTCTAAAATTTCATAAGGTCTTCATTTTAGCCAGTCTGGATGCAGTCCTTTTTGGACATTTTAAGGATACTCCCATGTCTCTCCAATTATGTCCATGTGATTATGGCTACTCTAAATTCTATACTACAGGTATGTGGGAATAAAACTCTGGATTGGGTTTGGAAAATGATTAATCTAATACTTTGTACATACATGCTTGTTTAAAGGTCACTGAGATAGTGCAAGGAAATTAAAAACAAACACTAGAAACAATCAAGCAGCTCAGACAACTGTAAACAAGTCTGTACTATAACTAATTATTGTAATCCACAATGTGATTATGCTTGCTATGTTTACCATGTACTAAAATCTCAATAAAAGGGAGCACTGGAATTTGCTCTGGGCTCTCATCCCGAGAACACATGCCTTTGTCTCATTTTTCCACGAGAGACCACCACACAGGTAGTTCTTGACTTGCAATTTTTAACTTACTCACATTCAACAGCACTGAAAAAAGTGATTTATGACCACTTTTCACACTTATGACCATTGTAGCAAATCCATGGTCATGTGATTTACATTCAGATTGATAACTGACTTACATTTATGATGTTTGCAGTGTCCTTGGGTCATCTGATCACCTCTTTCAACCTTCTCACAAATGAAGTCAATGGGGAAACCAGATTCATTTAACAACCATGTGACTCATTTAATAATGGCAGTAATTCACTTAACAAATGTGACAAGAAAAGTCATAAAATGGGTCAAAACTCACTTAACAATTTTGGCTCAATTGTGGTCGTAATTGAGGACTAACTATACTAGGCCATTCAACTTCTATTTATCCAATCTTGAAGTAATTTCTGGGCAAGGAATGTGATTTCTACTTGTTGTTATCTGCTAGTTTGGTGTTCCTTTAACAAGAGCTGTGTTGTTGTGTTTATTGCTGGTTGATCATGAAATCATGGCAATGAATCTCCATCACTAGATCTCATGTACTTTAACCAAAGGAATTTTCCCCATTATAGTCTTTCTTTTTCTTTTCCACTGTCAGGATGATAAAAGACAACTTTAGTAGAGACAAAAGGAAGATTGTTATTTTAAGAATATAGGCTATTTGCTTCCCACAGTAAACCAAACAAAAGTCATTTGTCTTTTAGATTTACTCTGAAGTTTACTAACATGTTTAAATAAAAAAGAAGACAGAACAGAGAACTTTTTTTCTAGTCCTGTTTTGTTTTTGTTTTTGTTCTACTAGCTCAGGGGATGGAAACCATTTTGGCAGCCAAGGCCCAGCTCTATAATTATGCAGGGGCCAGACCAAAAAGTGGCAAAAAAACAAATGGGTAAAAAAGCCCACAACCATCATTTCATTCTTCTCGGACTGATTTTATGTAAGTACCAAAACACTGAGCCAGTTTGATGTTACATATTAAAGTTGAAAAAAATACATCCATCATAATATATAATGCTGAAGATGTTATTTGTTAGACTGCTGTTCTACAAAATTTTACAATACAGATCTATAATTTTATATAGAAAAGAAAAGCTTTTCAACAGTACATTATGTACAATAGTGGAACGGTTTGTGGGTTATCCATATCCAGTTTTTTTAAGAGACTCTTGATGGTTTAATTGATTATCCTGCAGCTTTCAGGTATTTTGGTATTAAATTATCTTTGTGGTCCCTTCCAACTGTACAGTTCTATGACTGTAAATGTATATCTTCCTCAGTTGAATTGGCTAATACTTTACTATTGAAATTTGGTGGTAGCAAATTCCATTTACATCCATGTTTAATGTGGCAGCCAATTCTTAATAGCAAAAAAGAGAGCTCATGCCAAATCTTAGGATGGAAAGGATATGGTTGATTTATAGGGACTCATACTTGTTTCCTCCATGTTCCAATGAAAAAGCTCAAGCATCCTGAGGACTATAAATTCAAGTTATAGTTGTTGGGTGAAGTGGACTGATGTTTATGAAAGTTTATGTATTTTATAAAATTTGTTATTCTGAAAAACTACTATTATGAACCTGATATTTTTGCCACCATAGACTAATAAGGCTATCCTATCATATGATCCCAACATTCTCTGAAGGAAGAGAAGTGACCAGCTAAGAACTGGTCCAGAATTGTTGTTGTTTTTTTAGGGTGCTTTTATCAACAAAAATGGAACTATTTAAATATATCCATGCTTTCTTAGTGGAAAGGGAATTCCAATCATTCAATATTTGGAATGTGAACAAGGTATTTCTATGTCCTTCTCAATATATGTGTTGTACATATGTTTACAAATTGCAGAAAATGCTACTTTCTGTGTCATCAAATTTGGTGCAAGAGCCATAGGATGGATTCCATAAATGCCTAATGAAGCTATCTCAAAGAATAAGGCATTAAAACTCAGAAAACTGAGAAATATATTAAGGATTTAACATTTGTAAAAATGATTCAGAGCTGTTATTGCAATTAAGGGAAATGAAATGTTGATATTAGAGCTTCACTTCTGTTGCTTGTACCATTTATTGATAGAAAATTAGGAACAATTTGATCTTTGTAGGGTCAGGATGCTTTCTAAATTTTCAATGCATATAATCCAGCAGAAAGAAAGCCCAAGAAAAGAAAGAGAGGTCACTTTTGTTTCTTTTTACAGATATGTATAGTCCATTTATATAGTGCATATGGATTTGATGACAATCAACCATAATTAAAAACAGATTTTTTTGAAATCTGACTCAAATACATTCAGTACAGTTTTCCATGGCAGTTAGCAGGCAGAAATATGTCTCTTTGTGCATGCCTTCTGAACTTTTTATTGGCATTTTGGGGTTCCTAAAAAAAACAAACTATGAGAGACATTGAAAAGAAGAGGGGGAAAAAACTATTATCCAAATCTATCCGTGTCAAAAAAAAGATGTGTATAACTATTTCTTTTTATTGAGTGTACAGTAATTTGTTTTTCTTTTTAAGTCATTTATTTAGCAACAATTGCATGCTTATTATGTAGAGATTGTAACGTATAAAAATGTTTAACTGGAAAATGCCCAACAAAGACAGATAAAATTAATTTGTTGATGTAGGACACAGTTCCAATATTTCTGCAACAGTGCATTGATTGGCATCTTCCTTATGAGATCAGAGATAAGATTCAAGCTCTAAAAGATAATGATTATGATGTTGATAATGATAATGACAATTCATTAAATGTATATACTTCCAACCAGGTGGCAGTTTCTGAAATTGCAAAATTCTACATGCTTCTGAAATCCCCCAGCTAAGTACTTTGTAGCATAACATACACAAATAAATATTTGGACCAGCTTAAAAATGGAAATTACCTTAGTTCTGCTAGATTAAAGGTATCACCATTCCTTTATAAAGCCACTACATTCTGCACTGTTTCCCTTTGGCTTTCCTTTATTCACTACCATTGGAACAGGAGGAAAAAGAAATGTATTTTTTTTTAAAAAGGAACAGCAATGGATAACAAAAGAAAATAATAAGCCTCTTTCTTCCTCCTTTCTGGGTGCTAAAAATTGGAAAGGCTGGATTCTTTTCATACTGCAAAGTTCAAATACTCTCCACCCATACTAGAGTCAAAAGGAAATGATTGTATATTAATGTGACATTTACTATCTCCAGTGTTGATCCTTCACCTTCCTCTTTTGTTTTTGTTCTGTTTTACTGCTGAATGGTGCTACTCCTAATTTTGCATTTGCAGAATGTGATAAGCACCTTGATGTTCCCACTACTCCACCTATCATTGGGGTGGGGGAAGTCTCACCAAGCATGGAGCAACAAACATGGAACTACAGTAGTCTGACTCTGGCTGCAGACCATATCCATCAACTTTAGACTCCTTCTGTCATCCCTTTCCTACATTCCCATTCTGTCATAACTAAAGTATTAACAGAGGGATACAATCAAGATCAAGGGAAGTACTAATACCACTCTATAAAGCCTTAGTAAAACCACACCTAGAGTACTGCATCCAGTTTTGTTCACCACATTATAAAAAAGATGTTGAGACTCTAGAAAGAGTACAGAGAACAGCAACCAGGATGATTAGGGGACTGGAGACGAAAACATACAAAGAATGGTTACAGGAAGTGGGCTTGGCTAGTCTAGTGAAGAGAAGGACCAGGGGAGACATGATAGAGGTCTTCCAATATTTGAGGGGCTGCCACAGGGAGGAAAGGGTCAAGCTATTTTCTAAAGCTCCTGTAGGCCAGACAAGGAATAATGGATGGAAACTGAACAAGGAGAGATTTAACCTGGAAATAAGGAGAAACTTTCGGACAGTGAGAACAATCAACCAATGGAACAGAAGTTGCCCTCGGAAGTTGTGGGAGCGCCATCACTTGAGACTTTCAAGAAGAGATTGGACTGCCATTTGTCAGAAATGGTGTAGGGTCTCCTACTTGGGTGAGGGGGTTGGACTAGATGACCTACAAGGTCCTTCCAACTCTGATTATCTGTTATCTGTTAAAGCTGAATAGGATATCCACTCTCCCTGCTGTCTCAAAAAAAAAAAAAGATCGCAATTACAAAGACAGCAAAGTTACAATCAACATTTTTACCTGGAACTTCCATTTCTTTCTTTGTAGAGGCAGAACTTCTCAAAGCTCTGTTTGGGAAGCGATTTGCATCCATCCCTTGATGTTGAAATGGGGGGCAAACAAATTTAATAATTATGTTAATAAAATAACCATTTTACTGTTTCTTTCTTTTACCCTCATGCTAAAGCTCTTACTGTGGGAGAAGGGGGGATACAGTAGATGAAGGGCAAAAGGACTGATGATGTCAAAATGCAACTTCATTTAACACCAAGACTAAGAAATACATCTCTTGGGCAAGGTGAAACAAATAAGTGCTAGATTTAAACTGCAGTGAAGATAGGAAAGGACTGTCATTTTTTTTACAAAGTGCAACTTGGAGTAGCTTTATACTAGAATGTTGCATGTCTTGGCAACTTCTGCCCAGTTCAAACTGGGAAGATTGACACAGTGCTGGCAGCTGGACAGTGCTGCTTTCTAATTTTGCTATACCAGTGGCACAATGCTACTATATCCAGAATTTCAGGGAGACAACAGCAGAATAGTGATAAAGTTTAGCAATAGCAATAGCACTTAGAGTTATATTCCACTCCATAGTGTTTTACAACATCCTTTGAGCGGTTTACAATGTCAGCATATTTCCCCTGAGAATCTGGGTCTTCATTTTACCTTGAAAGGCTGGAAAGCTGAGTCAATCTTGATTGGGTTAAGAACTGTGGTGGCGCAGTGATTAGAATGCAGTACCTGTATTGTAGGCTAATTCTGCCGACTGCCAGCAGTTCAATTCTAATGTATAAAATATGTCAACCAGCTCAACGTTGACTCAGCCTTCCATTCTTCTGAGGTTAGTAAAATGAGGACTGAGATTGTTGGGGGCAATATGCTGACTCTGTAAATCACTTAGACAGGACTGTGAAGCACTGTGAAGTCTGAGGGCTATTGCTATTGCTATCAAACTCCTGGCTGTGGGGAGAGTTAGCCTGCAATACTGCACTTTAACACTGCTCATAAAGTTAGCAGGGCATAGGGCAAAGGACATGTGCACATAGCCTGCTATGGCCACTGATACAACCCATTATTGAGTATCAGGTATACTATATAGGTGGTCCTCATTTTCCAACCATTCATTAAGCAATCATTCAAAGTCCCAATCTGGATTGTTGTTGTTTTTTAAACAAATTTTATTCAGTTTTTCACATTAAAAACAAAAATCTCTTTTTAGTGGACAACATATTTCCGGGTCATCACCTTTATATACAAATATGGCAGCAATTATACATTCATATATGCATATTTAATTCTATTATTACCTTTTCCATTCCAAATTTTCAGTAAGGAGAGAAACAAACACATTAATTCTAGCCTCTTTCATTAATCTCAATCGAAACATCTTTTTGTTTCATTTCAATTATTTCAAATATAATCCTTTAATATTTATTTTATAAATAAAGATAAACAATATGTGTTTGCCTAATAATAATAATAATAATAACAATAATAATAATAATAATAAAGGTTACCAATGTCTCTCCTTGCTTTTAATAGTCTATATTAATATATTAATTTAGTTGGTTCTTTAGTCTGCCATATTCCCTTTCCATTACACATTCTTTTTATAAATTCTAGATTAATACAAATTTTAACACTAAAGAAAAAAAACAAGTATAGGTTTCCCCCTTTTACTGTTTTGAGTGTGACACCTCAATGATTAAAATATACCTTTATTCCCTCATCTTGATTCCCAATAAACCATTATTTTTAAGAAGTTACAATAATAATCATTACATCTTTTCATTTGGATTCCGCAGCATATTTCCCCCCTTAATTTTTAACAAGACTTATCAGTATCTATATTACCCTATTTTCTAAATATTTTAATTGCAGAAATATTCTTATGACCCCTTGTCACCCTGCAGAATTTCCTTTTTAATTTATCAACCATTATCTCTGAAAAACCAATTTCTTTTCCACATTTTACTATTTCCATATTTCTTTATTTCATGCACCTGTTTCTTACTGCTTCTCCTCCCCCTCTTTTCCCCATATCTTTTCTCATTCCAGTTTATATCCCTCTCTTTCTTAATATCTTCCTTTCCCCTTTTCTGCTGTGTCTTTCTGTCTTTCCTACTTCACAGGTATTCCCCCTTTTGATTGCCTTCTTAAATCTCAACTTTTTAACCTTCTTTCTTTCCCCACTTCTTTGTAGTGTTCTTTGTGTTAATTGTCTATTTAAAATGTCTTCTCCTTGAGTCGACTCCTCCTCCTCTGAAGCTCTTTCTTCTTGTTCTTCAATCAACATTTCCATTTTTTCTAACACAGAGCAAAGTGATTCGCCTCTTTCCTGTAGTAATTCTCTCATATTTTTAAGTTCCATTTTTAATTCCCAAAGAGATATCATCATTGCACACTCTTGTATTTTATGATCATTAAAGTCCACACACACAAAAAAACACTTTTACTTTCCTTCTTTCTTCTTTCAATTTTCTAAAGTTCTCAATTATTCCAGCCCAGGGTCTATACCAAAAACATCAATCAATCCCACAGTCAGTCTTTCCTTGCTTTTTTTCTTTATTCTGGTTCTGCTTTCACTTTCTAAGATTTTTACTTTGTTTCAATATTTCTTTAATGTTATATCCACACAAGTTCATTCAGAAACAGGATGTTTTCCTTTTTATTTGAGCTCAAGTTTTTGTCAAAAGGTGGCACTCTTCATCATACAAAGTCTTCACCTTTTTCCCCTATTTTTTTTATTTAGGGTTTTTCGAATGTCAATATTCCAGCACAGTCCAGTCTCCAATTTGTAAACTTTATTCTTATTATTTTTAGACAATCTTAAGTCCAGCTTTATTTTATGCCTGTTTATTGCCAAAATATTTTAGTCCAATTTAGTTAAATCTTTAGTTCCAGCTTCTTCCTTTCCTGGTTCGAAGCCCCGCTTAGCTGTCAAAAATATTTTCTTATTTTTTTCCTGTCCCTTTGTAATTTCGCCGCTCACTTTTCTTTTCTTAAAAATTCCATGTTACCTTAAGCCTAGGGTACTTTTGTTTAGTTGTATTGCCCGGTTCAGATGTTATCCACCTCTTTCTTCCCTCCTGCACAAATCTTAATCCAGCTGAGTCCTCCTCTTCGGGGTGGCCATTTACTCTGCTGCCCCTCCAAGGCAGCTTCAGCCCCTAATCGTAATGATCGGGGCTCTCCAACGAAAGAGCACGGACCATAGCTGCAGAGAGTTGCGATCTACAGTCTGTCAGCAAGGAGGCTCAGCCTTCTTCTCCCAATCTGGATTGTTAAATGAAGACTACCTGTAATAGGAGACAAAGGATAACAACATTGAATGCTATCAATTTAAATGGGTAAACATTAATACTAAATTGTTAATACCTTTAATAATGATTTTAATACTAAATTGTTCTAAATCTGTTTAACTTGGGTTCAGATGAAGGCAATCTTTGAGGAAGATGAGCAGTTGAGAAATGTGAAACATAAATAAAACTAAAAAATAAATATTATTAAACAAGAAGAAAAAAGAGATGGCATTACATGCAAGTGGGAAAAGATCCTTAGAAATAGCAAAATTGCCAATATATTTATCTCCCATAAATTACATTCTATTAATTCCTCTCCTGGAATTAATTGTGAAAAATCATACATTTCTAAGACTTCGTTGAGTACAGCTACCATTTAGCTAGATAGAAATAGATTCTATATTTAGAGAAATCTTTGCAAATCTAATCTTTTTATGTCAGAAGAAGAAATCACTGGTTTATGAATATAACCTACATTTTATCTGATTCTTACAATATATTGCTCAGCTAGTTTGGCACATGATTTCTTTAAAAAGCTAATATTACAGTTTTGTTTTCCATGTTCCTCACTTACTCTGCACTATAAATATGTACAGAATTGAAGAAATACCACTAAGTGGGATTTCAAATTATTTAGGGGTGGTCTCTTGAGATGATTTCCAAAATCTACAAAACTCAACTCTAACAAATTCCAGATTATCATAGGCATAGTTTCCCTTCATAGTTGTTTTTTTCTGTTCTCGCCCAATTTTGTAAAAACCTCAGCTATGTTTAATATATAAAATAGCTGGAGAATCACCCAATTTGAAATCCACTTGGGTGGATTTATTTTCATCCTGACTTTTTATATATAGGAAATAGCCCGTGAATGTTGTTAGGCTTTGCATAGAATCTAAATAGAGTGATGTGTAATTATTTTCTGAAGCAGTTGTAAGAAAGAATCTTCCATCTAGAAATCTCTGTTCGTTTTGTACACAATAAAACCAGTCTGGGTGTTTTCTGTAATTGAAAATAAGTTCCCAGAGATGGATTTGCCTTCTTTACTACCACTATATCTGAAAATCTGGATAAGTAATGCCTTGAGAAACAAGTGAGTTTAAATAAGAATTTAAGAAGAAGGTAATTTCTCATTCATACAACTTTGACCAGAAATAAGGACAAAGTAAATGAATGTTAAAATCAAAGTAAACAAAGTAAATGAATACTATCACTGTACTTTTAATATTCCAAACAACTGCAAACGCTTCCCTGTCTTTTTCAGATTGACAGCTGGGGGCTTTTGTGCAAAGAGAGGCCAGAACAAAAACTAAATTTGGTGCAATTGAATCACTACTATGTTAAAATTTATTTTAAGTCAGGATAATACAGTCATTACCTGTGTAGGAGGACTGTCAAATGATTGCTTATGTTTCTGCAAGTTCTAGGGCTATTCCCATCTGTTATATTTTTCAACAAAATGGCAATGGTTTTTTTTAAAAAAACAACAACATATAAATAAAAAATATTAGCTGGTCTGGATTCATATGCATGCACCCCCCTAGTTGTGAATAGCGAAATTCCAAATAATGTTTTATTTGCTTTTATAACATAAAATATTCTGGGCAGGGGTGGTGGAATTACATTCTCAGGCCATTCTAATGAACTCAAAAAACTGAACTGGTTGAAGGAGGGTGTCGGCCATAAGCCTTTGGCAATACTTTTGCTCTTTATCTCAAAAATATGCAGAGAATTCTAGTTACCAAATGAATCTCATATTTTTTAAAAAAAGCCACCTCATTTTCTTTTTGCATCCTAATGAGAGACTCAAAAACTACAGAGCCATTAAAAGTACACATGTTTTATCACTTTCTTCTTTGTAATATATTAATGGGAATCTAGACCAGAGTTTGTCAACCTCAGCAACTTTAAGATGTGTGAATTCCAACTCTCAGAATTGGAAGCAGCAATTATAATAGCAATGCCAATACATTATACCTGGAGTGCCTGCCACCTTATGCTTGCTTGTACTGTACTTCACTGCTATGATAGACTGGCAGTGATAGATAGGCAGTGATAGACTGCCATGAGCTGGAGGGAGAAGGAACTGGATGGGAAGGGGGATGCTTGGGGGAAAGTGAAAGTAAAAGCTGTGATACCACAGGACTGTGCTCCAAGGTCACACAACTGGAAGAAGGAGGGAGACACATACCAACCGGTGGTCAGACTGACCGTTATGAAAACATCTTGCATGAACTGGATTAGTTGAAATGGGATGGGCAACAAGAAGCAGATGTTGGGGGAGTAGAATGGTTTTGGTGCTCGAATCCCAGTTTTGGTTTTATCATTACTGCAATATACTTGATTTCTAATAAAACTATACCTTTCTCAACAAATGGAGCCAAGGATTGTTTCCACTCAGAGGTTTAAGCTATGGAAGGTGTGACACAAACTTTATTAGGGGAAAAAAAATCTGTTTTTCACCTTTCACGTGTTTTCATTCAGAGCGCTTTACCAGGTGTGTAATAATTTTCTTTCTCTTCAGAGTGGCTGCTGAACTAGTGACAAGGCAAAAAGAGAGTTGGAAGGCCAGAGTGACATTAATATTCAATCCGTTGCTGAACACACACACACGAAAAAGTGACATATGATTAGACCATTTGCCATATTGGCTCAAGCAGTTTGGCTCGACTCCAGAAGTTTTGTCATAGCTGTTTATAGATCACTTTACACAATTATTGATTAAACAGTGACAACTGAATGAGCCAGCAGAAGTAGACCCATAGTTTCCAAAAGACCACCCTGACAATAAACCTCAGTGTAAGCAGTGCAAAATAAAGAGAAGGAAAAGAAGGGGGGGGGAGCTACCAGAAACAGAAGGATCAGCATAAACTGAAGTAGGATTCAAGGATCTTAAAAGAGCTCCAAAAAAAAGAAAGAAAGAAAACCCCGAAAGAAATTATACTTAGTAGAGAAAAAAAACCTTTAAAAAATTAGGTTTGCTAAAAAGGTTATGCATAGTGTGGTTAGAGAAGAGAGAAACTGAAGTTCCATTTCAAGTAAATTGTTTATATGATTTATACTGACTCTAGTATGTATAGTATGATTTGATTGCTTATTGTACCCTATGACTATTATTAAGTGTTGTACCTTATGGTTCTTGACTCTTGATGAATGTATCTTTTCTTTTATGTACACTGAAAGCATTTGCACCCAGACAAATTCCTGTCCAATCACACTTGGCCAATAAAGAATTCTATTCTATTCTATAAAAAATGACATTTTACAAACTTTTGCAATATATCCAGAACTGTACAGTCCTGTTTTACTCAGCCCTAGATCAGAAGCGATGCAAAATCTTATGAGCTCCTTCCTTTTGTCCAGTTCTCCAGCTCTCAGTCTTAGACTATGATTAATTGTTACTTCATTTGCCAATAGGAAGATAGCCTTTCTGGGCATAATTCAAACTCTTGGTTGGAAACAGTAATCATATCTTTCTTGACTAATATTATATATCCTTTGCCACACAGGTTAAGTAAAGTCAAGGCCAATTCTGACAAGTGTAGGCAATAGCAAGTTTTGATTTTAAAAATTGACTAATAATGAGTAAAAAAAAAAAATGAGCCATGATATATTGCATCAAGGTTAGGCAACTGCTGAACTGGAACCTTTAAACTTAAATCAAAATGAATAAAAGAAAAACAACCAGAGGGTGTTTGTGATCCAGAATCTTGACTTATTTGTGGAGACATGAATCAGCTCCATCGACAAATGATGGAAAAGATACTATCAGCCAAGAATGGAGATGAACAAGGTCCAATTTAAGCATCACCACGGTATAAGAGGATATTGGGCATGACTTTGCTCCAGATGAATCATTCAGAGAGACAAGTCTTAAAGACAAACCACGAGCCTGAAGAATAAGGTTTCCTGAGAATAAGAAGGGCAAAATTCTGAAATACCATTGGATAGGACAAGTAGAATCTCCTGAGTCTCTTTGCTCCCAGTGGTTTGGATTTTGGCAACAAAATGTGACATCCCATACTTGGGAATCAAGTATTATTAGGGGCCACCTTCTCAAGAAGCATAATTTTAACTGATGAGTTTGATGGCTGGCAGCTGGACCACAGATGGAATCCCAGTGGCTCGAATTACCTAACATTTATGACTTACCCAGGTAACCTAAAATAATTGTGAAGTACTAAATACGTTGGAAAACATGTCTCTAGTTACCACCTGAGAAAGAAGGGAGATTAAATTCTGGATAGGTTTTGACAAATGAACACCCTCTGGTAGCTCATATTGCCAGGATATACTGTTGTCTATGGGCAAAGGTGAAAGAAGCCCTTTTGCTTTCCGTTTTAAGAAAATATCTACTCAAATGATATACAGAATCAGAGACTGAAAAGAGAAATTCATGCAATTGGAGTGTGCTCTGCATCTTCTGAGGCAGCATGTAGTTAGTAGTCTGGCATACATAACTTGGTCTTCTACAAGAAGGGTAGATTTGGTGTCTGGGAAGAGCAATGATTAGTTACTAGTATATATTGATTATTTGTTCAACTATTAATGTTAATCACCAGTTATTGCTAGTCATTAATTGGTGAATTTTACATTGAGGTACATTTTATTTATTTCCAGCAGATCATGACACTCATTTAGCCGATTTTTAATACTTGATGCTCCCATGAGATAGGTTGGGCTGAAAGAGTTATTGGATCAATATAATCCAGTGAACTTTCATAACTAGGGAAAGATTTGCATCTGAATTTTCCTATTCCTAGACCAATATCTTAATCATTAAACCAACTAATTTAGCATAGCTAGCTAGGGAATTATGGGAATTGAAGTGCGCAAGTCTTAAAATTGCCAAGATTGGATACTCCTGCATTATACCATATTGGATGCTCTACATCAGAAGCTTTGCTATACAATTCTGTTGGTTTCCAGAATTTAACTGGTTGGTATGGAAGGAAAGATCTTTCCGATTGTGACAACCACCTTGTGGAATTTCTTTTCTAGAATGATATAGTGGGATTTCTTTTTTTAAAAAAGGTTGATGTTGCTGAGGTTTTGATGTTGCTTCCTTTCTTATTTATCTGTAATTATCCATATTTAATAAGATTGTGTTTTTTTAATTGTTGCTAGAACTGTGAATATAATTTTGAATCTATTCATAAAGACAACTCTGGAAATTCTATTTTTTCCACATTTATGCCACCATCATCTAGAGTCTTAATTAAAGTGTGTAAAAAGGTAGGATGACTGCACAATAAAAGCTTTGTCTGAAAGCAGCATAGATTAAACATCTGTTTATTTCTAATAGTGGAGTAGAAAACCTTGAATAAACATTGCTGTAAAATAACGTTTGTTATTTGTCTGCTTATTTTTTTTTAAAAAAAAAATGTACTGAACTTGAACTGGAACTGGAATTCAACCTCCCTAATGACAATTGGCTGAGTGTGATTTCACAAGAAATACACTGCTGAGAGTACTACAATGCCACAGGAATTTCTTACAGTGTCTTGCCAAAGCATATTGTCCATTGCTCTGAATTTTAGCTGGATTTATTTCCACTCTACATTGGGAAGGTCAGCTTCAATTTGACATATCTAGGTTTCCCTTGCGGGGAACTTTTCTTTCTATGCAGTCATGTCCTCTAGAGTAACTTGTATAGGTAGCAAACTGGATCCATTTTGCAAAATTTTACATTTCATCAGCGATCATGACTAAATTTATTAGTGGCCTATAGCAGTCATTCTCATTTAAAAAAATATGAAAAGCTGTTCTTAAACTTCATAACAAGCATAACAAAACAATCAACGAATAATATAGCTATTAAAATAAAAGTAACTAAAACAACAGAGGCAGCATTAATATTAAAAAGTAACCAAATAGAACAGGACTTAAACCCATTATTATTTGCAGCATGCTATGTGGAGAGTATCAAATATTAATATATTTATGATGAATTGAGGGCAATTTTCTGATATCAATCAGAATAGAGTTGTAAGAGACCTTGAAGTTCTTCTAGTCCAACCCCTTACTCAAGCAGGAGATCTATACCATTTCAGATAAGTGGCTGTCCAGTCTTTTCTTTAAAACTTCCAGTAATGAACCATCGACAACTTCTGAAAGATTATATATAACCATCTACAACTTCTGAAAAAAGACAGACAGACAGACAGACAGACAGATAGATAGATATAGATATAGATATAGATATAATTTTTTTACTACCGGTTCTGTGAGCATGGCTTGGTGGGCATGGCAGGGGAAGGTTACTGTTTGTTCTTGTCGCCTCTTGCAGCAGTGCTGGGGAAAAAGTCAGAATATTATCTACATTGCTGTAGATGTAGGTACCCTTTATTAAATGGAGATTAAATTTATATCCATCGTATTATTCTCTTTCGAGATAAGCAATTTTTTAAATTATTGGAATGGTGCATGAAATAACAAGCAACAGCCAAAGAAATACACCTAAAATTAGTTTACATTAACTATACCTTTATACTTCACATTAACTATACCTCTCTCTATACCTTTATGTCTATGCAACTGTCTTTGCTGCCACCGTGTCTGTAAATGAATTGGCTTTTTGTAATTTAAACTTCTCCTTTTACACTTTTTGAGGATTTCAGCAGCTCTATCCAACCACTGGTTTCTCAGCCTTTTTCTCTAAACTTTTCAAGAAGGATTTTGACTTCTTTCTTTTTATCTCCTTTGGTGAGAAAATTGGGGTGGGTGGGTAGATGCAATTCTCTTTCAGTTTTGCACTTTTTGACCCTGCAATGAGAATAAACAAGGTCTCTAGTACAATTTCAGCTAGTCCAGAATATAAGGGGAACAAGATTTTTTATAAAAGCATGTTCGTCAATAAAATATGTTTTCAAACTATTTTGAGACTGAGGCAGGCTGCTAATTTTAAGGAATGGGAGGAGGAAGGAAACTCACTGGTCACCTAGCTGTCGAAAACCAAAATAAATCAAGACAAATCAATCTCATTCAAGGAAGCTAAATAAATGAAGAAATGCTGTCTTGTTTTGGGAGATATTTTGTCTTTTTTGCTGGGATAAACAAAGGCCAGGTTAATAAATTGATCCATCTATCATTAAAAGCCACAAAATTTAACCTGAGAACAGAGGTGGACAATTGATTTTTCTCTACACTGATGCATATGTATGAATTAATCAAAATACAAGGAAGACAACTATTCTCTCTCTTTCTATTCTCTTTTATTCTTATCCTTTTCTTACATGCTGATTTCCCCCTCTCTATCTGATTCCCTCTTTATGTTCTTTTTTCCTCATGTACCTTCTGCCAGGGTTCTGCTTTTGGTCAGAAGTCTGACTACCATGCTGACTGTATCAAAAGTAAGTCACACAACCTGTAACTCAGCTTTAACCTTCAACCACAATGCTACTTCAACCAATCCACCATCACCAAGACTAGGCACGCATGCCCCTAACTACCTCAATTCCAACTACAGCTGGCCTTAAATGCAAGCTACTCAAAGCAAGAAGCCTTGTGAATAAAATACCTGAATTGAGAAACTCTTACTAAATATGGCTAAATTCGACATCATATTTGTCTGTGAAACATGGCTCAATGCATCTCTCCCTGACTCCATTACCACAGTAAGAGACTATCATGTTTACCGATCAGATCGTGAAATTCATAGAGGAGGTGGTGTTGGTATCTTCTATAAAAAGTCTTTACATCTAAAAAAGATCCAAGTTACACAGGAGCTTGCTCTTCCTGAGACCATCATCTGTGAACTATCCTTAAATATCACATTTCGATTCTTACTATGTTACAGAGCCCCTGATTATGACATCGAACATGCAAACAAGCTAAATTCACTACTAACATGGGCAACATCCTGCCCACACGCTTTTATCTTTCTTGGTGACTTCAATCTATCTCATATTAACTGGACCCTAAATGAATGTACAACTGAACCCATACATACAACCTTCTACAATGCTGTTACAAATCTGGGTCTGGAACAACTAGTAATCAACAATACTAGACTTAACAACTGCCTTGATCTCATCTTCTGCAATAGTTTGAATTTAATTTATGGAATACAAACTAAAGAACCCTTTTCTAACAGTGACCACAATATGACCGACTTTTGTCTCAACATACGCCCACACAAAAATCATCACAATGACATAATTCCCAGTTATAACTTCAAAAAAAGGCAACTATGATCTTATAGACAACAATCTCTCATCCCTTGATTGGCAATCTCTATTCACTGAATGCAATACTGTTGAAGACCATTACAACACATTTTTACTTGAAGTCAAAAGAGTCATCAAACTATATGTACCATAACAACTCCCCCCACAAAAAAAAACACAAATTACCCATAACAATAAGGAAACTTCATTCCAAAAAGAGATCACTCTGGCAGAAAAACAAATCTGGTCACGTTGCCAACTTCAAAAGCCGATACAAAAATTTATGCCACCAGATAAAGACTGAATGCACCAATTATCACATTAAACAAGAGGAAAACCTTCTACGCACCAATTCCATCTGCGCTTTTTACAATTTTGTAAACAAGAAACTAAAAGACTCAAGGTTCATCCCACCCCTGATAGGACCTAATGGTAAAGACTGCAACGATGACACCATTAAAACCAACATCTTCAACACATTCTTTGGCTCAGTATTTGTAAACAGCAATGGATCATGCCCAGTATTTCCTAGCCGAACCACAGAAATCTACAATGATCTAATACATATCAATTTTAAAGAAGACAATGTTGAAAAAGCACTATGCAATCTAAAACCATCTCTATCTATTGGACTGGACAGAATATGTGCCTACTTCATAAAAAAGCTATCCACTGCCATAGCAGAACCTCTAAGCATAATCTTTGAAAAATATTTCAGGACCAGCTCCTTGCCAAAACTATGGTCACAAGCCACGGTCATGCCCATCTTCAAAATGGGAGACCCCAGCCTAGTTGAAAATTACAGACCAATCTCTTTATGCTGCGTCACCTGTAAAGTCATGGAATCAATTATTAACCAATCCATCATCCTCCACTTAGAGACAAACAACCTACTCTCTAATAAACAATTTGGTTTTAAGAAAAAACTATCATGTAATCTGCAACTCTTACACTGCAAAAGCATATGGACTACACAACTCGACCAGGGAAAAGCAATAGACGCAATCTACATAGACTTCTGTAAAGCCTTTGATTCAGTGGTACACAACAAACTACTCCTAAAACTAAAATCTTACGATATCTCTGGACACCTGCATAACTGGATAGAAGCATTCCTGTCAAACAGACAACAAATGGTCAAAATTGGGAGTGTCCTATCAAATTCTGTACCTGTCAATAGTGGTGTCCCCGAAGGCAGTGTTCTAGGACCAACTCTCTTCATACTCTACATAAATGACCTCTGTGATCATATTAAGAGCAACTGCGTTCTTTTTGCTGATGATGTAAAGCTGTTCAATACCACAGACAATACTGCTACCCTTCAAAAAATCTTGACTATGTATCAGAATGGTCAAACAAATGGCAACTTCAAATCTCAACAAATAAATGCTCTGTCTTACATATTGGCAAAAAAAAAAATCAGAAAATAAAATACAAGCTGAATAGTCAAGACCTTGTTGATGATCCAAGCTCTGTAAAGGACCTTAGAATACCCATCTCTAATGATCTAAGTGCTAGAGCCCACTGTAACTACATAGCCAAAAAGGCATTAAGAGTTGTTAACCTAATCCTACATAACTTTTTCTCTGGTAATATCACACTACTAACTAGAGCATACAAAACATTTGCTAGACCAATACTTGAATACAGCTCATCAGTCTGGAACCCACATTTCATATCTGATATTAGCACAGTTGAGAAAGTCCAGAAATATTTCACAAGAAGAGTTCTCCACTCCTTTACTCGTTGTAGAATACCTTATGCCACCAGACTTGAAATTCTAGACCTAGAAAACCTTGAATTACACCGTCTTCGGTCTGATCTAAGTACAGTATATAAAATCATATGTTGCAATGTCCTACCTGTCAATGAATACTTCAGCTTCAACCATAACAACACAACAGCATACAATAGATACAAACTCAAGGTTAACCACAACAAACTTGATTGCAGGAAATATGACTTCAGCAACAGAGTGGTCAATGTCTGGAATACTCTACCTAACTCTGTGGTTTCTTCCCCAAACCCCAAAAACTTTAACCTTAGACTGTCTACTATTGACCTCACCCCTTTCCTAAGAGGTCTGTAGGGGACGTGCATAAGTGCACCAACGTGCCTACCATCCCTGTCCTATTGTTTCTTTTATTTTTCTTATATGTACCCATTTCATGTGTTCATAACTATGTATATACTTATACCGATTATCTTGTAAGCAATTGACAAATCAAAATAAATAAAATAAAATAAATGAATTAATCAAAGCACAAGGAAGACAACTATTCTCTCTCTTTCTATTCTCTTTTATTCTTAACCTTTTCTTGCATGCTGTTTCCCCCTCTCTATCTGATTCCCTCTTTATGTTCTTTTTTCCTTCTCATGTACCTTCTGCCAGGGTTCCGCTTTTGGCCAGAAGTCTGATTTTTTTGTCAATGGCTTTTCAAATTAGGTTGAAAGACAAATTAGGTTGTCCAAACTCTGTTGGCAAGCTTGGGTGAGAAAGTTATTGCCACATTCTTAGTCTCATTTATAAAGAAAAATCATTTATTTGAACTGATCCTTTTAGCACCAGCCTTTTTAAGAAACACTATACAACAAAGATGACTGCTGATGCTAGAACTTCTTTGTGCCAAAAAACAAAACAAAAAACACCCAACTGCAGTTACTGGTAATAGAGACAGCACCAAGGTAGATTGGGGATCAAATGTTGAATAAATCTCTTTGAATAAGACTGAAATAGTTTGAGCAAATCCAGGAGAAGATTAATTCAGGGGTTGGAGGGCGGCTGAAGGCTGGGAGGCTAAACAAATATTTAGAAAGTATTCAACATATGGAGGTTAGCTCAACACTTGCTTTTGTTTAAGAACTGAATAAACATGTACAAACATGTTCCCGCACATGTTTGCAACATCTGACTTCTTGTGACACCAAGGGCAACTGTCTACTGCAGCTGCATTCCCTTTCTTAAAAACACTATTGTGTTTCTTTTTAGGACTGCCCAATTCTTCAGTGTGCAGGAACATGTTCAGTCTTTGGAGACAGGGAAAACAATGTGAGTTCGTGGATGAATACCTGCAGGTACAACAGGTAATGTAAATTTATTTATTTATTTGATTTGTCAATCGCTTACAAGATAATAGGTATAAGTATATACATAGTTATAAATACATGAAATGGGTACATATAAGAAAAATAAAAGAAACAATAGGACAGGGATGGTAGGCACGTTGATGCGCTTATGCACGTCCCCTACAGACCTCTTAGGAAAGGGGTGAGGTCAATAGTAGACAGTCTAAGGTTAAAGTTTTTGGGGTTTGGGCAAGAAACCACAGAGTCAGGTAGAGTATTCCAGACATTGACCACTCTGTTGCTGAAGTTGTATTTCCTGCAATCCAGTTTGGTGCGGTTAACCTTGAGTTTGTATCTATTGTGTGCTCTTGTGTTGTTATGGTTGAAGCTGCAGTATTCATTGACAGGTAAGTCATTGCAATGTATGATTTTATATACCATACTTAGAATCTGAATTAAGAGAATCTGACTTGTGGGCTAGAAAGAGTTGAGTTGGGATCTTGAATGCACTTTGTTTATGCTCATGGCCAATTTTCCAGTACATTTTCCATGTTGGAAAGCAATCATTTGGGATCAATTGTTGAAATACATTTTACATTGTTAGGTGCCACTATATTGCACCTGACTGCTGGTGATTTTGTTGCAAATGGACTCCATCTTAACATATTTCCAGTGCCAATATGCAGATCTTACAATGAGCTTTCTACTCACCTATTTAATTTGTTGCCTTTTCCTATTTTGCTTAACCTTCCCAACTATAGTTATGCCTGGTAGTAATCAGCTGTTTTTATCATGCCGTTTTTGAGCTTCTATTTGCTAATCATCTCCTCAAAAAAGCATTTATTTCATTCAGGACATTGTAATCCATGGTTTTCTTTATAACCACCTCCAAATTCATAATAACCAAAGGGCAAATGTCTATGGAAAATCTTAGTCACTCATTTCACTTCTCATCCAAGAAGATTCTTCAGTTTGAAGAAGCTACTTGGATGAGAAGCAAAACATCCTCAAGGAAAAAACAAAGGAAGTCCAGTTGCCTTTTGAAAAAGCACCTTTGGGACTCTAAAGTGGTTTTTTTTCCTCCCCTTTTCTCATTACCCAGGTTTCACAGTCAGTGACCATCATTAGGGGAAAAAAATGCTTTAACTTTTCTGACCTTTGTTAAAGAAATATCCCCATGGTTTATGAGCTTAAGTACAGTATATTTGTCACTGTCCTCTTCCATAAGATTAATGTCATGTTTATTTATCCATCTTTATCTATCCTCAAACTCAAGAAAACAAAACTATCACCTTAACCATCATCTGTGAATTTCTCCAAGCTTTTATGTCAATATTATACTTTTCTTCTTTCTTTACCTTCAATCCCAATTTTTCTCTTTCTCTTTTACTTTCATAATGAGCTCTTTAATTTTTACTTTTTGTTCACAAAATAATGTTGTCTGCTTATCTCAATTTATAACTCTTTCATCTTCCAGTTTGTGTTTCAGCTGTCATTTCTCTGAAAGCTATCTTTTTTATAACAGATTCACTGCACATATTATACTGCTTTGGGAACAATACACATTCTTTTCTTTCTCTCTTCATTATTCTGACTCTTATCATCTTCACAGTTCTTACAGTTGCTTCTTGTTCATTGCAAAGATATTATCTACCCCGTCAAAGGACTTGCTAAATTAATAATGCAAAAGAAAATCTGTTATTTGCATGGTGTTCATCTCTCTGTTAACCATTTTACATTAACTGTCTAATTTCCTAAATTATATAATGATCAGTGAACAGAGAACATTTAAACAGGGAATTGAAATTTTCATGCAATCTTTTCAATTAACATTAGTAGCACTTTTAGATGAAGCTTTGAAGCATTATACAAGATTTTTTCAAGAAGTTAGACAAGATAATGACACTTTTTGTTGATAACTATTATATATCCTGACTATTTATTTCAATTTTCGGGGGGAGGGGGGGGACCCAGCTATCTGATTGCTTCTAGTAGATTCTGATCTGATGGTGCATATTCAAATAAAATCTTCCAATTTACTTTTTTTCTTAATCCCCCCCCCCACCAATCTGTTAAAGGGGGAAATATTCAAAATGCCTTCATTGGTAAGTATGTGAAGGGTGGGTGGATAACATGAACAACTACAGTTATTTATTTATTAGAATTTGTCAGACAAAAATGAGAACAAGAATAAAAAAGAAAATTCAATGACAGGGATGATAGGCACTGTAGGACGATGTAGATATATATTATTTACTTATTTTTATTTGTGACACTAAATTTAATCTATTAAAAGATAAACCTTGGAATGGTTTTAATATTTTGGGTTTCTCCTTGTGCTTTGTTTGCTGGTTACTGATTTCAGTGGAGACAAAGAAAATTACATTGACTTAGGATACAATAGTGGGAAAATAAAGAAACTGGGCAAGACAAATAGATATTCTGTTCCTGGCCTTTAAGAGTCTAAAACAGAGTGTTAAATTATCCTTAAATTGAAGAAAGCTTTGGATCAATGCCATCTACCTTGTCTCTTTAGTCTTTTCTATGCTATGTCTTATATGTGGGCTCTTCTGAATGTTAATGTTTTAATGTCATGCAAGATGCACCTCAACTCTTAATCTTTATGCCTGGGATGGTAGGAACTTGGATAACCTACCCAGATGCTCTTTATTCACTCATAACAGAAAGAGAAATACTACTGAGGTATAAATTAACACTATTACTGGAACTGGAATAGTTTCACCTCTTCTTGGTTTCAGTGTGGTGAATGGTACATAGCCACGTACATGCTATCTTCTGCCATATCCAGATTTACTCTACTTTCTCACTGTCCCATTCAAGATTGTGACTGGAGGAAGAGAGAGCCAATCCTAAGGATGAAATATTTCTACTATGTTGAGAATCTGTGTAGGAGAAAAACAACAAAGGGAAAAGCAAGAGGGGGGAAATGCTTCTATAGTTTCCCTCAAATGTGCATATTCAGCTCATTCTCTTCATAACTGACTAGGTAATAAAAAGCAGATTAAACTGCAGCCACTGGGTGCAGAGAAACTCAGGTTGATGAGTAGCTCTGAACATTGTCATTTGTAGTGAAACAACTGGGAAGTGTGTGAATTTTCTTTACAAACTCTAAAGCAGGGGTGTCAAACTCGTGTAGTCATGGTGACATCATGTGACGTATCATTACTTTCCCCTTCTTCGCTAAACCAACCATGGGCGTGGCCAGCATGTGATGCATCTGGCCTGTGGGCCACAAGTTTGACAGCCCTACTCTAAAGTAATGATCATTAACTTACTAACACAGCCAAATTTAATTTGAATGCACCCAATGTGACTTTTTGTGTGTGTAAATAACTGTTGGTTGTTTTTAGATGGGTCCGTGGTATTAAGAGGCAGGACACAGCAGGAACGGTAATTATGTCTTTAATGAAGTTTAAGTAAAAAGTTGCTCAGCCTTGGCTGGTGCTGGCTTTTTGTAGCCAGTACTGTCCAAGGCCTCAGCCACTGACAGGACTTTATTTCTCCCACCAGTGGCTGGGCCAATGAGTGGAGTTTGTTAGCCCACTTCACTCTATGGCCATATTTGGTAGTATTTAACAGTTGTGTTGTACAGATCTGACAGCAAAAAAATGAACAACTTCAGAGCAATGAGACATCAACAACATGGCATCCATTAGCTATCTCAACAACTGGCAAGTGGACAAGGTGCCATATTACACCCAGGCCAGGGCCATTAGAACTGGGCTGCCAGTTGGAATCTAAACAAGAGGACTTAGAACAAGTGATGGCAGGAATATTAGCAGACCTATTGGAAAAAGATAAGTTAGACGAAGTATACAGAGTGAGCACAAATTACGCAAGACGGCATAAACATCCAAAAGAGGTCCATGTGAGATTTTCCAGAAGGAAAGTTCGAGATATTATATACAAAATTTCTAGAGAAGAAACAGTTACATACAAAGGGAAAGAAATCTTGGTGCTTAAACAAATCCCAAGAAGAGTGAGAGAGCAGAGGTGAGATTATAAATTCTTGGCAAACCAATTAAACCAAAAAGGTATCATATTTAGATGGCTAATCCCAGAGGGAATGCTAATCACTTGGGAAGAAAGAAAAATTAAAGTAGACTCCGTGGAAAAAGCCCAAGAATTCTATGAACGATTGATAGGCCATGAAGAATCGAGTAGTAGAGATGAGTTAGAAATGAATTTGCAAGACGACCAAGACTACCAAAAAAATAGAGATGGGAATTGTAGGAATTCGAAAAATAAACAACATCAAGAGAGAGAAGAACCGAAGACACACAATCAGCCAAAAAGAGAGACTGGAGTAACTACAAGACAAAGAGCAAGAGTCAATTAGGTGATGGATGAAGAAAAGAAAATACTATCAATTAACAAAAATGGCCTAAACTTTAGGATAAAAAGGAAAAGAATATTAACCAAATTAATTAAACAAAATGCAGATATAATATGTTTACAGGAAACTCATATAAGGAAGGAAGAAGAAAAATATTTAGAATGCCCCAAGCTAGGGAATTTGTATACGTCGCCAGCAGATTTTAGGAAAAAGAAAGGGATAGCAGTATATGTGAAAGACGATATGAAAGCAGAGCCAATTTGGATAGAGCCCAATGGAAGAATTCTGATGTTACAAATTTGGATTAAATCAATTCCAATTCTACTAGTGGTAATCTATGCCCCTAATGATAACCAAAAGGAATTTTTTAAACAATTACATGGGAAATTAGTGGAATTAAATAAAAGGAATATTTGTATCTTGGGAGATTTCAATGCTATTGTGGACCACCAGAAAGATCATAGTAGTGGGGGGGAAAAAAGAGAACTACCAAAAACATGTGAAGAAATGATGATTGAACTAAATTTGATAGACGTGGAGGAAATTAAACCCTGAGAAAAAGCAATTTACATTCTACTCCAACCCTCACCAATCATGGACACGAATCGATATGGTGTGGATGAATGGTGAATTAGTAAATGAATTAAAAGAGATTGAAATTTTACCAAACGAATGGGCAGATCACAACCCGATTCAGATAGTGTGGAAAGGCAGGAAGAAACCAAGGAAAAGGTGGACCTTAAATACACAGTTAATTAAAGAGAAAGAATTTGACGAGCTACACAAAACTCTGACAGCTAATAGTCATCTGAAATTTTTCAGCTTAGAACTGCTTATTTCATTTGATTATCCAAGTGGTGGAGGTCAGATCACTGTTTTCCCACTGTTAGTTATCCTTAGTGAGTTGTTGAGTGTAACCCAAGTGGAGAAAGTTGTTTTTCTGTTGCAATTAGTTGTTTTAAAAAACCCAACCCAGTAATCTTGAATAATATAACTGGAAATGAGCAAGGGCAGTCTTTTTCTTAGCAACTTCCTTCAAGAAGATGGGAAGAAACCAATGATCTGCAAGATGTTTAATGGAAGATGAATGTGTTGTCCTTTTTTCTCTTCCTTTTGGCATTCCTGCTGGAAATTAGTGGAAAGGAAATAAAATAGAAGCATCTGCAAGCTTCTCAATATGTAACTTATGTACGATAGACAGTGGTGCATATGAAAGACTGTAAAATATGTGTGCAGATGTGCAGCAAATCTGGCAACATGGGTGGGCTCCAAGGCTGAAATTGTGGCTCATTCATACTTTAGGAGATCACTTTATATCTGCTCTGGAATCGTTTTTAATGTTGAAAAAGAGGGACGGAAACTTTTATAAATAAAATATACAAGTTCATGTGTAAAAGCATAAACAACCTAAATGTACTGCACTGTGAACATTTTTTCCTGAGGTAGAGAGAACTTTTGAAATACTAACTTGACAAGAGAAATAATAATTTTCCTGGTTTGTAATCTTAAATACAAATAAATAATGATATCCATATGAATCTACATCCTCTTCTCCCATCTGCACATGTAGACACACTCACTGTGAGTTATTTTATTTGCTTGTACTTAAGAGATGTGGCAAGACAGTGATAATATTGTGATAATATTGTTAGACATCCTGGATTAAGAGCAGGTTGATAATTTAAGGTAATCTTTTCCAACCTCCTGTTCTCCAGATGTTTTGGATAAAAACTCCCAACATTCCTAGTCAAAAGCCCTACTGGATGGGGTGGATTAGATTTTATTGCACAACATGGAGAAAAAGGTCTGCAGATTTAAGGAAAATATATGGATCTTCAGGTCTTGATGGGAAGATTGAGGTCTATTTTGGACATCCAGTTTTTTTCAACCAAAGTAGGCCTTAAAAACAAAAGCCCAGAATCCCAAATCCTTTAATAAAAACGAGTCTGCTGTTGCTGCACTTCAATTCTACTTTATATCCCCCAGGAGCGTTTTATTGGTAATTCTGTGAATTCACAAAGCACAGGAAAAGTCCCAGAGTTAAAAATGGTAAGATAATTTTTGTGCCTGCACATATAAGAAAGCACATTAATCCTTTTATAAAGTTCACCCTCTAAGTAGATGATACAGGGCTTTCTTGCTTGCTATTCCAGCTTTAAAACACTCTTCCAGAAATTAATTTGTTTCCCTTTCCATCTCCTCCAAAACACATATGCTTTCACTTCATTGCAGCAATGTTCAGATGTTGTTAAGCTAACTGGAGACTTTTCTCTCTTTTTTAAAAAATTATTCATTTATTTAGTCTAAAAACCAAGCTTTGTGGCTGTGATGCAGACACATTATTTTTCCACCAGTACTGAAGGAAGTGCCATTATTGCTTTGGGGAAGATAGTTTATTAGCACTCACTACCAGGGGTGTCAAACTGGTGGCCTGCGGGCTGGATGCATTATGTTTCAGGCCATGCCCACCCCAGCTCCGCAAAGGGGGGGAAATGTCACAATACATCGCATGATGGCAACCTGACGCCCCAGGTTTGATACCTGTGCATTAGATGATCTGCATTTTTTTAAAAAAAGAATTGAACTTTAGGCCAAAGCAGAAGGAAAATCTATGATTTTGTTAAAAAGTAGGGTGTTTTTAAAGGAGTCCTTTAAAACAGGCTCTCCAATCTTGGCAACTTTAAGACTTGTGGACTTCAACTCCCAGAATTCTCTGGCCAGCACTTTGCCCTGGTTATAATATTTAAGAAGGCATTTAAAAGCCATCTATTTGAAGTGGCTTTTATCTAACACATTTTTACATGGCCTGCTCTTCTTTTGTTATTCCTTGGGAAATGGCTTGATTGTATGAAATGCTGTTGCTTGCCTTAACATTTTATTGAAATTACTTGCACTCACTGACGAAACGAGGCAATCAGATTAGGTCATGTGATATTCTGATAGTGTCAGGCCTAAACCAGTGGTGGGATTCAAATATTTTTACTACCGGTTCTGTGGACGTGGCTTGGTGGGTGTGGCAGGGGAAGGATACTGCAAAATCTCCAGTCAGAAGTGGTATTTTCTGGTTCTACAAACTACTCAACATTTCTGCTACCGGTTCTCCAGAACTGGTCAGAAATACCACCTCTGGCCTAAACCCAAGGAAGACACAGGGAGATGCGATCAAATCCTTTATTTGCTTACACTTAATAGAATTTTGCCAGACTAAAAGCTTTAACTTTTTAACCTAATTGATATGCTCCGAGAACTTCTATGGTTTGGCCACCCTGAAACCTTTTCCTCCCTCCCCGATACAGTTCAGGACTGTGCAGTCTCTTATTTTGGACTCCTTTTCTGGCAGGAATCTCCTGCCTCCACCCTGTGCGAAGCTCTGGTGGTACTGCCGAGATTTCCCCCCCATTCCCTCAGCTGCACATTCCATCACAGATCATATCCTTTGGACCAGGTAGCCCTTAATGAGCTTGGGCCAACCCTGTGATTCATCTTGGAGGTAAGAAGAATTTGTACCCAGGAAAAGCAATAATGGTGAGTGTTCTGTCGCCAGGATAAAGCAGACTCGGAGACCGGAGTTGAATTCAGCTCTTTATTTAGCAACGAGTAACTTCAACTAAAGTTGAGCCGCGGCAGCCCTTTTTATAGCGGTTGCTCGCGGCTCGCAGCCAATGGCATTTATTTAAACTTCCCGCCACTTAGGCGGCCAATCGGTAACTGTCGTTATTAACCAATCATTTCATTGCATTAACTAACCAATAGGAATGTATTCTTAGGAGTCTCTATTTGAATACACTACACCGAGCTTTTAAAAGATGATAGATGAATAGATAGAGGATTCTATGTTGAAATGTATGGAATTGCATAGCATCTATCTGCTGGTTAAAGCAACTTGACTTTTTTCAGGCTTTACCATGAGTGCCTCAAATTCCATCCAATGCATATGGGAATATAAAAAGGATAAATGTTAAAACGGAGATTTGTTAAAGTAGATAAGTTAAATATTATTGTTATTATAGTGTAAATGTTATTGTGGTGAATGCTATTGCAAACACTTTGATTACATACAATTGCCTAAAAACAATTGTACCCAGACAACACACTGTTTGATTGAAATTGAGTGTTTATATGTTATACAAATAAAATAAATAAAACATGAAAAAAAATTCCATCCAATGCAGAGAGAAAGGAAGAGGACCTTGGTGAAAACATGCAGGAAGTGCTACCAACACAAAAGGAGCTGAATTTTTTTTTTTAAGTCCAGAACAAAAAGTTAATATTTGGAAGAGATTCAGGACAACCAGACTTGCCAGGTGATGTTATTATAGACAATCTTAGTAAAAGTAGTCCATCAGGTTTTCCTCATTTGATGTCCTGAGGTCTTGTTTCCAGAATCAGCAAAAAATAATTGTAAGTAGCCTTGGGGAAGTACAGGTAGTCCTCGACTTGCAACAGTTCTGTAGTGACAGTTCAAAGTTACAACGGCAAACATATGACCATTGCTGTGTCCCAAGGTCATATGATCACTATTTACGATCTTCTGACAAGCGAAGTCAATGGGCAGCTGTCATAAGTATGAACCAGTTGCCAAGCATCTGAATTTTGATCCCATGATCATGAGGATGCTGGAAATGTCTAAGCTGTGGAAAACGGTCATAAGTCACTTTTGTGTTGTAACTTTGAACAGCCACTAAGCAAACTGTTGTAACACGAGGACTATTTGTATTCAATTGGCCTCGTCAGTACACTTCAGGGTGTTTAAAATAAGAAAGGCTTAACATTCTTATCTTATTCATCTTCTCAATTGCTCTATGTTATTTGTTTAAACAAAATATTAAATGGAAACAGGAGATTTGGAAGTTTTGGGCTCATGGATCATTTTAACATAAGCAGAGAGAAAGATTAAGAGAAACACATTGTCTGTTGTACATGTGTTCACAAGGGTGAGCAAAGCTCATAACAGTGCCTCCTGGTGGTTTCCAAATTTACTAAACAACAAATTATCCAGCTTTCTGAGGTTTTCTGAAACTGGGCTAGAATCTGCTAGATGCCTGTTTAAATCCGTATGTATTAGTATTTAAAAGATATTTTGCAATTTTGCCATGAAAAGTCAGATCTGAGAATCTGATGAGCAATGTGTCAAAGTATTTTGCCATTACTTTTCCCATCAGGGAAGTTCCCTGCAAATCAAATTCAATATTCATCATTTGGGTGTAACTGCATGGCACATCTTACTTATTTGGAATGCGTCTTATAGAATACCATAGAAAGTGTTTACAATGTCAGTCTTGTGCCTTTAGGATGACTAATACATTCCTTGGTATCTTCAAAGTTCTAGATGTACATTTACTATGTTTACTTTATTTTAATTTAAATAATGAATAAGAAGCTAGGAAAGCATCAGACACATTTTAAGCCCTATGCAAATAGACCTTTTTTTAGAAACAGCTTAATTCAGCAACTGTTCAATTATAATGCTGATGAAAAGTATTTCTCTGAGCAATACATGTATTTACAACCATTTCAGGTATATAAAGCAAACAAAAGTTGAAGCAAGATTATAAGTCAGGGGTCTTCAAACTTGACAGCTTTAAGACTTGTGGACTTCTACTCCCAGAATTTCTCCTCCAGTCCTGTTAGCTCAGGAATTCTGGGAGTTGAAGTCCACAAATCTGAAAGTTGCCAAGTTTGAAAACCCTTGTTAAGTATTAGCCATGGTTTCACTTAGCAATTGCTTTGCTTAAGGATCAAGTCACTGGTCTCAGTTGTGGTCCCTAAACGAGGATCCCAGATGAATTCTTGCAAAATAAATGGCGGAGGGCTGTAACTCAGTGCTTTGTTTGCCATTTGGATATTGGATATGGGTGTTTTGATGGATATGGGTGTTTTGCAGTCACTATGGAAACCATTGGAAAATACGTTTTCAAAATTCCAAATGCATGCAATGGTTCAAAAAGATTGAGAAAGCTTATAATAGAAGCAAATATAAACAGTGAAATATATAAGCATTGGTTTTTGTATAGTGAAACCATTTATTTTGTTTTGTTTTTTAAAGTTCATACTTTAAAAATATAGCTGCATACCTGGACACTATCTCAGTCTTAAAATGATAAACCTGTACTGCAAATCTTGACAGATATTACCTCCAGAACAGGGGTGAGATCCTACCAGCATTACAACCGGTTCGGTGAGCACATGCTTTGTGGCAGAACCGGTAGCATCCCACCCCTGGTCCAGAAGTGGAATTACTAAACCAGAAGCGACTTATGAAATCTTCTTCACCAAATGTTTCAAATGCCCAAGCCATTGGTTTCCACTGAGCTCTCTGAATCTCATTTGAATGCCCTATACCAGTGGTCCCCAACCTTTTTTGTACCAGGGACCGGTTTCAAGCAGAAAATTTTTTCAAGGACCGGGGGGGGGGGGAGAAGAGAAGGAGGCTTCGCTCTCTCGCTGCTCCACCATCCAAGGAAGAAACTGCTTCAAAGAAGCGGGGGGCTTTTCCTGTCGGCGCAGCTATTCCGATGCGCCCGTTTCACCCCCACTCCCACCCCGCCCGCGCGCGCGCGCTTCAATCCACAGTGTCCCGTTCTGCCTGCCTGCCTGCCTGCCTTAGTTTCTGGTTGTTTGGGAGCAGCTTCGGCTGAGAATAATAACTATTCGCCTCTTTTACTCAGCCGAAGCTGTTCCGATTCAACCATTAACGAAGGCAGGCAGGCAGGCAGAACGGAGCACTGCGGGCAGGCGGGCGGGCGGACGGGGTGGGGGTGGGGAGAAACGGGCGCTCGGGAAGCTGCGGCGACAGGAAAAGCCCCCGCTTTTTGAAGCAGTTTCTTCCTGTGCTGGTGGAGGAGCGAGAGAGCGACTGAGAGAGCTGACCCAGAGAGAAGGACAGGCTTCGGTTGCTTCCTCCCTCCCCTTCTTTCATTTGTGTCCTTGATCCCCGATCCCAGCAGCATTCACCGAAGGTGAAGAAAGCCACCATTTTTTTAAAAAAAAAATTCTTTGCGGCCCGGTAGAGAGTGCTCCACGGCCCGGTACCGGTCCACGGCCCGGTGGTTGAGGACCCCTGCCCTATACTATATCCAGATATTTTTCAGATAATACAAAATTCCAAAACTGACAAGTAGTGTTTTTCAAATAGCTAGCTATAGACAAAATTGCATCTTACAGGTATGGAATGTGTGTGTGTTATGAGCAATAGACCACTGATTAAATAAATACACAAATTATTATTTGTTAAACTTTGGGAAATCTTTGAGAAATCCATAAACAGAACACAATTGACCCTTATTTCTAAAAGATCCTAAAAAATAATCTTTTATTTAAAATGATTTTCCTGAACTGTGATATGGCCAAAACAACAACAACAACCCAATTGCAACTTTGACTACAGTAAGCTTACACATTGCAATAAAGGTTCACATTTAAGAGTCAAGTATGAAAGGTACTATTTTGACAGATGCAACTTTTCCAACATATTTGATTTTTGTTTTATAGTTTATCGTAACAATCAGGAGTGCTTTCTTGTTATGACCTCGGCCATGCTGCAATAGTAAAGAAGAGTAGTAGTAGTCTGGCATCTTCATTTCATATGTATCAAGACAATATAAAAGCTTTTTTTAATAACAAAATCAGAAAATGGAAAGAGAATTGTTCCCAATTAGTTACAAGTGGGAAATGAATTCCATGTGTAATGATGTAAACATTGGCATGGGTTCGTTTTCTAAAAGGCAGAGGCTCATTCTTGCTCCAATTTTCATCTGTCTTCATTTGTTCATGTTATTATGTCAGAAATCTCCCTAAATCCAAATCAAATATCCTTCCTCTCCCCTCTCTTCACAGAATGAAAACAAAGTTACACTTGGGAAGACTGCCTTCTCAGTCAAAATGTTGGCATACGTTTTGCACACGTTCGTTTCTTAGTACTAATTTATATGTCTCATCATTTAAAAACAAAGGAATTAAAATATTTGGAACAATTCAAATTAGTCATGTAACTAAACTTTAAGCATTACTAATGGCTAACTTTGGGACATTTTTAATGAAAAAAAGTGTTGTGGGTAAGTACTATAGTTTAAAATAGACTGAGAATATTTATATCTAGATTTGTTTAGCCCAAAGAGGAAGAATCACAAACCAACAAAAAGTTGTAGTTAGGGGAAAGGGGGAAATAAGCCAGAAAACTCAATTTACATGTAACAATAAACCAAAGAAGGGGATTCTTAGTTCATTTAACTATTTCTCCTGGCAGGAGGACCCTGTGAGAGTAATCAAATATGGTGAAACATTTTGTGTATTGGTTTCTGATTCAGAAATATCAACAGAAGAACAACTAATTGGAGTTGGAAGAATTTAAAGGAAGAATTAAGAGGAAGGAGTTAAGTGAGCAGCCCCTTCCTAGGTTCTTTTCTTCTTCTTTCCTTGCAAATGACCTCTCACTTGACTAGTTTAACTCACTCCTGTTGAATTTCAGAAAATGGGAGGAAGCTTATTTGCAAGGGTCAGTTGGTAAGTATACAACCACTTATGCTCCATTTGCAGGGTGGAATCCATATATAGAAACAGCTTATTCAAGCAGGACTGACTCACCAGTTCTCTTCATTGATAAAAATTAGTTTCAGGTAAATATGTAGCTTAGATAAAACACTGGTGTCAAGAAGATCTAGCATAAATATTATCAAGAAAAAAATGCAGATACAGATACAGATAATCAGAGTTGGAAGGGACCTTGTAGGTCATCTAGTCCAACCCCCCACCCAAGCGGGAGACCCTACACCATTTCTGACAAATGGCAGTCCAATCTCTTCTTGAAAGTCTCAAGCTCCCTCAACTTCCAAGGGCAAGCTGTTCCATTGGTTGATTGTTCTCACTGTCAGAAAGTTTCTCCTTATTTCCAGGTTAAATCTCTCCTTGTTCAGTTTCCATCCATTATTCCTTGTCTGGCCTACAGAAACTTTAGAAAATAGCTTGACCCTTTCCTCCCTGTGGCAGCCCCTCAAATATTGGAAGACCGCTATCATGTCTCCCCTAGTCCTTCTCTTTACTAGACTAGCCAAGCCCAGTTCCTGCAACCGTTCGTTGTATGTTTTAGCCTCCAGTCCCCTAATCATCCTGGTTGCTCTTCTCTGCACTTTTTCTAGAGTCTCAACATCTTTTTTATAATGTGGTGACCAAAACTGGATGCAGTACTCTAGGTGTGGTCTTACTAAGGCTTTATAGAGTGTTATTAGTACTTCCCTTGATCTTGACTGTATCCTTCTATTAATACAATTTAGGATTGCATTAGCTTTTTTGGCAGCTGCTGCGCACTGCTGGCTCATATTTAGCTGGTTGTCCACTAAGACTCCAAGATCCCTCTCACAGTTACTGCTATTGAGCCTGGTTTCACCCAGTCTATATGTGTACTTTTGGTTTTTCTTGCCTAAGTGTAGGACTTTACTTTTCTCTATATTGAATTTCATTTTGTTAGATATAACCCAGTGTTCTAGTCTGTCAAGATCCATCTGGATCTTGAGCCTATCTTCTTGGGTGTTAGCTATTCCTGCCAGCTTAGTACCATCTGCAAATTGGGCAAGTTCCCCTTCTATTCCCTCATCTAAGTCGTAAATGAAGATATTGAAGAATACTGGGCCTAAGACGGAACCTTGTGGTACCCCACTGCTTACATCTCTCCAAGAACATGGATTTTTAGTTTTCCATAACCTTTATTAATTAGGGACTCCTTGGAGATGGAAAAAAGGAGATGAGCATCCTAACCTTAATTAAATAAATTATACATTTACATTTTTTTCTTCTGTATAAAGACACTTTCTAAAGGCCATTTCAGTTGAATATACAATGACACAAAGTGAATAAATAGCAACTCTGCTGGTACTATAGTGGTTGGCTTCCTTATGGAGGACATTATCAATGCATTTGAATTCTTATGTCACAATTACATATGATGTCCAAGCCACGTACAACCAACATTACATATTTATTATGTAATCAGCTTTATTACATGTTATGACTACCGTGAAGAGGCAATGTTACCATAACACTTTAAGGCTACCAAAATTTACCATGGACCACAGCTGGTTTAAACAATGAATGTACAAGCTTGTGTCACAATTCGATCATTTTTGTGCTGTCTCAGTTGATATTTGGCCTTTTGTAAAGATATATTCACATCAGAATAAGGCAAAAATTCAGGATATTTCAAGGTTTGCAAGGAGCCATCACTCTTAGTTGGCACATTAAAATCAAGAAGTCTGTTAATACAAACCACTTCTCACTTATGATCATCATTAGGAACTATTGACTGTTCTTTGGCTCTGTTGTTGCAGTTCATTCTCCTCCAGCAAGAGTGACCATCCTGTTTATGTGATCGTGTATGCATAACTATTACTCTAAATCTGGATCTTACTATTTGCTGTAAACATTTACAGAGGTATCCTTTGTGAAGCCCAGCTGATGGAACATATGCTGTTGAGATGGAGCTGGAGGAAATATAACAAATGCACAACTTCAGGCATTTGACAGTTTGTAATTTATTAAACCTTAAACACCAGAGGAAAAGCTCAGATACTGGAGGAAGGAGGAAAATGTTATGAACTGTAGTGAAATATGATATTTTTCCCTCTGAAAATTATTATGAAAATGTTTCTCCCTTCAGTTCCCCATAGGAAACACCATGGGGACTCCAAAACATAGGATGTAAATATACCTTTTAGGTATGATTTTGTCTAATTTTTTGTGTATGGGCAAACCACACATTTTGTAGGAGAACTAGGATCCATTGACTCAATGTGTTAAAGTTTATTTGAAAGGGGCATACCAGCAGTCCTGTACTTTAAGTTTCTATATCATTTCAATATCTGTTTTGACTTAAATGTTCTGTATTCATGCTTAACTACGATAGAAAAAGGTTAAAAAAACAATTTTTCAGAATAAATGGTCAAATTTAGCACACCAAGTATTATGGAAGAAGAGAATATGTGTGTAAAGTGAAATAGAAGAATTAAGCAAATTGTGCCCAAGAGGAACAGAAGTAAATAGCTATAAAATGTAAATAATATACAGATATTACTGCTGAGAAAAACTTAAGGCCCAAAGTCCATAGTGTTACGAACTAAGCAAACTCATTCATCAATAACCATACTAGCTTTACTTCAGCAGCAGGCTCGTAATCCTGCACTTCTGATTGGCCCGCGGATAAGCGAATCGTGATTGGCCGCCTCTGGCTAATCTGATTGGCTGACAGCGAGCCGTCTCTGATTGGACGCTTTTAGAGCGGTTAATTCAATTACATTGGTTGTTGTCTATAAAAGAGCTGCTGCTGCCCAAGTTGTTGTTCTGTTCTGAAGTCACTATTAAAGAGTTGAGTTGAGTCACTATAGATGCCTCGTCTCCGTTATTGCGCCCACTCCTCCAGATCTAACACATAGAAAGTCATCCTCTCAAATGTCCTGAGAATATAACTCTCAAGATTCTCAGCTGTCTCATTCATTTTGGCTTGGCATTCTGGATGTTATGATTACAGCTGATCTTAGCAGATTAGTCAGTCAGTCAGAATAGAATTGGAAGGGACCTCCATCTTCATGCAGGAGACCCTCTACCATTTTAGACAAGTGGCTGTCCTGTCTCTTCTTAAAGAGCTCCAGTGATAAAGCACCCACAGCTTCTGAAGGCAAGCAGTTCCATTGGTTAATTGTTCTCACTATTTCAAAGTTTCTCCTTAATTCTAGGTTGCTTCTCTCCTTGATTAGTTTCCATCCATTGTTTCTTGTCTTGCCTTTTGGTGCTTTGGAAAGTAAGTTGACCGTCTCCTCTTGGTGTCAACTCCTCAAATACCAGAATGTTGTTATCATGTCATCTCTATTCCTTCTTTTCTCCAGACTAGCCATACCCAATTCCTGCAGCTGTTCTTCATGGTTTAATCTCCAGGCCTTTAATCATCTTAGTTGCTCTTCTCTGCACTTTCCCCAAAGTCTCATCTTTTTTGTAATGTGGTGACCAAAACTAGATGCAGTATTCCAGGTGTGATCTAACTAAGGTTTTATAAAGACAGATGTGAAGTGTTAGAAATGCCCCATAAAAGAAGTCCCAGAATATCAGCAATTCAGAAGTAAACCGAGTAAGAAAATGGGAACTTATAAAGCATGCTAATAGAATTAACCTAAAACAACATTATGAACATTAAGCACTGTTTAGTAAAAGCAATCTTCACACAGCAAGACATGTCTTCTGCATATCTTTTTTCAGGCACATTTTTCAGCCTAGCGGATGGCAGCAGATTTACAAGATTCTCTTATCAGGTTATGTCAAGCTATTTTTGTTATTCCTTTTGAATTTATACTTTGTTCTTTCAACAAGTTTTCAAGGTAGAGTTCCTGAATCTGTTGCAATTCTGATTTAAATAGATTCTTCCTTGCTGTTATATTTTCAGTCACCTTAATTGGAGCAAAGCATTGGGAAATATTGTATGTTTAAAACAATTGTGCCATTCTCTCTGCCTATTTTGGATTTGATTTGTGAAACTCTTGTGAAAATGACACATATAATCCATCTTCTACAAATATCATTCTTAAGAACTCACAAACCAGGACATCTTAGTGTTTCTGAGATAGGCTTAGTTTGTTCTCTCTGAGGTTTAGCCAACTCTAGGGCAATAAGTGGGATGCTTTTTATCACAGTCAAAGAGATATGGACTATGCAGCAAGCTGTAGAGTTATTCCTTTGAGATACTTTATTATTTCTGGCAATCTCATTTTTCAGAGTTTGAAAATGTTTATAGTATTGATGTGTGCGTTCATGTTAAAATATTGTTGCATTATTTAATTCTAATCCTGTCTATTAATAGAATCTAATATTCTAATTATAGCTCATTGTTCTTTTCTGATCCTTAAAATTTCTTTTATTCTTTTAGCATAAAAATGTTCTGTTTTGGAATTGCGGCTTTCCAGTTCAACTTTGAACATGAAGGATTCTTTATTTATTTTATTTTATTTATTTATTTGATTTTTCAATTGTTACAAGATAATAAGTATAAGTGTATACATAGTTATGAATACATGAAATGGGTACATATAAGAAAAATAAAAGAAAAATAAAAGAAACAATAGGACAGGGACCTACCGTGTGCTTATGCACGCCCCCTAGAGACCTCTTAGGAAAGGGGTGAGATCAATAGTAGACAGTCTAAGGTTAAAGTTTTTGGGGTTTGGGGAAGAAACCACAGAGTCAGGGAGAGTATTCCAGACATTGACCACTCTGTTGCTGAAGTCGTATTTCCTGCAATCAAGTTTGGTGCGGTTAACCTTGAGTTTGTATCTATTGTTTGCTCTTGTGTTGTTATGGTTGAAGCTGAAGTATTCATTGACAGGTAGGACATTGCAATGTATGATTTTATATACCTTACTTAAATCAGACCGAAGACGGCGTAATTCAAGGTTTTCTAGGTCTAGAATTTCAAGTCTGGTGGCATAAGGTATTCTGCAGTGAGTAGAGGAGTGGAGAACTCTTCTTGTGAAATATTTCTGGACTTTCTCAATTGTGCTAATATCAGATACGTAATGTGGGTTCTGATATTAGCACAATTGAGAAAGTCCAGAATCTTCCATTGTTCTTATCCTTGTATTCTTACCTAACTTTTCTTATCAACTATTTCCAACATATATGTGTATAAATAAATAAAATATAAACAGAAATATATCAATAGAAGGGTACTGTGAGAAGTTTTATGTCCAAATATATTTTATGTGTTATACTGTTTCCATCTTCCCTTAAAATATTAACAGAATCCACAATAGCCTGAGAATCAGTGTCCCCAAGTTAATCAAATTAGCAAACTTCCTCAAACCCCTAAATAAGTTACTCAGACCTAATCCACATATCAAAAGATAAGGTCTGCAAACACAAATAGAGTTAATTAAATTAAGTCTCCTAGCAGAACTGTATGTTCACAAGAATACATACCCCACCTCCACACACACTTCATAATGTAGACACTGGCCTCCCTGGACAAGCTCCCCTTTAAAAGTTTGCCACTGTACCCCATTTTTCTGCAGCCTGCCCCTAAAAGCAAACTCTTTTGTTTTTAGGAATAAACCTTTCTTCTTTCCTCACAGCTGCCTGGATCTCATTGTTATTTATTCTTGTGTGATCCCAGCTTGAATTTAACCCCCAAATTATTCTACTGACACAACCTAGGACAGTGGTCTTCCATGCCAATAATTGCGTGCATGCTTGTCTGCTCGTGTTCGCATGCCATCACCCTGAAGGCAATGCACATGGCCCCCCCATGCCTCCTGCGCCTGCACGCGCAACCCGTGTGACCCCCCCATGTGTGCCATGTGCTTTTGCGTATGCGCGAGTGTCTCCTGTGCACCACCACACATGCGCGCCAGATACCGACAATCAGCTGGCGGTGCGCACACATGCACAGTAGACCTTTTCTGGGTGAGGGCTCGCATGCTGCCGGTAATGGCTCTGCATGCCACTTCTCGCACGTGTGCCATAGGTTCGCCACCACGGACCTAGGACATCATAAACATGTATAAATCTGCGTAAAGAAAGAGTTGTATCATAAGAGTTTTAACAGCTTCTGAAGGAAATCTGGGAAAAATGATCCCCACCTCTGATGAAAAATATTTTCTTTTGGTTTAGCTGAAGCACAAATAGATTATTATACGAAATGAAAACCAATATTTGGAAACCAAAAACAAGGAAGGAAAGTGTTTTTCCTGCTTTATTCTTAGAGTTCATTTTGATTTCTTGCCCGCTCTTCCTGACTTCTATTTTATTCATGAGAGATGATCAAGTGAATTCTAAACCTGGAGTTTGCAAGTTTTCTACAGCTTTCAGTTTTTACAGTTCATTCGATTGAATAGTATCTGGATTGAATAGCTGCAAAAAGCCATCTTAATTGGATTGTGTCTTTGAAAAAATGCATACTTTGCAGTCTGAGGAGTTTCAGGGTTTTCATACTTAGTGAGGAGTTCTGTTTGTCACTGGAGATTTTTTTTCTTTCTTTCTAACATTGTCCTGCAAGTGCAGGATCTGATTTTTAAAAAATCAACTGTTGATTCATTGGTTGCAACAGAAATTGACCAACTGGCCTGTTGCCAGAAACAGACATACTGGCTCAGAGTAACTGGGCCAAAACCACCCAGCTGGCTTCCATATCTGAAAAGGGACTAGAACTCACAGAATCCTACTTTTTAGCCTAGTGCCTTACCAAACTGGCTTTCTTGCTAGAGATATATGATATTCTCACAATATAAAAATCTACATACATCTATATCAACATATAGTGAAGGTTACCATATTAACACTCCAGAAGAGTCACTGGATATTTTGAGGAAATTGTAGAGCCACAGATTATCCTCAGGAGGTAAAGTCTCTAACTCCTTTTAAAACCTACATTCTAAGCCATACTGACTTTCTACTATATATAGACCTGGTTCAGACAAAGCTGTAGTTTGTTTTTGAAAAATCTGCATAATCTGCATAATTACTTCTGTCATCTTTATACTAATCTACACTCATTCTGGGTGAAGCATGGCTGTGGATCACTCAAAGCAGCTGAGTGAAAACCCTCAGCTTTGCGTAAAGTAAGAAAACATACAATTCTTATAGAATAAAGGAAATAATCTGTAAAATGATGCTGGAAAAGTACTAACGTAGCAAATACATGTAGATCTGTTTTGAAAAAAATCTCATTTTTGCCTTTTACACCTTTTCCTGTAACTCACTGGTATTTTTAACTCTCTATTTAGATTTTTATTGATATGAGGTAGATGGTTTGTTCTATTTACAATCTAATTGTCCTTATTCTAGAAAATAATTATCCTTATTTTAAGATATTTAAAAGCATTCAAATCCCATTTTTATAGATTTTCATAGATTAGGGATAATAGGAAATTTGTAACAATTCAATTAAATGTATAATCTAATAATTTATCAAATGTAATTTATCAATACGTTTTGGAATGGGCTGTACAAAATTGTACAAGGGTTTTGTGGGTTCAAAAGAAATGATCATAACACAGAAAACAACTATTATGATTTTTTTCTCCTTTACTATACAGCCAACAGAGTTAAGCAGTATATTTTGTTTCTAGAAATGGACAATAACTTAAACATTAAAGCTTCTCTTTCCTCCAATGGGAAAGATGATATCATTTTTATTTATGCATATCAATTTAAACATTTAAAAATTAGCCCTTTCATCTAGATATGTCAACAAACTAGTGCTTGGTTTACACATGTGGGTTTGTGGTCCTGTAGACTAATAAACACTTTATAAAGGTATCTTAAAGCATTTACAATTTGGTTTGCCAGTTCTGTATTTTCTTATATTTTTGTTATAATTTGTTTGCAGTGTTTTATGGATGTGAAATTGGGTGTTCCAAATGTAGCAGCAACTTAGCTGATCTTGGCTGAGCTCAAAAGAACTGCTCAGAATTGGACTAGTTTGTGAAAAACCATCAGGAAATTCTAGGATGGAAAACAAAAGTGGGAGGTCAAAACATTCGGGAAGAAGACAGAGGAAAATCAGTTACAAAATGCTGCTGAAAAAAAGAAATGGACATGTCAATGTCATTACAAAGACCCAAGTTCAATTTGAAGGAGATTTTAGTCTCAAGTTTGAAACAGCGACAAACAAAAATTATAGCATGTGCATCATCCTTTAGATCAGCGGTGTCAAACTCGTGGCCCATGGGCTGGATGCATCATGTGCTGGCTATGTCCACCCCTAGTTTAGCGAAGTGGGAAAAAGTCACGATACATCATGTAATGACAACATGATGATGCAAGTTTGACACCCCTGGTTTAGATTATAAAATGGTGGAGGTAAACCTCTTAGTGACTGATTCATGTTAAACTAAATTATCTCAGCTTCAAAATTCTAACAACGTGCCACCTTTTTTGAAAAGCGAGATAAAACAGCCAAGGATCCTCATATATCAGTTCCATTCTGAAAACAAAATCAAGTCAACCAAAATCCAAGATAAAAACTATTTTAATCCATTCAAAATACTGCCCAAAACGACTAGCAATAGGAACAGTAAGAAATTCACATGGCATGACTTGTGAATATGTAGGCCAGGCATGTCTAATCTGCGACCCAAGGGGCACATGTGGCCCTGGACAGCTAATAATGCAGCCCCACAGGATCATAAACTTTTAGCATTATAGGTAGTCCTCAGCTTATGACCAAAATTAAACCCAAAATTTCTGTTGCTAAGCAAGACATTTCTTAAGTGAATTTTGCCCCATCTCTACAACCTGTCTAGCCACAGTTGTTAAATGAATCCAGCTTTCCCATTGACTTTGCATGTCAGAAGGTTGCAAAAGGTGATAAATATGAGTCATTTGCCAAGTGTCTGAAGTTTGAGCAAGTGACCAATGGGATAAAAATGGTCATTAGTTACTGTTTCAGTGTCTTTGTAACTTCAAACTGTCAGGAAATAAACTGTTGTAAATCAAGGACTACCTGCATTATGAGATTTAAATACTATGTTATACATTTTATATATGGACCAAGACAATTCCTCTTCATTCAATGCAGCCCAGACAAACCAAAAGGGTTGGACACTCATGAACTATTCACAGCCAAGTAACTTGCAGGCAAGACTGACCACCTCAGACTAGAATGGTCAGCCACAATCCAGGTGCTTGGCATACATTCATTCAGATTACTCCAGACTTTCCCTCAAATGGACAGAGATAATTTGAGTTCTTTTAAACCAAAGGGGAGAACCTTAGGAGGAATTTTGGAAGCTACTGAGGTTTAAAAGTGAGGTTTAGGTTATAAATATAAACTCTTAGATTTTTTTTTTTCATTTGCTTTTCCAACTGTCTAGACAGATTGCTCTTCCAGGAAGTCCAGGTCTAAATGATATAATGACAAATACCATTTAGAGTATTCTCATCTCAATGAAAGGTGAGTTCCCAGTTAATATGCTCCAACTCATTGATATTAATAGTCTTGTTTAGACTTAACTTTGGAATATAAAGTTAAAATGTGGCTAATTTGGGCCTAAAGAAAGCCATAGCCAAAACCTTTACTCCATTCAGAGGTAAGCATATAGAATTCATTAAGGTTTCCTTCCAAGTAAGCAGGTGTTGGCTTGCAATATAAATATTTATTAATTGAAAAGCATATTTTAGAGATTATTAAAATGGTTCTGTTAATCCTCCATATAAAAGTCAGGTTTAAAAACTCCTTGTGGCTTTTCATTTAAGAGTTTGTAGTATTTCATGAGGATGGGGGGTTTGCCTTTGAAGAACTGTAACATTACAATCCTGCTTTGATTTTCATCCAGCTAATGAAATTAAATATTTTTCCCAGGCGGCTATTGGATTTCATGGACTTCTTGCTCTGCTTTTTCATCAGCGCACACTTAATATTTCCTGACTCAAAGCATAATCAATAATAGTTTCAAACCACAAACTCAATTATAGCCTGGAGTCTTTCCTCCTTCACATGCAAAAGGAAATTAGAATAAGACTATATTTCAGAATGGAGAAGTAAAAGGTATCTTTACTGGTTGTTATAGTAGGAGTTGGATGGTCAGTGTATGATGTTGTTGTGGTTTGTCAGCAACAGGTGCAGACAGGTGAGTTCTCGGAGAGCGAGGACTCAGATGAGGGGCCTGCGTGTGATGCAGGGATGGCGCCAGGACCATCAGGGAGTGGAATGCTGCTTTCGGAGATTGTGGAGGCTGGCAGCAGTGATGAAGAGGTCACCTAGGAGCCTGTGCCCAGTGCGTGTGCACACAGGACTGCTTGAAGGAAAGAGCAGCTGCAACTGCACGGGTGACTCGGGAGTAAGGCTGCAAGGTAATGGCCCCTCCCTTAAGAGATAAAAGCCAGCTGAGAAACTGGAGTTCTTTGCAGGAGGCAAAGAAGTTTTTGCACTCAACCTTGTTGTTTGGAGACTCTTTGTGTTTGAAATATTTCTTAGTAACTTTATCTAGTATTCTTGGCAGCCTTGCACAACCTTGGCAAGGCTCGTTCTTATCAGAGACAGTTAGTTTGAAACAGCCTTTTAATCGTGAAGGAATGGAATTCATAAAGAATCATTAAAAAGTTTTGCTGTTACCTCTGCTTTGCGTTTGTTTCCTTGGAACAAGGTTTGGGTCATAACAGATGTTCCCATTTAGGTGTTGGGTCTTGATAAGTGTTTGTTACTCTTGAGCAATTATCGGGGAGAGGGGGAGAACCATATCATCGAACAGCAGCTCTTCATGCCAAATTATGTCTCCCTATTTTACCTATATGTCTCTCTCCTCAAGTGATGCTATGTACCTGTGTACATGGGTGGGATTCATTTTTTAAAAACAACCGGTTCATGGCTTAGTTGGTGGGTATGGCTTGGTAGTAATGTGACTGGCTGGGTGTGGCCAACTCAATATCACTCACATCGAGGCACACATCTCCTTGCCTGGCCTCTCATGACTGTGGGGATGCTGCAATAGTCATAAGGGTGAAAAAGGGTCATAAGCCACTTTTTTCAGTGCCATTGTAACTTTGAATGGTCACTCCACACAAGCAAAGTACCAGCAAAGGAGGGGGAAAAAATCCAGAGACATTCCTGAGACAGGAAGTCTAGTCCGGCCAAGAATGTAATAAGGGTTAACAGAGAGGCAGTTTCTGTAAGCAACACCAGAATGTTTCCTTCCTGCCTTCCTTATAGGATTAGTCCAGTAATTTCTTCTAACAACCAGTTCTCCAACTGCTTAGAATGTTAACAACTGGTTCTAGCGAATAGGTGCGAACCTATAGAATCCCACCCCTGCCTGTGTATAGCTACTCTTCTGATTTCTCACAACTTCTCAGAGTTAGACAGAAATGTCTTCAAACAAAAACGAAGAAAGTCCAGTTGTCTTTTGAAAAAGAACTTTTGGGACAACCATGACCTGAATGACTGACAATCTCCATAGACATTCAGTGGTATCTATAATCATTCAAGTTTCTCTCTTTGTCTGCTTCCCCCCTGCTCTGTATAATGAGTATTGTTATCCAAAGCATAGTTCTAAAATGGAAGAATCAAGATTATGTCCCAAGGGATTGAGAATGAGAGGTGACTTTCTTAAAATCAGGCTAAAAATGACACAGTGTTCCAAATTTCATTCAAGCTGGAATTTTGAATTGCAAATCCTAAAACATGGTGCTCTAATGAAAAGCAAAGATTGAAGGTATCTCTCCGTCTATACAGGTTGCATCCACTGATGTACTTAATCTATCGTAATCCTTCTTAGTCTAGACCAGGGGTCTCCAACCTTGGCCACTTTAAGCCTGGCGGACTTCAATTCCCAGAATCCCCCAGCCAGCTTTGCTGGCTGGGGGATTCTGGGAGTTGAAGTCCGCCAGGCTTAAAGTGGCCAAGGTTGGAGACCCCTAGTCTAGACCCATGTAAATTAATAAGACATTAGTCACACTTGATTTCAGTAAAATTGATTCAAGAAATAGCTCATTATGGATATTTTGGGTCCTTTCATCATTTTTCTGGCAACAGGTAGAAACCATGATAGGAGAAAAAAAAAATTAAGCAACCTACAAAATACACTTTTCACAGAAAACTTTTTTCTGGTTTTTAGGTCCTTATGATGTCATCTTGAATTCCAGAGATTTTTCTCCCCTAATTCTATAAGAAAAGTTTAGGAAGCTTTTGAATAAAGTTTCCTGATAAATTATAGAAACTTCTAAGCTATGCCAAGTAGCTTTCCTTTTAATTGGTCCAAACATACGCATATCCTCAATGTCTTTTTAGAACCTGAACATTTATTTATTTGATCTGAAGTGGCAGTGAGCTGTATGAGAGTGTTTTGTGATCCATTTATATTAGAAAGCTTCTGAGGCATGTGCGGCTTTAAGGATATCAGGTTTTTAAAGGTGAAGTGTTGAAAATAATTTGGAAATAGTTGATTCATCTATCAAGCCATTTTTGAATAATGCCAGTAAAGGCCTTGTCAACTTTCCACCATCTGTAGCAGTTCAGCTGTTATCCCCTAACTTAGGTGATTTATTTCAGCACAATAACTCTCGGGTCATCAGCTGCTTAAGTACTTATGGAGAAAACCAAGATGTTTTTCATGGTGTTTACCACAGATCGCACTTTGCCTCCAAAAGAAACATATTGAAAGATTTGCATCGGGTAATAAATCAAAAGCATTTTTGTTCTACAGTTAAACTTAAGGTGACAGATAATTTTGGTAAGTAATTATAGCTGAAAATTTAAATCAGGTTTTAGATCCTTTATTTAAATGCCTATACATAGGAAGCATTAAAAGCTTATTTGTTAAAATTTAATTTGGTGGGCATGAGGCAACTTTTATAGATATTTCAATAAGAATTTTTTTTTTCTCAATTAGCTTTTCTTCCTTTTTTTATATTTTTGTTATTCAACAGATAAAACTGCAGTTTTAATATATACCATCTGACCATACTTTAGTAATATTATTAATTACTTTGAGGGAGAGACTTTGCTTTTTCTGAAGTTGGAATTTGAATACATTGTTATTAAAGGAGTTGACAATATAAATCAGAGGAAAAGCAAAAGTATTTAATAAATACATAACAAATTAATAAAAAAATAGTTCATTCTTGGGTCTATTGCATCATGGTATTTGGTAGGTAGGTGGATAGATAAACACACATGAAACACATTCTACACAATATATGATGCTTTTAAAATGTGCATGCATATTCTATTATTGCAAAATCTTTATTGATTTATTGTAAATTATTGTCTGATTGTATAATAAATGATATACATTGTATAACACAAGTACATGAACCATGGTGGCGCAGTGGTTAGAGTGCAGTACTGCAGGCTACTTTTGCCGGCTGCCTGCAATTTGGCAGTTCAAATCCCAGCAGGCTCAAGATTGACTCAGGTTCCATCCTTCCAAGGTTGGTAAAATGAGGACCCAGATTGTTGGAGGAGATATGCTGACTCTGTAAACTGATTAGAGAGGGATATAAAGCACTGTAAAGCAGTATATAAGTCTAAGTGCTATTGTTAGTGTTATTGCTACACAAAGTACATAATACAAATTTTATGAATGTATTATTGCAAATGCTTTAGCTGAATGATCTTTGGACATTCACTTCCACTCAGCCCTAGAATGGAGGCAAGGGCAAACCATTTCTGAAATCTTGCCCCAAACTGCAGTTGTCCAGTCATCAGGAGTCAAGACTGACTCCAAAGCATCTCCCCAAAAAATTATAAATGCCTCATGAAGACAAAACACAAAAATTAACAGTTTTTTTCCAGTTCTACAGTAGTAGATCTGGAAAAGATAGCATTCATCATAATTCTGTAAAGGTTTCACATTTTCAAAATTGGAATTGTTATGTGTCAATGCAAGTATGCTTGTGTTCATTTAATATACCTGTGAGTTTCAAAAGCGGCCGGGGTACTAAGTAAAACCTTTTTGCATTTCACAATCATTCTTAATTATTACACGTCTTTGTAGTGCCTGGAATTTGAAATCCAGATATGGACAGCTTTAAAGATTAATCAGAAGTTTGATATGCACTATTAAGCCTATTAGACATCTGGAGAGAGACAAGATATCTAGACTACCATATCAGGCCTGCATTAATCCAGACAGCTTGTCGATGGCATCAAAGATACACAGAGAATACATTCTTTGTCCTCATCATGCAATTTTTTTACAACCCAGATAAGGTAGGCCTACAAGCATCTAACTAATACGAGACAAGTTTGGAACTATCAACAAACTGCAAAGCATTCTCGGAGGCTCCTGATTCAGTTTATAGAAACTGCCTTGCCCATAGTGTATTTATTTAATTAAAACATTTATATAGCCACCATCTTATAGGAAACTCTGGGTGGCTCCCACAGAATAGTCCAAAAAATCTGGACTAAGTGGCAAAGGATGCTTATCATAGCACATCTATCACCTCTTAATGGAAATTTGCTGTGTGCTATAGGCTAAAAATTTTCATACTAGTGCTATGTAACAATGCTGTCTTTATGCACTGACTTTGTGAAAGGAGAATGACATAGCAATCTGACTAAATAAATACTATATATAATCCATCTATCTCTGTTAATGTAAAAGCTGTCTTCATGAGTAATGTACCACTGCAGCAATAATTGAATTGCCCTTGCAGTTCTGCTAAGCAAGTGTTTGTTGTATTTGTGAACTTGCAGGGAGCTATGAGAACTATACACCTTACATTTCTTTCCCCCTCCCAAGACTTTTCTGAGATTTGTGGAACTGGAAAGGAAAAGAAAGTTTCCAGTTCATTATCTTGTTTTAATTCATTGCCTTCAACTCAAACTAGTGAATGCTAGAATTAAAGATATCCCTACTGAATCCATAGATTTTATCCAAAGTAGTCCAAAATACTTTTAATTCAGAGTGAAGTCTTAAGGAAGAAAGCCAAAATTATCTCTATTCCCTTGACATTGGAAATTTAAATCAGTAAAAAAATGCATGCTTCCTATGTGGCAATGTTCAGCATCACCACAAGAAAGCTTTAAGAAATCAATTAAAAAAAATTGTTCTGTCTAGTTTTAGTTTCCCAGTTTTTGTTTTCACAGATGGAGGCTCAGGAAAGTGATACCAAACATGATGTTATGGTTTGTAAAACCACAGAAAGTTCAGCTACTGGTGATGACTTCAGGGTCAAAACATTTTTAATGTATTGATTATATTTATTTAACTTGCAATATGGCACCAGGATTATTTATCTAGGTTCTTATCTGTGAATAACAGGAGGACATTTTAAGTCTGGCTGATATCTGCTAAGCAACATTATTGTTTGTACAGAGTGCAATGATCACTTGGTATGAGGGAACAGAAAATTCGGTGGACATAATCCAACCAAAGCTAACATAGTTAACTGCCTTCCCAAGCAGTCTTTCTACTAAATCATGCTGAATTAAACTATTTCTTTCACAGCTTTGATCCAGCCAAAAAAGGAAGAGCAACACCAAGAAATGATTTTACTGAAATTGAGCAGTTAAGAAGAAAAGGTTTAACTATATCACACAACCCCTCCTCCCCGCAAAAATCTACAAACTACAGTCAGTTTATTAAATCAGGAAACAAACTACTAGCTAATTTCAATTTTGTCAACACAGCCTCTCAGTCTTGGATTACATGATATCTGATAATTAGTTGATGGGAATTGGAGTCTTATAACAAACACCAGTAAGCATTAAGCAACATTCCCCCTATTCTATGTGTTATATGTAACACATAACATCGAGCACTAATGCATAACACTTCAACTTTGCCCCGAGTCTTTCTTTTGATGAAGAAGAGTTGTTTGCCAAGACAACCTTAATATGGAAGCAAATGCAAACTGATAATCAATCTTAGTCAAACTGATACCTTTCAGAGTTTGGGGGTTGCAACTCCAAACATTCATTTCTAGGATGATCAATGACCACAATAACTATTGATTGGAAAAGCTCCATATTTCCAGAAGGGGGAAGGATGGAAATAGACAACCAATGAACATTTTTTGAATTACCATTGACATCATCTGGGCTCATATTTTATCAGTGCATCACATCATCACTTTCAATATGTTCACTTGGAATATTCATATGCAAATTACCTCAAAGGGTTTTTAAAAAATAACAATTCCTTTGCAGATAACCCTTTTTCTTAGAGGGAGGAACATGCCATCAAAAGATTGCAGATTGTAATGTGAAATAATTTCATGTCTCTAGTCCTTAGATTAGGTTCTTTGTGTTACTGCTTTTACCTTTTATATTCAGGGCTCATATAAAATTCCAACGCTAATGTGTTTTCCTCTTGAGCGACATATGGTACAGCTCCTTCACAATGAAGTTAGAAGAAATTTTGTTTGGTATAAAACTAATCTCACTAAAAATGAATTTGCAAATGTTCATTCCCAGATAAATATATTCACAAGCACCTTATGGAAGTGGTCTGTAAAATATTGGCATTTTATATTACAACCCAGTATTTTATTTTATTTTATTTTTTATTTACCCAATTTATTTGGCTACCCATATCAACAAATGAATCTGCATTGAGTACTGAGTGACAAGTATAAAGCAATTTGTAATCCAATATAATACAATGCTGTTCTGTTTTACTCTAAAAAATATCCATAAGTCAAAGCTATAGGCATTCTGAAGCATCTTGTTATATATACTTTTTTATATTCTGCTCTTAGTGCTCAATTTGCACTTGTGTGACTACCTACTTAAAGTTATATGCCGAATGGAACAACTCACTATGGCCCCCTTACCACCAGATAACTCACAGGAGGATTCACTTAGTTGCTTTTATTTTTGTTGACCACATTTTTATCAAAATTATCTAATCTCTTGTATCAAAGGAAATCATTCCCATGACCACCAGCTTTTGTAATCCTTTGATGAATAATAAAAGGAACTAATCCGGGTTGAACCGTCCTGTGGCAAGTTGACCACAGCAAGTAGGCTGCAGTGGGTTGGCTATGGTGTGTTAAGAACTCAGGCAGGAGGTTAAGTGTTGGCTACCACAATAAACATTCATGCAGTTACCTTGGCAGCCCAATAATTTGCCTGTTTATTCAGAAATCAGTTTGAGTATCTTGAGTAAATGTGTCTCATTATAGGCAGGGTGGGAACCTATAGCTCGTCAGATGATGAGCTATAGTTTCCCACCTATAGCTATACCCCTCTATAGAGATCACGTTGAAGGACAGACCCTCACATTCCTCACATTTCCCCTGGAGGCTAAAGCTGCTGGGAGATGCTGTTCAGCAACAACGGGTATATTAAAAACCTATTCACCTTTCCATAGCCCCAAGAACTGCAGAAACAGGAGTGTGTAACCTTTACAGTGATATTACTACACTCAATCATTGTTGACTGGTAAAGATGTAAAAGTCAACCAAATCCACAAGGGAGAAATGGAAAGCAAAAATAAAGTTTAATGATGGTCAGGAAAGGATGCTAAATCTTCCTCAAATTAATGAGCTTTAAGGGAAGCAGGAACCCTGATCAGCGCTAAGCTATTTCATTGAAAACAATTAGCAAGGTTAGAGAGTGATTTTTTTTCCCTATTACATATTTTACCATAGAAGTGCTATTTTCTCAGTTATGAAAATAAAATGAGGCCACGTATCAACCATCACACTGTAACTCAATATTATGAAAACCCCACTGTTCTCAGTCTAATGCAGGTAGTCCTCAACTTATGGACACAGTTAATTGAGCTCAAAATTTCCATTGCTAAGCAAGACTGTTCTTAAGTGAAAATTTTCTCCATTTTACAACTTTCTTGCCGCAGTTGTTAAGTGAGTCACTGCAGTTACTAAGTTTGCAACACTGTTGTTAAGTGAATCTGGCTACCCCATTGATTTTGCTTGTCAGAAGGTTGCAAAAGATGATCACGTGACCCCCCCAGAACCCTGCAACTATCATAAATATGAGCCAGTTTCCAACCGTCCAAATTTCATGTAGGGCGTTTTGCAGTAGTCCAATCAGGGGTTGATGAGGGTGTGAGTAATTATGAGCAGAGTCCCCTGATCTAGCAAAGGGTTTAATTATTCGTTTCTTAGGAAGTAGAACCTATCTAAAATGGCATGTTTGGAAATTTTAAAAACATGATTCTTGGAGGCCGATGCTTTCTTTGTTTTGTAGCATATGAGCATCCCATTAGTCGGTTAAATCTCTTGTTTTAAAAATGTCAGAAAGAAGTCTTACAGAACCCCCGTTCTACAACATCAAGCATTACTATCTCATTATCTATCAAAAATCAGCTAAACCAAGGAGCTGAAAGACTTAAAACAAGCGTACTGTGGTGCATAAGTATACTTTTACACCTACTCCCACATTTCTACAATTTTCATGTTTGTCCTTGACACCATTTGTGAGCTACCAGCTCTTAACATTCACTTTTAATTTGAAAATATTAGATTAACAGTGAGTCCAACAGAGGTTCCAAAAACAACAGTTTGCACCTCCTATGTATTGGGCAAATGTTCTGCAAAAGAAAAGAAAAAACAGTTTCAGAAACCTTGGTAAACATTCTAGATTTAACAGCCAGAGCAAATGAGAGATGATGGTGTGAATTTTCATATCTCTTCCTGGCCTGATTGTGCCTAAAGACGGACAGAGCCATGATCAATATTGAGTCACAGGTCCCTAAAGAAACACTTAATCTTTTTCAACATAGGAGAAAAAGCACAAGGTAAACCAACACCCTCTTGGCTAAGTTTGAAATATTAAATGAATTTTGGCCAGAGAATAATAAACTGTGGGAGGTGGTTTCTATTTCTCAAAGAGAGGTCTCCTCCATCACTCAGACAGCTGGCCAAGAGCAACTAGTCATTAATGGAGTTCATTTTTTGGCAGATGTAGGTCAACCCACGTAAATCAGAGCAGTAGCTGTGAGGCAAGGGAGGGAGAGCAAAGGAATTGATTTCTGGGAAATAATGAAGAACTCTATTTGACCAGGAGCAAGGAATCGCTGTTTTCTTTTCCCAAGAGTTTCTTGAGGTTCCTAAAAAGGAAAAAAAGCAAAAGCAAAACAGAACTGGGGAAAAAAGAACACACTGTCTATTTTATCTGTTCAATTTTCTTCAGAAGCAAGTCAGGAGGAACTCTGGGTAAATAGTATGAATTCACAAGGGCATTTTCTGGACATTTATATATGGGGGATGTTACATCAATACATACTCAATACTCAATACTCATTTCCTATTGAGTAGCATGAATTTTTTTTTTAAAGCAAGTTTTATTAATTTCAAAAACAAACAAATCATCATCAACCATTACACATTTGAACCTTTTTCCATTATAGATTTAACAAGTCAGATAAAACCTTATCTTATACAATACATTTCTATATTATTTCATCTATTTCTTTCTGACTTGATTATCGTCACTCTCTTTCTATGTTTCTACAAGGTTTCACCAATACTCTCAAAGACATAAACAGACACAAACATACATATAAAAATCTTTTAGGAAAGTAACTTGGCCCCAGGTACCTCTCTTTATATGGGCTTTAATTATATTCATGCTCATCTTACAGATCATTACCTATTTTATTTACCATTCTGTATCTTCTATATAAACTTCTCCACACATTTCACTCTTCATAATTCTATCTTATTCAATCCATCTTAATTTAAATCATTATATTTGTATCTTTTGCCCATCCTTTATTATCCCTCTATCTCATTCCTTATAATGAAAAAAAAAAAGAATTTCTCCTGAAATCACTAATCAGAGCATGATGCCTTTCTATCCTCTCCTAAATTAATTAGATTAACATTTATAAACACCTAATACCCAATTTGATTCTGCTTGGTACATTCTATCTACTAATTTTTACTTTTAGTAACAATAAAAACAGAGTAAAAAAAAAAATGTTTAAATACATAATATCCTCCTAAATACGTAGTTAAATAATAAATCTAAATAATAAATCTTATAGCATTCTCATTGCCTTTCCTTCAATATTTTATTACATTTTAAAAATCAATCATTATTAAACATTTCAACATTTTAATTTCTTATTAACTCTTAAGCCATTCTAATTTTCTATTTCTAATACAAATGTTACAATACCATCTTGTGTACCTTGCAGAATCTTTTAAGAAAATTTATGCTTTACCCATTATCCCTAAAAAGATTCCTCTTTTCCCATCTAATTTTAAAACTTTGTGGCTTTTCTCCGCCTTTCCCCTTTCTTTCTTCCCCCACCAAATCTTCCTACCCCCTTCTTCTAACCTCTGTCTTGCCGGCATCCCTTCTCTGTTGTATTCCCTTTTCTCTTGTTTGCTATCATTGTATTTATTTTGCATCATATTTTCTCTTTCTTAAATGTTTTTTAGATCTTAAGTCCTTCATTTTCCTCGCTTTCTTCCTTCCTTCTTTCTTAGATGAATTTTGGGATTCATTGAAGATGGCGTCTTCATCTTCTTCTTGTTGTTCTTCTACTTCCATCTGTATTGTCTGTTCGTAGTTAACCAACGCCATTTCTAAAAAAAGAAAAGCTTTTTCCATACCATCTTTACAGGCTGCTTTTGTTTGCTCATATTCATCCCTCAGTTCCTCAAAGGAAAAAGCCATTGTAGATCTTTTCTTTTCTTTTTTTCCCTCTTTCTTCTCACACCAACCAAAATATTCCAAAAGAAAAATAAGACAATCCCAAAGTCCACAATCCTCAATCAATCCAAGCCAAGCCAAAATTCCCCTTTCTCTTCCAGGGGTAGTATCAGACAAAGAAAAAAGAAAATTCAAATCTGTGTTCTGAAGCCTTATTAAGATTTTATTTCTGTTTTCAAATCCTTAAGGCATCTCCTCCAACAAAGTCCAACCAGATAAATATATTTTTGTCCTCTCCTTTCCGACTTATCCCAAAAAGCTAGTTTTACCTGAAAAAAAACAGGTTTCTCAATATCCATTTATTAATTCAGCCGGGGAGAGTAAACTTTCCTTTCAGCACCTCAGAATTGCCGCTTATTTTCTCTTGTGGAAAGAATCACCCAAAAAGCCATCATTTTCAGGAATTAAATTAAATATATCTTAGAGTCCTGGGTCGACCAAGAAGACTTTCACTTTTAAAAACTTTCTCCTCTTCCTCCAGCGCATACTTGCCCAGCTGCCGGCTTCTTTGTGGTGGCCATTACGGACCGCCGCTGCACTGCCTTGGTAAAAGGAGGTTCTGCCGGCTAGGGAGGGGTCTGCAGCACCCCAAACCCTTTCCCGGACCCCCTACCTTCAGCTGCCCCTGCAGGGCAGCCTTGCTCCGCACCCTTCGGATCGGAGCCCCAAAACGGCTAGCGCGGCAGGGATCGCGCAGCTTCGCGAATCCCTACCGCTCGCAAAGCCGACAAACCGGAAATTTTGAGTAGCATGAATTTTGTTCTCTACCCAAAGTATATTCAAAGACTATATATGTCTATGCATACATACATACATACATACATACATACATACATACATACATACACTCTACATTCTAATCTGTTACATGAAGTTTAAAATATTGGGAAATAATTAAAGTTGTGTTTCTTTTAATTGAATAGAATCAAATAGAATTCTTTATTGGCCAAGTGTGATTGGACACACAAGAAATTTGTCTTGGTGCAAATACTCTCAGTATACATAAAAGAAAAGATATATTCGTCAAGAGTCAAGAATCATAAGGTACATCACTTAATGATAGTCATAGGGTGCAATAAGCAATCAAATCATACTAGGAAACAGTCAATATGGATCATAAGGATACAAGCGACAAAGTTACAGTCACATGGTCACAAGTGGGATGGGATGGGCGATAAGGAGTGATGAGAAGATTAACAGTAATAGTAGTGCAGACTTTGTAATAGTTGAATGGTGTTGAGGGAATTATTTGTTTAGCAGAGTGATGGCTTTCGGGGAAAAACTGTTCTTGTGTCTAGTTGTTCTGGTGTACAGTGCTCTATAGAGTCGTTTTGAAGGAAGGAGTTGAAACAGTTTATGTCCGGGATGTGAGTAAATTTTTTGGCTATATTAATATACTTTAAATGTTAAAATTTTAAATTGGAAAATTAAAAACTTTTTTTCCTCTGAAATCCATGAATATTTTGTACTTTTCCATTTTCTGTCAAATATAGCACTAAAGTTTATTTGGCCTTAACAATATTACTAGAAAGTGGGTGCGGAAAGTTTAAGGTGGCAAAATGACACCTTTATTCTCCCCAAAAGTTTAATCACCTATCACTTTTATTTTTCCATTCATTCTTAATATTTCCAATATTGAAATTGTGAGGAGGTGATAGATGATGCTAGTGTCATTTCCTTTTCCTGCTACAGATCTACCTCATTTGGGGTAGGAGAATTCCTGAGAAAGATATAGTGTGTGAGAGAGAGGGTGGAGAGAGAGTAAATTTAGGGTTCAATTTTAAAATGTAAAACAAGGGAAAATGAAGAGAGCTGGAGAAATGATTGTGCAGAGAGAAACAACACCCCTCCAGCCTCTCTTAACTAAAGGATCAATGCCAAATAACCCCATGATATTTTATTTTTTTTAAAAAAATCTTCAGAAAGCCCTTTTTTGTCAGAATCACAATGTTTGGCTCTTAATTCAGCACTAGCAAGAGGACAGCATCTTCCCAACACCTAATGCTTCTGAAACTTGTGTCTGCTCGCTCGTAGTCAAGCTACATGTTACACAGCATGTCTGTCTGTCTGCCAGCCAATCAGTCAGTTAGACAGTCAGTCAGTCTAACAGCTTGCTGGGCCCCAGCATTCTGCAGATTTTGTGAGGGGTGCACATTTTGGGGGAAATTAATCATCTCCCCACTATTTAGATTGAGGAGAGCTCATCCCCTCAATGCCAGGGTTAAAATAAATAAAATACCTGGGTCCTTTTAAAATGAATAATTATCTATTTTGCTGAAAGAAACATCACATTTATAGACAGCAGGAATTGGAAAACTTCTAAGCTCTTATTTATGCACACTTTATGAGAATTCTCATAAATCCTTTCTTTATAACATAACATGAAATTTATAAACAGCTATTAATTTTTAATCCCAACAAACTTTTTTTAAAAAACAAGTTTTATTTTTTTTAAAAAATAGACTTAAACAAACAAAACATAGAACATAAAACCATCATCAAATTACATACATATAGTGTGTCGGTTGGTTACAAATCTTTTGTGCTTCCTCTCCATAGTCTTCACTCATCATTTATATAAATTCTAATATTATCAATCTACGATATATGTATACATTAATTATCAATTATTAATCACTTATTTGACTAAACTGATCCCAACTAACTTTTAACCCCAACTAAAATAACCATTTATTGTTAATCTGAACCATGAACAACTATTGCTAATCTGAATGATTATTTTGTGGTTTTAATGTTTATTTGGTTTTTGTCTTATAATAGATCAAACATTCATGTTGCAAGCATTGGATGATTATGAATATTAATATTTAGATAGTTTTTTTAAAAGCTCTATTTATTTTACATAAAAGTATCTTAGTCAGCAAGTGGAAGAATCATGAATCAAAACCCATGCTCACACAGTGTCATCCCATAATTATTCTCAATTGGCTTGGTACCATCATTCAATTAAATAAATATAAATAACACTTAATAAATTGGCCTTTTGATTCCATTACATCCCAAGGTCAGAGCAAGGACAATGTTGTTGGTATAGGGGACAGAAAAAGGGAATGGTGTAAAAAAAAAAAAAGCCAAAATAGTGACTGTGTCCAACCAGATATGCCTTTTGAATATGCATATAACATCAACACAAGTAGAGAAAGACTTCAATTGCACAGTTGCAACTGCCATCTTGTCTTCTTTTTTACTCTTTCTATGAATACCCCTGTTTGACAACTATTTTTAAAGAAATGTGATCTTTTATGAGAGACATTCACAAAACACACTCATTTACTTTGGTTTAGGCCTATATCATGGCTAGAGTGGTTTTACTGGATAACTTCAGCATTTGCTAAAAGAAAAGCATGTATGTATGTATGTATGTATGTATGTGTGTGTGTATGTGTGTATGGTATTCAGCTTTGTTCGGGTATTTTCCCACGTCATTATAGTTGTGCTTTTAAAGTTGTAGCGACGTTTCAGCAGAATCTCATCTGCCATCATCAGGCTTGTGTATTGGGTTCGTTTCAAGCCTGACAACTTTACTCGCTACAACTTTAAAAGCACAACTATAATGACATGGGAAAATACCTGAACAAAGCTGAATACCATACATATAAATACCTGTGAAAACTTAAGAAAACACACACACACACACACACACTATATATATATATAAAGTCTGACCCACAGACGGACACAATACAGAAGCCTGATGATGGCAGATGAGATTCTGCTGAAACGTTGCTACAACTTTAAAAGAACTACAATGACGTGGGAAAATACCCGAACCAAGCCGAACACCATACATGTAAGTACCCAGAAAACTTAAGAAAACATATATATATATATATATATATATATATAAAATTTGTTTCTGAGGTTCTCATGGTATTTGTATGTGGATCTTTGGTTATTCGGGTTTTCTCCCGCGTAAGATTGGAAGTGTCTAGTTGGGGAACACAGCCAAACCCTCAACCAATGAGAACACACCCCACCCAATCAGAACACAGCCAAGCCCCCACCCAATCAAGTCACACCCCCACTAGCAGTTAAAAGGAAGAAGCAGCTGCAAGCTCACATCACTCTGAAAAGCACAGAGCCGAAGACACAAGCCTGAAGATGATGAATGAGACTTCATCGAAACATTGCCTAGACACTTCCAATCTTACGCGGGAGAAAACCCGAATAACCAAAGATCTATATATATATATATATATATATATATATATATATATATATATATATATATATATATATATATATATATATATATATAAGCCTGATGATGGCAGATGAGATTCTGCCAAAACGTTGCTACAACTTTAAAAGCACAACTACAATGATGTGGGAAAATACCCGAACAAAGCTGAATGCCATACATGTAAGTACCCTGAAAACTTAAGAATATATATATATATATATATATATATATATATATATATATATATATATATGTGTGTGTGTGTGTGTGTGTGTGTGTGTGTGTGTGTGTGTGTGTGTGCTAAATTCAGCATTCACTAAAAAGGCATATATACATTTTTCTTACAAAGCCTAAAGGACAGAAGGACAAAGTTTATTACAACATATTACTCTTCAAGTCAGGTATAGTGAATATTAGCCTTTATACATCATACTGGTAGTTAAGACACCAGTTCATACATCATACCGTCAGTTAAGACACATTTATATTTAAGCCAAACAAAGCATCATCTGCCATGCATTTTTCCTTTCTTGCCCTTTTTTTTTTCTTGTGTGAAAATATAAAACTTTCATTTACTGCCACACAAGAACTTGAGGATATCAACTGAGGGCTTCATAATACTATATCTGTGTTGTTTTACACAATCTAATGAGAACAGGGAACTAGGTTACAGTCCAAACCACATCCTTCAATCAAACCCAGCAAAATGAATATTATAAAATAGAAGACCCCATCACCCAGTCCTGCCTACAGAATGTTTGAGGTTTTCTGCCAAGGGACTTTGCAGGAAGAAAGTTAGGGGCCTCCAACATACTATAAATTGTGTCTTGGTGTATAGCAGAAAGTGTGTGCCTGCTATCTTTACAGATCCTTACACACTATATCTTTAAATGTAAAATGTAAGCAACAGGGCTGCCAAACAATTATAGTGTTTAGAGAAGTTGATGACCTACATATGTTTAAAATACTGCTCTATGTTTAGACTAACGTGATTGAAAACATTCTGCAAAGAGTAAGTATAAATTTGCAAAACTTCATTAAAAAGAACTTTTGAAGGCATCAAGTGCTTATAGAGTAGGATATAATGATCAACCATTAACATGTACCAGAACCTCAGTATTGTTGAAAGAGTGCAGATCATGTTTTCTTTCCCCAAAGAAATGACATAATCTTGATAGGGAATAACAGTTTTGTTAAAGGCACTGCTTAAGAAATTCTGAGATCAAATCTATCCAGGCAATTATGACCACAATGCATTTCAGCCGTGCACAGAATTATTATGGTGACCTGCAGTAAGGCAGACAAGACAGCATAAGGGTCTCATCTCTCCAAATCTTCTGGAAGTTCCTCAAAAGGTGGCTAACTCAGTAGGCTTAAGGCTCCCAGGAAAACAGAGAAGTGTATATAACAACAAAGATACTCTCTCCTAATCTTTTAAAATATAATTGTTTTATTATGGAATAATTTTAATGCTTGGGTTTTTTTTAATGTAGTCTGCTTTTATCGTATGCTGCTCAGGGTCACATTTGTCAGATGGATGGCTATATAAATGGAATGAATGAATGAATGAATGAATGAATGAGCTGTGACCTTATATGCACTCACAAAGGGCCAGTGCCTCAATCATACTCAGTAGTAATGTAAGATTATATCTTTCACTTTTTAAGTGTATATAGATAGTTCTCGACTTTCAGCAGTTCATTTAGTGACCATTCAAAGTTACAATAGGATTGAAAAAGTGACTTATGACCATTGGTGGGATTCAAAAAAAATTACTACCAGTTTTGTGGGCATGGTGTGGTGGGTGTGGCGTGGCGTGGTGGGTGTGGTGTGGTGGGTGTGGCGTGGTGGACCTGGCAGGGGAAGGATACTGCAAAATCCCCATTCCTTCCTCACCCCACTAACCTGCTTTCCAGCTCTCTTCTCCTGTGCAGGGCAACAAAAGAAGACCCAGCCAATTAGCTGGGACTTAGGAGGCAGATAATAGATGGGGGCGGGGCCAGTCAGAGATGGTATTTGCCGGTTCTCCGAACTACTTAAAATTTCCACTACCGGTTCTCCAGAACTGGTCAGAACCTGCTGAATCCCACCTCTGCTTATGACCGTTTTTCATACTTATGACTGTTGCAGCATCCCTGTGGTCTTGTGATCAAAATTCAGATGCTTGACAACTGGTTCGTATTTATGACGGTTGCAGGGTCCTGAGGTCATGTGATCATATTCTGTGACCATCTGACAAGCAAAGTCAATGGGAAAGCCAGATTCACTTAACCGTGTTACTAATTTCACTGATTCACTTAATGACTGCAGCAAGAAAAATCATTAAAAAAGGACAAAACTCACTTAACAAATGTTTTGCTTAACAACAGAAATGTTGGGTTCAATTGTGGCCATAAGTCGAGGACTACCTTTCATATATATATATTATGCTTTAATATATATATATATATTATGCTGTGCTATTATTTTAGATATTTTGTATAGTCCAATAGGAACATTTGTCTTTACACGCACACAGATACAGAAGGCTTTCCTTCTGTAAAGTATACCCACCTTGGGAAAATGCAGACAGAGTCTTTTCATTGCATTGTTATTGAACAATGGATATCTACTATAGGTTCATTTTTCCCAAAGTTCCATTCTGTTCTTTATATTCTTTGTGTTCATGTTGACAAAATCCGTAGGGGAGGTATATGCATAAAGAATATACTAAAATAACCAAAATTAGGGGGTGGGGTGTTGGCTACCAGACTGGGAGCTGTATTACCAGACCTCAGCACTCACATGGGTGAAGGAGTGGTTAAAGCTGAAGAACAAAAGAATAGTGACATTAGAAGGACACGATTTACAATGTGTATGGTATGGGAAAATTAAAGTACACAGATTCTTCCAAAGGCACTATATCAGGACTGCTCTGCTTTCAGTATGGGGAAAAAAAATCAAACAGAATCATTACATGAAAATACCGATCTGGCTATCCATGATGGAAGTGCTAATACATCCTAATGTTCTAGAACTGGAAAAATCGTAAGGTACAAAGACATCCTAAATGAACAAGGGGACTTAAAATCAAAACAGGAACTAAAAAAAATCAAGGAATCGATTTGGCCTGGTGGCCACATATTCAAATACAAATGAGACACAAGAAAGATGCAGAAATATATGGATTTTACAGGAAACCTTAGAATTAGGTCAGATATTTCTAGGGACAGATGACAAATTAATAAAGAAAATTTATAATTACTTATTGAATGTTAAAATGGAAGAAGAATATGTAAAAGAAGCCATGATGGTTTGGGCCAAAAATTTTGGATATAATATAGAAAGAAATTACAAACTAACAATGTCAACAGCATACAAAGAAAACCTTTACAAAATGTTCTACAGGTGACATTTGCCACCAGCAAGAATGGCAAAGGTGTTCCAAAACATATCGCCAGAGTGCTGGAAATGTAAACAGATACCGGGGTCCTATTACCATAAGTTTTCCAATGGAAAAAAATATTGGCTAAAGATAAAAAGGTGATTAGAAGAAATGATAGCATAACAAACAGATTTAAAACCAGAATTGTTCTTACTAGGTATACTACCAGGGAAATACAACAAAAGAGCTATATATTTAATATTACATGTAATAACGGCAGCAGGAATTATGTACGCACAAAACTGGAAAAACAAAAGTATACCTACAGATGAAAATGTAATAAAGAAAATACTAGACTGCACCGAAATGGACAGGTTAATAATTAAAATTAAGGGTAAAGAGGAAACAGTGTATTATTAACATAGGACTCATTTTATAAATGGTTAGAAAACAGAAGCAGAAGTTAAAACAAAATAGAAGTAAATGTATATAGATATATAAGCATAACACTATAAGCAATATTATCATTGGATTACATTTGATTACATATTAAATTAGAGTGACTAGAACTATAGAGCAACTAGAGCGACTAGAAATGAAGATTATATTGTTTATATTATGAGAATAATGGCTATAATTATGATATATTCAAAAGAGATTTGATGCAGACAGTGCACTGTCATTGCAAAAATGGAAACATGATATATAACAAAGGAAAATGTATAAAATATATATATATATATATATATATATATATATATATATATATATATATATATATATATATATATATATATATATATATATATATATATATATATATATATAAAGAATATACTAAAGGGGAAGTGTGATGGCCAAAAAATAAATAAAAAAATTAAGAACCTTTGCTTTAGAGGTCTCAGGCAGGAATACCTGATTTTTATTCATCTCTCTCTCCTTGGCCAATTATGCAATGTCAAACTTTTGTCACCAAGTAACTGCTGTAATTACAATTAGTTCAGTGACACTGAAAGTAGAGTTTAGAGAGGTGTACCTCCTCCCCTCAAAAATTATCAGTTGCATTTCCCTTGATTTGTCAGTGGAAATTTTCCACAAAATTTTGCAGGCATCACTCTTGGCTGACCTACTGCAATCTATTAAAAACAATTAATTTTATTGATATGAGAAGCCCTTACAGGGTCATTGAACAAATTGGCTGTATTCTTTATCTGAAATTGGACTAGTTTTATCCACAAAGGATATGGTTACCCCCTGAAATGGGCTCCAAGTTTAGATGTTAATTTAAAACAAATGTCATTGGGTTGGATCAGATTTTTTTTTTAAATAGATGTCATCTTGACTATTTCAAGATGCAGCTTACAAACCAGATGAATTTTTATTAAGAAACAACATCAATGCAGTTCTGAGATTATAAGAACCACTGTTTGATATCTCTGGTTTTGGTAAAGTCCATTCACAAATCTATGAATAATAATCTATGCCTAATGTAGCACACATGATTTTGGACTCAAGCACTTTCTCTTTGTTAGATTCAATAGATATTATTCTTTAGGGATTTAATACACAATAATATATGAAATTCTGATGAATAAGGGTAGCCGCTTGCCACTTGTATTTTTTATCCTATAAAAGGCCTCTGTAGCCATAAGTAGTAGTGAAGTTAATTCTCAGCTAAGAATATCTGATAAGGCTGAAGGTACTGTATAGATAGAAAGAATTATAATTCTTAAAGATTGCTGTGAAAGAAGTTTTAGACCAGTTGAAAATCTAGGAGTTTCTCTCTTAGATTACTAGTTCTAACAGCTTTGTCCTATAGGCAAAATTGTCCAGGTTTTAGAAAATAGAATAAGAGGGTTGGAAAAATCCCTGATGAAACAGGAGAATCTATACCATTTTGGGCAAATGGCCATCTGGTCTCTTCTTGAAAATCTCCAGTGAGTGATCATTCTCAACTTCTGCAGGCAAGCTGTTCCATTGTTTGGAAATTTCTCCTTAGTTCTAGGTTGGATCTTTCTTTAATGATCTTCCACCTGTTCCATCTTCCATCTTGTTCTGCCTTCTGATGTTTTGAAAAAGAGGTTGACTCTTTCTTCTCTGTGACAGCGCCCCAAGTATCATGTTTGTCCCAACAATTCTGCATTGACCTGTAATTCTACATGCAAGAAGCTTTGTTAAAATATCCAGTCATTTCTATCATTCATATTTCAAGAGAGCCTGCATAAAATGATGAAAGAATCAGCAGAATAGCCTCCCAAACTATTCTGCCCTCCATAAAATGAAAGTTTATCTAGCTAGACATCTCTATTGTCTCTTGGAAGTTTGCATTTCACTACTGAGTTCCATCCAGAAAGTTTCCTTTCACTTGAACAGAGTTTTCTAGATTGATTAAAAGCTTTCTAAAATATTAGGTGTTGATATTACACAAAGAAGCAAATCTGAATCATTTATCTTCCTTTTTAATAGAATTTGCAAACATTCTGCAAATAGAAATATACAACCATTGTTACAGAAACACATTTCCCATACTTGCTCAATCATACTCCCTGAAGACTAAATTAACTTTCTTGATTTATATTTTAGAATCTGGAAAACATATATAGAAAAGTCAGCCTTCAGATGTACACAGAATATATTCCAATTTCAGCTATGGACAGACCTTCAATTGTTACTTTAATATATCAAGCTTAGTGCTGGAATTTGACACTACATATTTTTCAAGAGAGTTATTGTGATAAAGGAAGAAAATAATGTTCTGTGCAATGAAACCTTTATTGTCCTGACTTTCATTTTATGGACTTCACAAGCAATGGATAAAAATCTACTTTGGATTTCAACCCCCACAAAACAGACAAAGTCTGTTATATCTGAGGCAAACCAGACAATTGATGTAATGGACATAATGTCCATCAATTTTCATCATTTACATAATTACCTAATTGACCCTTTTCCATCATTTGCATCCATTTATGTCATTGGCAAATAAAGTCCAAACTGATAAACATCAGGCTTTTGAATGTCATTTCCAATCCAGAATCTGGGCCAAGATCCTAATCAAGGCGCCATCCCAACAATTCAGTTTTCTTGGCTAAAGTCAGGTTTATATTATTTAATGGCATGGTCTTAATTCATCTTTGGGATGAGGAAAGTGAGGGACCAGAAGTTTACTTGGTAACTTAAGCAGCTCAGTAATACTGGTTTATTTTCAGAAGTTGGAGTTATCAGGAGAAATGGTTTGGCACCTTAACCATTTCCATTTTATATGCACACAGCAGTTAGGACTTTTCGGGCTCATCTATCATGTGGGACTTACCCTGGGACAGTGAGATGGTGTTGCGGTCTCTTTTACATTGTTTGATCCTCGGGGCAGCTAGCAGTTACTAGTGAGGCTGTGTGGAATTCACTTTAACATTCTACTTTTCCAGCCTTGAAGCTTGGCTTCTTTTCCAATTGTTAATAAATTGCAACAGGGGTTCAGTTTACTTTATGGTGTACACAAGATTATCTTGGATTGAAATGGTATTCCCTAACTAGATGAGATCTTGAAAACATCTGGAAGCAATTCCATATTTCTGATCTTAGTAGACATGCTTCTATGTTATGGAGGTACAAATCATATTTTGATAATATACGTAAACTGGAACAAGTCAGAAAGGCTTCAACTATTTCTGGAAAATGAAATTTGTCAACTGTAGGTAGCTATGACTAGATCCTTCTTGTGAGGTGAGAATGAATTTTCTTCTTTGCAGTTGAGGATGGAGAGAGTTAAACAGCAAGGTTTTACCATAGTGACTCTGTCATTTTATCCCACACAGTAATAACTTCATACTCACTTTCTCATTGTGTACTTAAATCTGTTTATTTCCTCTGACATTTCATTTATTCTTATATGTCCCAGTCAGGTACCCGCAGGGTCAATGAGTAGACATTTAAATTTAGGACCTTAAGAGCTTTTCAGACAAAAATCCATCAGTCCAGCATCCTGTTTCCAATAGTAGTCAGCCAAATGCCTCCAGGAAGACCAAACCTTTAGTCAAATCCTTCTTTTAATGTTGTTTACTTCAACTAGGAATGAGGTTCCCCCTCTCACTATTTTCTACAGATTTCCACATGCACAAACACACACACATCCTGCTGCCAGCATTTCCTAGATGCCTGAACTTGGTAACTATTTTGTGATGCAAATCCAATTTAATTTGCACAGTTTTGCCTGATTAGGGATGTTTTGTAATGAATTCAAGCTCCGTGAAAAATTCCATCCAGGTGATATACAAACAGGCTATGGCTCTTAATATGGCACAGGTTAAAGATGTCCAAAACTTGGAGAAGGGCAGGTGTTTGGCTGCTTTTTTTCTCCCTAGAATATTGACTTTTAATTAGTGATGATTAAGGTCTGATTTCTATATGATCCATTTTCATCTCAGAGACCCATTTTGCCCTTGTGCTGTTGATATAGTTGAAAAAAGATCTACTGTTACTGGTTTAGCAAATGTATCTTTCGTACACTTCTCTAAGTTCATTAAAGGTTAGTTTATTCTTGTTTTTAATCATATGAGCTAAGCAGAAACCTTCTGTATCTTGTGCAATGTTATGTTTATTCAGTCTGATGTTGATGCATAGGATTTATTCACAAGAGCTTTTAAAGGAAATGTGAAGAGTTAAACGTATGGGTCGGACTATGCTAGATACAAGAGCAATTTGTTTCTGTTATTGCTCATCCTGTTTGATAGGGTTGATCCTACTGGTTAGATCTGTATCACTTTTCTCCCTTAACTTCCTGAGGTCTCCTCCTAAAGCTGTATACTTGCTGGAAGAAAATGATCATCACAGTTGGGAATGTTCTTCATTCACGACTTCTCAGCTATGTGTAATCACGCTTAAAAATAAAACCAACTCTCTTTCGCCTTGACTTTGATTCCTGAATATCACATGAACAAATCCATGTTGTTTTCTTAATCTATTTCTGGATGTTGGTGTTTTTTTTTTTTTTTTTTAAATGAGCCAGTCTTGGCTGCTGATCCAAGATTTCTTAATGGCCTTCCATCTGACTAATAACTTGTCTGACTCCTATTAGCTTTTTGAGATCAGACAAGTGCATTTTAAAAAGCAGCTGTTCAGAGGGTATCAGGTTTGGAAGTAAATCATGTAGAAACATGAATCCTTGAACAAGGGCCTCAACAAAACCGTGTCCTTAAGGCAGGGGTGGGATTCAGCCAGTACAGACCAGTTCGGGCGAACCAGTAGTTCCAGTGATCAGTTAGCCCCGCCCACCTGCCCCTATATTTTATTTGTTTGAAGCCCAGTTGATAGGCGTGGAAGAGCAGTTTGCCATGCCTCACATGTTTTACTCACCAGGGCGGCAGTAGAAGGTAAGTTTTAGAGCTGTTTTCAAATGCACCATGCACGCGCAAAGCACGCGCTCACCGGACCAATTGTTACACTGGTTGAATCTCACCACTGCCTTAAGGAACCCTACAATCCAGTTGCACCTGGCCTTCATGCCTGCAACAGTTTGTTAGAACCCCTCAGATCCATTTTTCTAAATCAGTTTTTCCACGTGGAGTATATCTGAGGGTAAAATTAATTATCATTATATTTGCCCTACCTTAAAGATTCTTTCAAGATATTCTTTGCCAGTTTATGTGTTTCAAGGAGCAATAAGGGAACAACTACCAGAACTTCCATTTCAAACAATGAAATGAGGAACATCTGATTTCTCAAGAATTATGACAAATCAGAGAAATGCTAAAAAAAAATTATAATTGTATAAAAAGTCATTTTAACAATCAGGGTCATCTAGCTAGAAAATTAATGCCGTTTATGGGTGCAACAAATATTTATTACATTTTGGGTTTTTTTGTTCAATTCAATCTATAGTTTAAATATTTTTATATACTGTTTTGGATTTGAATTTTGTTACCTGCTTTGAGTATACCTCAACTGAGACAAATCCTTATTCTTTTGAATAGTCACTGTATCCCACCCATCTATCCTAAACTGAATCCCACAGTACTACAATCATGTTTCCAAGACGCCATCTCCTGGAAATAAATTATATGTCAATTTTTATGATTCTTATATATAGCTACTGTTTCAGACCTACAGCTTTTCAGGATGCAACAGTAGAGTGAAGTATTTTATTATGCTCTTCCTAGTTAACGTACTGAATTTGCTACAACTCAGTCAAGTGAACCTGGAATCATTTAAAAGGAAGTTAGGCAAATTCATGAAGCTAGGGACATAAGAGTTAGTTAGTTAATTTAGTAAGGTTACATTATCCTGGAGACTACAATGCTAATACAGAGTAGTAGTTTAGCTGCCTAAGACTGCTAGCCCATTTGGCTCACACTTGTGTGCTTTGTAAGGCGCACTACAGGGGGGTGAGCTAGCTCTGCACCAGAAAGCTATAAGAATTACTAATCAGGATGGATCTCATTGTGCAGATATTTGATGGGCTGCTTCAATTTATAAAGGCTCAAGGGATTGCTGCTTGAAGCTGCTTCATAAATGAATATAATCCCTCCAATGCTAGTAAAAGCTAGGGAAAGGGCAACATTGCTTCATTCTATTTTCTCAGTGTGCTATCTCTTCTTGGTTATGATAAGGAGAATTGCATGGTTGACCAAAGCACTGCAGATGTAAATCAAAGCCATGTAATTTAGGCTTAATTTTCACTCATCTAAGACAATATATTGCTCAATATCAGCTTTTTTGGAAGCATGGATGGAAGCATGCTTTTGGAGGCATGGACAGGTTCTCTTATATTATTTCCAGAATCTCAATTTCCTCTCTAAAACCAGGAGGTTTTCTGAGAACTACCAATTGTTCTTGCTTAATTACAAGATTAAATGTCGTCTAAGGCCATTCAAAACTAGATACAATAAACATTCAACAGATTTAAATTTTAAAACAACATCAAAATAAATTGTTCCAACATAATCTAACAATTAAGGATTTGAGGATCAAAAATACCCAATTCATTCAAAGGTTTTTAAAATAAAAAAAAAGAATTATGGCCACCATTTCATCTGAATTATAAACTAATCAGAGTCATTTTTGCTCTTTGACCTTCTGAAGAAATCACATGCTTTGCTTCTGTTCTCTGAGTGCTAAAGTAATCCAGATGCACCCTGCCTGGTGGATATATGATGTGACCATTTCATACTTAACCACTCTTTAGAGATTATATTTCCCTCCGTGTTTTAAAAGACAGAGCTCTGTTTGTCATTATTGACCTTATGAGTTGATGGTTTGTTCCCTTTGTGGAGTGCTGAATAAAATATTGTATAGCAATCAGATCCATCATATAGTCATGGTTATAAGGATGTTAATGTTAAGTCTTCGGACTATCCAAATAGTCTCTAGAAACATGTTGCTTTATTTTTCAAAAGAAAACATTTGCCCAGAAATATGACTGCATCAGAATTCATGCTGTAGTTGTACTTTGTGTATATTTGGACATATTTCTAACAAATATGTACATACAAAATAAAATGATCTCTGCTTGTCTTTATATCCCTCAGAGGCAAGCAAGGACACTTATAGGTGAATTAGACACTTTTTAAAAAACCATTGCTACATGAAAAGAAAGAAGTTTTCTTTTAAGGAAGGAATGGTGGATTCAGACCAGTACATGCAAGCTTGGTGGATAGAATTCAAATGGCCTCATTATTGAATGCAGGCCACTGCTTTATGAGCTCAATGCCCTCTTCTCAAGGAATATTGAGAATCTACATCTATTGAGTGTAGATATATGGAGATCTCTTTGTGCATTTCATTGCATTTGCAGAGTTTCAGTAAATGACCCAGGGTAGAAATGAGAAGTATGTTTCTCATTGAACTAATTTTAATAACACCTGGAAATAATCATTTCAAACTTCTGGTAGTAAAAGGAAAAGGAGACAAAAGAAAAGAAAACAGAGTGATTTTCATCCATGCTCTATCTTCACTCACTCCTGACTATGGATTTACCTTTGCCCTACCACCCACAACATCCTCATGTCTTACAGGCCTTCACAGAGAACCTGTCACTACCTAGATCAGAGGTGGGCAACTGACTGGCTCAGGAAGTCTGGGAATTGAAGTCCACAGGTTGTAAAATGGCCATTGTTGCCCACTCCTGATCTAGATGGAATCACAGGAAAAGCAATTCAGAAAGAAAAGATGTAAAACCAATAGAAAAGAATGTATGAACATTTTCATGGTAAGTAAAACAGGAGCATTATTGAAACTATTCATCAAAAATGGTGAAAAATAATCTTTCTGCCTTTGATACTTCTCTGTGCATAGACAGGCAGAAAAGATATTTTCATCAAAGGCTATCTAGGAGCTGATTCACATGGATGTGTCAGCTTTGGAAGTCATATTACTGTCTCAGAGTTTTGTTGTTGGAGTTTATTTCCCTGGAACGCTGACAGGATGTTTTCAAGACAAAAGCTTTCCATCTCAAGATGTTGCCTATCAAGTCAGACCCACAAAGCCAAATGGTGCCTTTTTGCACATTCATAATTGAACTCTAAGGAAAACTTTCCTGATGTTAAACAATTTAAATACTTGCTCTTCTGAATTGTGAGCCTCGTGGACTCAAATTGGTATATTGATACCTTGTAAGATACCGTTCCGATTTCTGATCAGATAGGTTGCCATTTTGAGGAAATAGCTAGAACTCTGAAAAATACAATGTAATCCATTGGTGGAATACAATGTAATCCATACAATGTAATTAGTCATGTTTATTCAGATGGAAATTTTGTTATGGTTGGACATCAATAAATGTTCCTAATTTCATTATGCAGTTATTCCATTGGTTAATTTCACCTTGTGCTGCATTATTTTATTTTTATTAATGTATTTTATTATTGTATTTTTACTTTACTTTTTAGTTTACTTATAAACACCCCCACTCCCACCACCCCAATATCATGGAAAAGTGAATTGGGAAGCATACAACAGATAGTTAACATATAAAAACTTTTTTTTTGTTTAGGGGAAAAAATTAAAAACCAAAAAGTAGCAGATGTCAACAACAATGGAGCCATCTCAGTAACTTACTTGTCTCTTGAGGTCTCTGATGACATAACCAGATTTTGAGGAATTTCTAGAAAATCAACAGGAATGGAGCTAACCTCACTTTGGAGATGGAGGAGGGGAGAAGATGTTCCTTAAGACCCAGATCACAGTAGAGAAGGCTAGCCTCCTAGGTCCCACCAAGCATAGCTCCTTAGCAGATTGGACTCTTAGCATGCTTCTTCTGCTGGACACATAACTATTTGCACCATTGCATTTTGTACTATATTAGCTTCTAGATACTCTTCAAGTCTCATATGCAGTGCATTGCTGTAGTCCAATTAGGAGGTGACCAGAGCATGAGTGACCATGAGCAAAATTTAGGAAAAGGCACAACTGGTGCACAATACACAAGTGTATGAGCAACACACAACTTGTCTGTAATCCAGAGAGCCCTGGAAGTGAATGTCATTCCTTTTGGAGTTCAAAATGGCATCATCCACAGTCAAGAAAGTAGTAATATGCACATGATTATAGCAGAAGAAAAAATCCTAACTGTAAAAAAATAACTCAAAGTACAAGTACTGAGCATGCTCACTAGCCATTGACCATAAAAATATGAGAACAGATGGAAATTTCCCATAGAAGATTGTGATGGATGGATGGATGGGAGGGAGAGAGGGAAGGAAGGAGGGAGGGAGGGAGGATCTCATCAGGATTTTTCTGCCCTCCATCATGTTACAATAAGTCCTCCCTGTCTATTATTTTTGAAATCCTGATTTCAACCGCACTAACATGAGGAAAACATATTTAACTGTCTGTCAAACTGTTGCAAAATTGGGGATCTGCCCACAACAAAAATGACAGCTTAAGAAGCAATTTCTTTACTTGTGCCAAAATGTTGTGCATGAGAGGGCGGGGGTTGAACAAACTAAATATATTTCTGCTTTGAGATGGGGTTTGAAATGGGGTGCTATCCTGCTCCTTCTAAAATAATGGAAATTAGTTCTAAATAGAAACATGGGCTAATCCTCAGCCAAGAAATGTGTTCATATAAGTATTTCACGTGACAAGGCCAGGGAAAGTGATTGAAAATTATATTTATGAGAGGGATCAGAAATTCTGTTGTCCAATAGTTTATCTAATCTGCCTACCTAAATCAAGTCAAAAATCATGAAAAACATATTGTTCCTATTGTGGAATATGGGAATCCAAAAATTTATATTGTCTCTTTCACATATGTAGTGAGAGAGATTATTGAGTTCTACAATGTGAAATGCTCAACTCCTAAAATTGCTTATCGGAATGCCCCATATTCTATCACATAGTCTGGATCTAACGAGGTTTTTCCTTTGATCTTATGAAGCGTTCATGAAGAAGCACCAAGGGACAATTTTTGGCTTGGATGTGCCAGCATGAAGCATCAATAAGCAAATCTACATTTTGTGATGGATTGAGATCTGCATACATGCCCATGTAGTTGGGCATTAACTCTAGCTGAGAAGGTCTCGTCTTCTTCCTTAGTGACCTTATTACTGATGTTGCTTTTCCTTCCTTCTTTCCTTCCACTAACTATGAGTATTAGTAACAGAGGTGATACAGGAGACCTCTTTGAGTTCCATATGAGTTATATGTTGCCCCTACATGAAATAAACCACACTGAACCAGATAATATCCCATAAGAGAAATCTTGGGTTAATAGGTTTTCATTGTGTAATTATCATTCTACTGGTATTTGTATTTTGAGATTTTGATCTCCCTACAATCATAATCACAATCCAGAGAGTTATTGTGTAAAATAGCATTAATCTGTAACAAAACATATGTTCAGGTTTTTTTAGATTTTTATCCCACCTTTTTTTCATATACAACTCAGGGCAAGTACACCAAATACTTCTTCCTCCTCTTATTTTCCCACAAAAATAAACAACAAGATGTGATGGGCTGAAAGTGACTGACTGACCCAAAGTCATCCAGCAGATTTTTTTAATGCCTAAAGCAGGACTAAAACTGACAGTCTCCTGGTGCCTTAACAACTACTGTACATCAAATTGGCTCCCTCAGCTTAGTACCAAAATCAATCAATATAACCATATAGTCTCAATTATTAATAGCAAGAAATTATAATCTGTAACACAGAGATAAATCAAGCAAGATTGCATACATTCCAAGGCAAATACCTAACTAGGCAAATTATTCTCATAAAACGTTGAAGCTTTGCTGCCCTTACTTTAACACACCCATAAAAAAATAACTACTATATCATCTGAAATGTTTTTTCCAGCCAAAGTTTTTGCAAATATTTGGCTCAGTTATTCTTGTTAGCAAGGAATATATTCAAATGTTTTTCTATTTGAAATCATTCTTATTCTGAGTAACAACTCTCTGTTGGTCATCAAGCAGAGAATCACTTTAAAAAAATCATATATCATATAAGCATATATAAAAATCATATAATCCATTGACCTAATATGATTGATGGCAGTAATGAAATCCGTTCTTAATCTGACATATGGCTATAAACGATTTGTTTATACATTATGTAAGAATATGTCAAACATGTAGACAGTAGGGTGTTTTTTCCTTTAACAGGCCAATATAAGAAAACAGGAACTTCTCACGCTATTCCAAAGAGTTTAATTTATGCTATGTTGAAGTGCTTACTTCTCTCCCATTTTCTTCTCAAAAAGTCTCCCTTTTTGGTTCCCATTTTATATTTCTTGGTTCGTATCTTTTGTTCCTAAACAGAAAGTTAATAGCAATTTGACAACAGAATGTAATGCTAGTCTGAGACATTTTTCTGCTAAGGTGAAGAGTAAAATGGCTGCCTTTTCCATATCCCATACAGAATTGATAACAATAATTCCTCCTTCAACATGTCTTATTATTCATTACTCTGACACACATTGAAATTATTGATCTTGGCATACTCATCTTGGTAATTAATGTGTCAGTGTTCTTGATCTTGGTAATTGATGTGCCAGTGTTCTAAAATTCAAATATTTTCAGAAAGATAGGGAGTCTATACAAAGCTTGAAATAATGTCTCACAAGGTGGAGTGTGCTCAGAATTTACATGGAAATATACTTTCTGAAAGGGAGAGTGCAGAAGTCCAGAGAAAGTGGCCGTGGAGAGCAACTATCAATGACTGGGGACAGATGGTGGGAAGAGAGGCATTGCCTTCAATGAAATGAAGTACAGTAGACCGACCACCTCTTCTAGAGACAGAAGTTAGAAAACACCACCATGGATGAAGAGCAAGAAAAGAGTTGGAGGTGGCCCACATGGAGGACCCAAATCAGCTAGAGAGTGATATCATACATTCACATCCTCCACAAATGGTTAGTGAATTGTCTTTTTTGCTGGAGCAAGCAGGAACTGCAGATGGATCCCAGGGATTAAATCTTGTCCAGGACCAAATTGAACAGGACCCCAAACATGTTTAAACAAGCTTGCTGTCAACTTCGACACGACTTTGGCTGAAGTCATGTTTATCTTCGCTTTGTTTATTAGTTGCCACTCATTGGACTGGAATGTGGTGCCTTAATCTGCTAGACAAAACATCAACCAGAAGCAGGGTGAGAACCAAAGTCATGGCAACAAACATCTGCTGAGACCTAGGCTAACGTGATGTGGGACACCTGAATTAATTGGCTAACATGACGCGGGACACCTGAAAGTGGGAAGTTTCTATTCTTTTTGTTACTCTGAAACGTGGGAAATACTCAGAGCCAGCTTCACCTTTCTAAGTGCCGATATGATATACTCAATAAAAGGTCCCTCAAGCCTGAAGGGAGTTTCCGAGTCCTGACTGAATTGGGTTCATTGTTTGGAACTATATCCCTTGCCCTCAAAGATGGGCTTCCTTTGTTGGGTAAGGCGATTGAGTGATTTTTCAGCTGCCTGGAGAGGAAAAAGCTGCCTAGTGAAAAGAAGCTACCTGGTCTAAAGAATCTGCCTGGTTTCGGGAGAGGCCGATGCGGGGAATGAACGAGCTGTGGGTTTGTGGCAACTGCCGGCAAGGACTGCAAGCTTACCTGCAGGTGAGTGTCTCCCCCCGGCTCCTCCTTATAGATCGGCGATGCATTTTTCAGTTGGAGGAAGGAGTGGGTAAACGGCTTGAAGAGTTACTGTGGACCCGAGTTAGAAACAACTTAAAAAGCGAAGACTCCAGAGCGGAAGGGGTGAGTGTGGAGATTAAGCAGCAGCGGCTTAATTTATGTTTTTACCATCTAACTCTGGAAGTTAAATGGCAGCTTGAGAAAAGTGTGATTAATGGAGGGAAAAAAAGGGGGACAAGACGAGAAGAAGAGGTGTGAAAAAGGTTTTTATTCAGGAAAACTGCCTTTTGAAACTGAGATTGATTGTGAATTCTGATGATGGAAGAACTGGAATGATGTCTACAGTCTCCATTTAAATCAAATCACCAAAAATAATTCTAAACAGCCATCAATTGGGGAGAACAAAGGAGATTCACAGAGAATTGATAGTCTCCATATAAATCACCCAGCTCCATTTAAACAACCATTTTATATGAAATGGGATTTATTTTATCAATGGTTAAATAGAAAGACATGGTAAAAAGAAAATAGATTAGTGAAGCCTTACAATAAAAGTTAATAGATTGATATAGAATACAATATAAAATATATAAACATTGGATGAATGTATAAGATTAAATCATAGTGAAAATTAGAATATCTCGTATTGTCAGTCTGTGCTCCCTTCAAAATCCAAGAAAGAAATACTCAGACTCCATGTATTAGAGCAAAGTTATTCTTTTACTGGAGAATAAAGTGAAAGCTACAGATTCAATTCCGAATCTGAGAAATTGGCGCGCAGATCACATATACAAAGGAATGGAAATGCTCCCACCCCCCAAAGTCCAAATGATTCTTCCAATTAAAAGTTCCGTATACGATCATGTGGCCATCTCCACATGGTGATGAGGCTTTGTCCGTTGACCTTGACATATTTTGATAAAAGTTCGCAGTTGCGCAAAAGAGGATAGAAGCTAGCCGAGAAAACCCTGTGGCAGGACAGGGACGTGCAGAGGTGGAGAAGACTGCTGTGGTTTTCTGTTACCTTCTCTAGCGCCTGGAGCGATCCCAGGGGATACACAAACCCCGGAGAGGTTCGTGTCAGTATAGGAGAATCTCGAGTTACAGGGTGGGGTAGGCAACCCCCGGTAACGAAGAGAAGAGCTCCTGAGCCCAGCGTGGAAGAGCTAGCTGCCAGTTTATGGCGGCTCCAAAGTCCGGTCTGCCACTGAGGTGACTAAGCAAGATAGTGACAGCCTGCAAGATCGGAGCAGGAAAAGGTGTTGAAAGAGCTTAATACAATATTGAAGATTGAAGATTGAAGAATGACAGTGGGGTGAGAGATTTATCTTCATGGTTGTGAGTAGCACTTTGTGGAAGCAGGAGAGAAAAGCGGCCAGAAAAGCAGCTTGAAAAGCGGAAGTGTGACAATCACGAGCAGAAAGGCTCATTAGAACGAAAGTGTGGATTACAGCTTTTGAAAGGGAAACCCCTGGGGAGAGAGGAAGAACATCAGAAACCAGGAGATTGGAGACTTGAATTTGTGAGTGATTTGGCATTTGGGATTAACTTTTTGACAATATTTGAGAAGAAGGAGGTGACAGAGGAGGAAAAATGCGGCACTGAAAGTGACTTATTAATTCTCTGAATTGAGCTCAATAGGATTATTGGCTTTATTTAATACAGCTGGGAGGACAGATTGTTAAGCGACCAAGAAGAGATGACTATTGGATTTTGGAGGGAATAATAGTTGAAGGCGATTTGCACATTGAACTCAAAACCGGGAAGGGGAAAGAAGGAAGAGGAAGAAGGAAGAAGAGACCAACAGAAGGCTGGGAAGGATTGACTTTTTATTGCGATTAATCAGCACATTATACCATTCGCTCCCGGAGTGCTGGGCAGAAACTCAAAACTTAAACCTTTAGCTTGATGACTGACTATAAAGTTTATTTTATATTTTTTCTCTTATCACATTTCTTTATTTGTTGGAATTTCTATTTGGTAATACTTTAATATTACCATTTGGGCACTATTTTTACAATTTGAACCTCTAGCCCCTTGCTTATTGACTGCCTCAAATCAAGGTAAACTTTTCCTCTTCTCTTCCCCCATTGTTTCAGTCTTTCTCCTTCCTATCTTAACCCCTTAAAAAGCCTGATAAATTTACCTACTCAAAAGGAGGGAAAAAAAAAAGGTATATTGTCCTTATAGATTTCAGTGACAATTGATTTGATTGTCTTAAATAGTAACAACAAAGAGTGAAAAATAGTGTTGATTTAGATTATTTAGAATACTTAAGATTAATTCTTAAAGAAGTAACTGGGTTGGATTTGATGTATTATTGGTGATTAATATTGATATTCAATATATAAATTAATTATAAAGATTATTATATTATTAGATAACATTTTATAATATAGGTGTACAGACTGCTTATCTATATATTTGATTGAAGTATTAGAATAGAATTTTTATTTTAGGAGTTAAACACTGAATGGTGATCTGGGACAATATATCCAATATAGTGCAACAACAAAAACAAATATTAAGAGAGATGACCTCCACGACAACTATGGCTTTGAAATCGGGAAGGAAGACCACCCGACCCTAACAACTACTTTAACTTTTGCTTCACCAACAATCCAAAAACCATTGAAGAATTTCTAATAGGGAAAAACAGTCCAATGTCTCTAACGTTAATATACAAGCTACCCTACTATCCTTGCAAGAAGCAATATCCAAGATGCAAGAAATAATGATTAAGAATCACAAAGAAACCAGAGCGGATATTAGCGAATTAAAAGATGAGATGGGAAAGCTTAAAGTGGAAATGAAAGCAGATTTACTTAAGGTGGAGGATAAGATAGGGTCCTTGCAACAGGCTATGGAGAAAAACGAAGTTAAGATAAGAGAAATAGAGAGTAGGACAGAACGGATGGAGACAAACTTTGAAAGGATAGAGGAGGAATTTAGAAATGTAACTAGAGAAACCGAAGACTCCCTCGTCCACCTCGAAATGGATAAAGCAGCGGCATATTTAAGGTTTCAAAATGTGGTAGAAGCAAAAAATGAAGAACTAGAACAATTAATGGCAGAACTATTGGCTGAATGGTTAGGGAAAGAAAAAGACGATCTAATCAAAGAATTTGACGAGGTGTATAGGGTCAGCACAAGTTATGCTAGACGCCATAACTGCCCAAGAGAAATTCATATTCGTTTCACAAGGAGGTGTGTGAGAGACCTAATTCTTAAAAGGTCCAGAGAAGAAACAATAACATATAGAGGTAAAGAGATTACGATCCTAAAACAAATCCCAAGGAAAGTGAGGGTCATAAGACAGGATTATAAATTCTTGGCCAATTATTTAAATAAAAAAGAAATTCCTTTTAAATGGTTAATCCCGGAAGGATGTTAATAACTTGGAAAGAGAGAAAATCAAAATAGATTCTATAGAACAGGCCCAAGACTTTCATGATCAGCTAATAGGCACGGATAACCAATACACCAAGGAGGAAACTAAAAGGAAACCACAGGATGATCGTAATCGCCATAGAAACCAAAAAGAAGGACTTCCTCAAAATTTAGGGAACGACAAACCACAACCAGGGAGAGAAGAACCAATCTCACAACAACAGCAAGAAGAAAACCGAATCACCACTAGACAAAAAACTAAACAGACCTAGATAAATGGAGATAGGAAAGAAACTCCTCTCCATTAATATAAATGGTTTAAATTCAACATCTAAAAGGAAAAGGATATTAACTAAATTAATTAGACAAAACGCCGACATAATATGCCTACAAGAAACACACATTAGGAAAAAGGATGAAAGATATTTAATTTGCCCGAAACTTGGAAAACTTTTTACAGCACCAGCAGACAAACATAAAAAGAAAGGAATTGCAATATTTGTGAAAGATGATGTAAAAGCAGAACTAACCTGGTCGGATCCGGAAGGAAGAACTCTGGTTATACAAATTTGGATTAATCATATTACATTTTTATTGGTAGCAATCTACGCGCCAAATGAAGAACAAGGGAAATTTTTTAAAGATCTTCATCAGAGAATAATAGGTTTTGAAAAAAGGAATATCTGCATGATAGGCGACTTCAACTCCATTGCTGATCATCAAAAAGACCATAGTAATGTGAATAAGAACAAGAAAGGGAAAAGAGAATTTTCTATGCCCTGTAAGGACATGATGAAAGAATTGAACTTAATAGACTTATGGAGAAAACTAAACCCAGAAGAGAAACAGTTCACATATTATTCAAATCCACACAAAATCTGGACCAGAATAGATATGGCCTGGATGGATGGGGAATTGGCCAATGAAATAAAAGAAATTAAAATCCTACCAAATGAATGGGCCGACCACAACCCAATACAACTAATTTGGAGAGATAGGAGAAAAACAAAGAAAAGATGGACACTAAATACTCAGTTAATAAACGAAGAAGAGTACATTAAGAAGCTGAAAGAGGAATTAAATTATTTTCTAAAAGAAAATAATAATGAAGCAACCACGAAACAAAATATTTGGGATACAATGAAGGCAATTATAAGAGGAACAACAATCTATAATGCCATGAGAAATAAAAGAATACATGCCCAACAAAATAAATTCCAATAACAAATTAAAGAATTAGAAATACAACTTCAAAAAATCCCTTAAAAACCAGAGAACACAAAATCAGTTAATAACAATTAAACATAAATTGAACTTACTTGAACAAAATAAAATAGAAATTAACTTGAAAAGGTCCAAACAAAATTATTTTGAGCATGCAAATAAACCAGGAAGATGGCTATCCCATAAACTTAAAAAAGTGAAAGAAAAGAGATTGATACACCAACTAATGGATGAGAAAGATGTCTTACAACATGAGATAGAGAAAAAAAAGATATCATTTACAACTATTTTCAAAGATTATATAAAAAGGAGGAAGTTAATGAAGATAAAATAAGAACTTATTTAGAGGAGACGAATGACAAGGTAATTGGAGAGGAATGGATAGAGTTATTGAATAAAGATATTACATGGTCTGAATTGAAGTCAGCAATGGAGAATCAAAGTAATAACAAATCTCCAGGACCAGATGGGATTCCGGCAGAACTATATAAAGCAATATTGGAACTAGTAGGACCACTGATGCTGGAAGTGTTTAATGAGGTACTTCTGGCAGCCAAAATGCCGGACTCGTGGAGGGGGCGCTGATTTCGCTAATCCCGAAGGAGGATGCAGATCATAGATACATCAACAACTATAGACCGATTTCACTTTTAAATGCCGATTATAAATTGTTTACTTCTATCATAGCTAATAGAGTAAAACAAGCTTTAAATCCACATATACACGAAGATCAAAATGGATTTCTTCCGTCCCGACAAATAAAGAACAATTTAAGAACCGTTATCGATGTCCTAGAATATTATGAAGCCCACCCGGAGAAACAATCCGCACTCATGTTTTTAGATGCTGAGAAAGCATTTGATAACTTAAATTGGCACTTTTTAATTCAAAAAATTTACAATATGAGTCTTGGCACCAAATTTGAAAACATTATAACAACTATTTACAACACACAACAGGCTAATATACTAATCAATGGCGAACAAACAGATCCAATAAATATAGAAAAAGGTGTCAGACAGGGCTGCCCTCTCTCACCTCTTCTTTTCATTTTTGCCCTAGAATCACTCTTAACACGGGTTAGACAAAATTCTGAAATTAGAGGAGTGAGGGTCAAATCAGAAGAATATAAACTACAAGCGTTTGCTGACGATATGGTTTTCTTTTTGGAGGAACCCATGGAAAAAGGTTATAATCTAATAAAAGAATTAGAACAATTTGGCACAGTGGCAGGATTAAAAATTAATAGAAAAAAGACGAAATTAATGACCAAAAATTTAACAGAAAACCAGAAGGAAGAATTAGAAACAATGATGGGGATACAGGTAACAAAAAAGGGTCAAATATTTAGGAATATGGTTAACACCACAAGGTAAATCACTCAAAGAGAACAATTATGATAAACTACTTCAACAAACAAAGAAAGATTTAGAATCCTGGAATAAGTTGCAGCTTTCCTTATTGGGCAGGATTGCCTCGATTAAAATGAATATATTACCAAAATTTCTTTATTTATTCCAGACAATCCCAATTAAGTTGCCAAAAATTTTTTTGAAGAATTAAATAAGATCACACTTAAATTTATTTGGCAGGGGAAAAACCCAGGATCAATGTAAAGGCCTTACAAGATGCGAAAAGTAGAGGGGTCTAGCCCTTCCAAATTGGGAATTATATTATTCGGCAGCTATCTTATTATGGATAAAAGACTGGGTGAACTTACTTAACAAAGAATTTTAGCATTAGAAGGGCATGACCTCCAGAGAGGGTGGCATGCCTTCTTATGGGAAGTGGGGAAACCCAAGCAGTCTTACTTTCATAGACACCTCATTAGGGACTCATTATTAATTAATTGGAAAAAATATGCAAAAATACTATCTAAAAATTCTGATCTGGCTATCAACAATGGAGGCAATGGTACACCCCAATAATTTGGACATAACAAAAATGATTAAATATAAAGATTTATTAGATCCGAAGGAAAATTAAAAACTCGACAAGAACTACAGGAACAGGGATTTAAAATTGATCAGTGGTTATATATACAAATCCATAGCAGATACAAACAAGATATAAAAGACTTTGGAATTTATAACAAACTGCAGTATTTAGATAAAATTTTACTAGGATCAAACAAAAGAACATATCCAAATTCTATAAATACTTACTGGAAGTAGAATTAGAACAAGAGATAGTCAAAGGGAACATGATAGCCTGGAGCAGGAATGTCGGAAGAAGTATTACATTATCAGAATGGGAAAAGATTTGGAACAGAAATATTAAGATTACAAAATCGGCAGCATATAAAGAAAATACATACAAAATGTTTTATAGATGGCACTTGCCCCCTTCGAGGTTGGCGAAAATGAACCCAAACACGAGTCCAAAATGCTGGAAATGTAAAAGCATAGAAGGAACCTACTTTCATATGTGGTGGTCTTGCAAAGAAACCCAGAAATATTTGCAAAAAATCAGAAAATGGTTGGAGGAGATAACCAAAGAACAAATCGAATACAAACCAGAGTTCTTCCTACTAGGGATCTCTGATAAACATTTACCCAAAAAGATGAAATATGTAACAATTCATATCCTAACTGCAGCCAGATTAGCATTTGCCCAGTGTTGGAAATCACCCTATGCACCTACAGAACAAATGGTCATCCAGAAAATATGTGATTGTGCAGAAATGGATAAATTAACTATAGCACTTAAAAACAAAGAGTCTTCAACATTTTACGATAATTGGAACTCTTGGTATAATTGGTTAGTCCAGAGATAAACTGCTTAATGGACAATGGGTAATTTAAGCATAGATATCGATAAGATGTGTGTATTCAAATTAAGGTAGGAGAATTGGATCTTGCAGACTGTCAAAAAGGATATTGTCTGTTTTTAAACGCATCTTTTTTTCTTTTTTTCTCTTTCTCTTCCTTTGTTTCTTTCTTTCTTTTACATCTCTTCTTCTCTTTTCTTTCCAGTTTGTAAGACCGAGTGTTCTTTTTTTGTTTTTTTCCCTTTTGTGTATGTAATGTCGATATGTTTTTAATTGTAAATTTAATAAAATTTATTTTTTTTTTTAAAAAAAGAAGCTAGCCAAGAAATGGAAAGTTAAAGACAGGAATCCCCCTCCCCTTGCTAACCACAGCAAAAGGAATGCAAAACACCTCCAGCTTTCTTCCCCTCCAAATTCCCCCCTCCCTCCGATGCTAATGACAGCCGAAAGAAATAGATTGGCATAGCAGCAAAGAAGATGCAATAGTTAGGAGGCAGAATATATATATTATGGAAGATATCTTGAGGCTGACATTCGGACCCCCTAGAAGAAGGACATTAGTCCCTGTAGAAAAAATAGCATAAACATATGTTAACATTTGCATACACTTCTATGGTTTATCAGGGTATTTGGCATAAAAATTCTTGAGCAATTCAGGCGCCCTAATGTCTTTCTCATTTACCCACTCAGCATAGGATGGAGGAAAATGTTTCCAAGCTACAAGATATTGAATACGACCCCTCCATTTCCTAGAGTCTAAAATCTCTTTAATCTCAAAATGTTGTTCACCCTCAATCAACAATGTACGGGGGGATCAGTCTGGGTCAGTCTCAACGTACAGGTATGTTCGGGTTTTAGCAAGCTGACATGGAAAACCAGATGAATACGACGAAGAGTCTTTGGTAAAGTCAACTGAACAATCACAGGATTTACAATCTGCTCGATAGGGAAAGGGCCCACATACTTAGGACCCAACTTCTTCGACTTCTGGGTAGTCTGCAAATATTTAGTCGAGAGGAACACTTTGTCGCCCACTTGATAGGACTTCTGCGGGGCTCTCTTTCTGTCAGCAAATTTCTTATGAGACTGGTGCGCCTCGTCCAAAGCTTTACAAGCGACCGGCCAATTGAGTTGAAGTTGAGATATCCAATCATCCAACGACTGGACATTGGGTCTTTCACGAGGAAGTTCAGGTATGGGCACAAAATCTTGTCCCGTTGCCACTTTGAAGGGGTAAACCCCATACTGCTGTGGACAGAGTTGTTATATGCCACCTCCAAAAAGGCAGTAGATCCGCCCAGTTGTCTTGCTGATAGTTTATGTAACACCTGAGATATTGCTCCAGCACCCTGTTAGTCCTCTCACAGGCCCCATTAGTTTGGGGATGGTGGGCGGAGCTTAAGCCCTGGGTGGAGCCTATTAACTTCAAAAATTCCTCCAGAAGTTCGAGGTAAATTGGACCCCTCGGTCAGAAACTACACGCTCAGGGACACCATGCAGTCTATAGACATGTATAATGAACAATCTGGCCAGCGACTTCGCCGAGGGAATCTTGGAGCAAGGTATGAAGTGTGCTTGTTTGGAGAACAAATCGGTCACCACCCAGATGACTGTGTGCCCGGTGCTCTCGGGCAAGTCTACTATAAAGTCCGTGGAAATTTCCTTCCAAGGAGCAGTTGGCCTAGCCACATCTTGCAACAGACCTACTTGAAGTCAAAAGAGTCATTGAACTATATGTACCAATAACAACTCCAAAAACCAGAAAAAACAGATTACCCATAACAATAAGGAAGCTTCAATCCAAAAAGAGATCACTTTGGCAGAAAAACAAATCTGGTCATGTTGCCAACTTCAAAAGCTGATACAAAAATTTATGCCACCAGATAAAGACTGAATGCACCAATTATCACATTAAACAAGAGGAAAACCTTCTATGCACCAATTCCACCCACGTTTTCTACAATTTTCTAAACAAGAAACTAAAAGACTCAAGGTCCATCCCACTCCCGAAAGGACCTAATGGTAAAAACTGCAATGATGACACCATTAAAGCCAACCTCTTGAACACATTCACGACTCCGCCCACAAAACAATGTGAGTGCAAGCCTTGACTGTTACAGCTCAGGAATCACAGAGTTAATACTTTTTTTTTTTAAACAAGTTTTATTAATTTTCAAAACACACAAGTCATCATTTTCCATTACATGTTTAAACCTTTTTCCATTATAAATTTAACAAGTCAGGTAAACTATAATTCTATTTTAAACCATTTCCATATAAACATACAAAAACCTCTTATCCAATTTCCCTTTATTTCTCTTCACTCTTATTCAATTTTATTATTATTATTTCATCTACTTCTTTCTGACTTAGTTACCATTATTCTCATTCTATATTTCTACAAGGTTTTATTAATTTCCCCCAAAAAAACAACATAATCACACAACACACAAAACATATAAAAGATCTTTTTGGAAAGTAACTTGGACCCAGGTATCTCTTTTTCATGGACTTCAATTATATTCAGGCTCATCTTACATATCATTACTTATTTTATTTACCATTCTAAGTCTTCTATATTAACTTCTCCACATATTTCACTCTTCTTGATTCTATCTTAATTAATCATCTTAATTTGAGTCATTATATTTATATCTTTTGTCCATTCTCTATTATACCTTTGTCTCATTCCTTTTAAAAAGAAAGAAATTTCTCCTGAAATCACTAATCAGAGTATGATGCCTTTCTATCTCCCCACTAAATTAATCAAATTAATCTTTAAAATACCCAATCCGATTTTGCTTGGTACATTCTAACTGAATAATACATCTAAAACAATTAAATACATAGTTAAGCAATAGATTTAAATATTAAAAACAAAATACTATAATGAAAGTTTTATAATAACATCAATACCATAATCTTAATAAACTCTTTAATTAAAGTTTAATATTCTAAATCTCCCCTCATATTATATTTTCAAACCAATCATTATTAACATTCCAACATTTTAATCTCTTATCAACTCTCAAGCCATTTAAATTTTCTATTTCTGATACAATACTACAATATCATCTTATGTACCTTGCAAAATCTCTTTGAAGAAATTATACTTATCCTTTATCCCTAAAAAAAATTCCTTTTTTCTCATTTAATTTCAAAACTTTGTAACTTTTCTCCACCTTTTCCCTTTCTTTCTTCCCCCAACAAACCTTTCTAGCCCCCCTTCTAGCCCCCCTTCTTCTAGCCTCTGCCTTACTGGCTTCCCTTCTCTGTCGCATTTCTCTTCCCTTTTGTTTACCATCCTTATATTGATTTTGCACCTTGTTTTTCCCTTTCTTAAATGTTTTTTTAAATCTTAAGTCCTTTATTTCTCTTCTTTTTCCTCTTCCTTCCCTCTTGGTCGAGTTCTGAGATTTATTAAAGATGGCTTCCTTTCTTTGTTCTTCTTCTGCTGTCTTCATCTGTTGCAATGTTTGTTGATAATTAATAAGCGCCATTTCTAAAAAAAAGGAAGGCTTCTTTCAAACCAGCTTTACCATTTTGTTTTGCTTGCTCATAGTCTTTTCTCAGTTCCTCGATAGAAGAAGCCATTATAAATCTTTTCTTTTCTTTTCTCTTACAACAGCCAGAATATTCCAAAGGAAAAATAAGACAATCCAAAAGTTCTCAGTCAGTCCAAACCAAGACAGAGTTCCCACTCTCTCCTCCTGGGGTAGTATCAATTAAAGAAAAGGAAAGTCCAAATCTGTTTCTTAAAGTCTTATTACAATATATTTTAGTCTTTCAATCCTTAAGGCATCTCCTCCAACAAGGTCTTAGCATACAAATATTTTTTTTTAAGTCCCCTCTTTTCCCACTCACCGCTTAGAGCCAGTTTTCACCTAAAAAAAATATAGGTTTCTTAATGTTCACTTTTTATTCCGTAAAAAGAGGGTAAGCTATCCTTTCAGCACCATTAAACTGCCGCTTTTTCCTCTTCTCGAAGGTATCATTCAGAAAGTCATACTTTTCAGGAATTTTGTTAAATATGTCTTAGAGTCCTAGGAACCAAGAAAGACTTTCTCCTCTCAAGCACTTTCTCCACTTCCTCCTGCGCATTCTTACCCGGCTGCCAGCTTCTTTGTGGCGGCCATTACGGTCCGCCGCTGCACCGTCCTGGGAAAAGGGGTTCTGCCGGCCGGGGAGGGTCTGCAACACCCCAAACCCTTCTCCGGATCCCCCTACCTTCAGCTGCCCCTGCAGGGCAGCTAGCTCTGCACTCCGTCTGGGTCGGAGCCCCAAAAACGGCTAGCGCGGCAGGGGATCGCGCAGCTTCGCAAATCCCTGCCGCTCGCGAAGCCGACAAACCGGAAACCCCCGGAATCACAGAGTTAAAACTTGATAACAATCGAATCTGTGGCAAACTACCTGTGGCTTGCCAGAAAGTTGCAAAAATTGAGGAGCCTGGAGCCTCTGGGTGGGAGGTGAGGGGGGGAGTTTAAAAGAAGAAATAGGTTGTTTCTTGCAGACAGAGAGAAGGTAAACAAGTTAAAAAAATCAAATGCTAGTCAGACAGGGTGTGGGGCTATAAAAATATGGAGCCCAAGTCAGATCAAAGAAAACAGAGCCAAGAGAGTAGGGAAATATAAGATAAAACCTATTTAAAGGAGTATAATTGAGCACAATATGTTTTTCAAAGTTGGCAATTTTTATCACGTTGGCTGGGGAATTCTGGGAATTGAAATCCATACATCTTAACGTTGCCAACTTGGAAAAACACTGATATATTTTTTCTTATGAGTATCTATCTCATGTATTCAAAACTATATTTATTCTTATACCTGTATCTTGTAAGCGATTGACAAATCAAATAAAATGTAAATGTAAAAATTATGGTATACAGAGCAGAAGTTTAACTTAAAAGGCAAACAGATGCCATGGAAAGGAACAAAGTGGAAAAATGAAGTTTATGGGAAACATTTCAGTGTGTCATTATTTACCACAGAATCCCGTGATCTATAAACCAGGTAAAAAAAAAACAATGACAAAACACCTGACAAGAGTTGCAGTTGCAACAAAAGCTTCACAATTCACACACATCCATGCATGATTTTGAAACAAAGCAAGGTGAGAATGCAATGGTTTAAAAAGGGAAGGGTACTTTAATCCATAATTACAAAGGGGCACAATTTTAAGTTTTAAGGCAAAATGTCACGTGGAAGCATCTCTTAAGACTATATATCAAGAAAACTTTAGTTGCTGCACAGTCTTTTGCAACTAGGTGATTACTGAATAAAATAATCTTTGAATATATAATTTTATGGATTATATGCTTGAGTGTAAAATATATCCATGAAAAGTATAATTCTTATATATAAAAACATGAATAAAGAAACTAATTAGAGGGGGGAAAGTAATAACAATAAAGAATTCCATAGCTCCCCATTATTGGGCTTTAGAAGAATAACTCTCAAGTGTAGAATTTATTGAAAATTCAAGTTAGTTGGTATGTACCATATTGCAGAGACTGAATTACACCAACTTCAGGCATCAGGTCAACAGGAATTGCTGCAAGATGCTTATTTTCAACACTGCCAACTGCAATTCCTTTCAGGACCTCCTGCTACCAGCAAGAATTTATGATTTACACCATGCCCTTTATTCAAGAGCTCAAGTGGCATATGCAGTGCTCTCATTTCTTTCCACAACAAGCTAGTGAGGTAAATTGGCCTGAGAATGAATGACTGGCCCAAAGTCACCCAGTAGATATCCATGGTTGATGGTGGATGAGAATTTGTGTCTCTTGAAGTGCCAGCTCAGTAACTTAACCACTATTTTTCAATTATTATTTATTTATTATTATTTAAATTATTTATTTATTCTTTTTTTACAAATAATACAAGGCAGAAAACAGACACAATACTGGAAGAATAGATTTGGGTTGGTCACTGGGACCAGATTCTTACTCTTCCGAGCTTTCAGACTTATGCTGGAGCCCATCTTCAAGGATATTTTTCTCTACTGAAAGGCATGCTTTGGGCTGTTCTGTGAGTCATGTTTATATGGTGCCTTCCTACTAGCTGATTGGTGTCTTGATGGCTGGCAATTGGTTGTCATTTCCTTGTGCTGCCAAGCCCTTGGCTCCTAAGTATTTGATAAGTTGGTGGTAATTCAGCACTCCTGTTAACTGATAAGGTGGCCATTTCCCATGCTTCAATCATTTCCCTTTGTACCTTTGTACCTGCATAGCCAATGACCTTTGTTATTGAAAAATTAAATGTGTGTCCTTGTTCATTGCAGTATGAGTCCCAATGGGTCTCTTCATCTGACCACTCACTTGTGTTCTTGCAATACTTACAATAATACTCCATCCTCCTCCTCCTCCTCCTCCTCCTCCTCCTCCTCCTCCTCCTCCTCCTCCTCCTCCTCCTCCTCCTCCTCCTCCTCCTCCTATTCTCCCTACAACAACCCTGTGAGATGGATTGGGCTAAAAGAGAATAACTGGCCCAAAGTCATCAGACTGGCTTTCATGGCTAAGATGTGAACTGAACTCAGAGTTTCCAACTTTCTAGCCTGATACCTTAACCACTAGACCTGAAGTGAAAAACTATGGCCCCTTTATGACTTGTAAATTTAAACTCCCTAAATTCCTGAACCAGCCATGCTGGCTCGAGAATTGTGGGAGTTGAAGTCCACATGGCCACAGTTCCCCCACCCCTGCACTAGATCAAAGTTGCTCTCCAACAAAGTTGTGCTGACTCCCAAGAAATGGCTCTTGATTCAGCAGAGCTTACAATAGTCATTATGGGAGACTTCTAACAATTCTCTTTTCTATCACCAGAGGAACATCTGTGTTTCATTCAAGCAATTTCCCCCCTCAACACACATGGCTGCCTAAGCAAGGGAGGTTTACATTGTTCCGTAAATTTGAATCTATGCCAGTGAATTTTAGAACTGTTTTAATCTTAAAATTTTATCCATAAACATTGTTTATGTAAAAATATGAGGATAATAATTACAGCGGTTGTTTGTGGGTGTTGTTCATTCTTTCCCAGATTGTACTTAATAACAAGCAACAGCAGTTTCAGTCCTGTCTAAAGAAGAAATGTTTGAACACTCCAAGATTAAAGGACCTACCACTTTTAAAGGCTCAGTCCAGAAGAGGGCAAGGGTCTTTTATGCTTGTTTTTATTATCAAGTTGAAGAATGTCTTTCAGCACCATTTTGTAATATAAAAAGGGAGAATGGTTCTGCTTTGTTTTTGACAACAGCTGTCATTTTAAAAGAAGAAAAGCTAATGAAAACTGATTATTTAAGGATATTTACCTTATTTACCTTTGTCATTTTGCCTTAAGGACAATAAAACCAGTCATTAAGAGTTTGTTTTCTTTTGTAACACAAAATCATTTACTTGAACCTATAGTGAATTAGTCTAGTTACTAATTTCTATGTCACAACACATGATGCAGTTGGTCAAGAAATCACAGAGTCAAATATTTGAATCCATAAAAGTATTTAAAACAAAAGGTCTGGAATATGCTCTGTTACAGGGCCTTCTAGAAATCCAACTTCTAGAAGTTGCCACAACATCAGGAATGTACTCACAACTGGCCTGAAGCCTAATTCCTTCTAACGCTAATCAAATCACTATTTCTCCCTTAGGTTAAACAGCTAGGAAAGAATTTGCTGAAGACTTTGATTCTTTGAGTTTGCTTTAGGAACAGCATCTGTCTGTGAGTAGGATAGAATCACACCCTGGTTGTGGGGCAAAATTCTTCCAGGTTTCAAGGAGAACTATGACCTAACCCAGACGTCTAGGTACAGTGAGTATTTCAACAAAGTTAGAGGCTTCTATTTTGCTTGTGCTCAAAGTGCAAATGGCCAGTGTTCTTTAATTTTGGACAACTTCTTTTCCTTCCTTCCTTCCTTCCTTCCTTCCTTCCTTCCTTCCTTCCTTCCTTCCTTCCTTCCTTCCTTCCTTCCTTCCTTCCTTCCTTCCTTCCTTCCTTCCTTCCTTCCTTCCTTCCTTCCATCCTAATCCTTAATATCCTTTAATCTTTAATACCATCCATGTTTGACTTTGCTGTTGTGTGACTTTATAAAAAAAACTTTTAGTAATACAACAAAAAAGAACAGTATATAAGTAGGAGGAAAAGTGGGGGGAGACCCTAACCAAGTTACAATATTTGTACATGTATAAAATTTAATACCATTCAGCATTTAAACACATTTAACTCTGGCCCGTGAAATCATATCGCCCAAGTCTTTTCACTGCATCAGTGAAGAGCCAATTCGAAGATTGAGATTGAACACATTTAATCAAGCCCACCTTTGATATCAGGCATAAAAGCATCCTTCCAAGAACACATAAAATCTTCTCTCTTTTTTTGGCAAATGTTCAGACCACAATCTGCAATCTAAGTACTATTTTACACAGAGATTTTGGATGCTATCATGTGTCTTGAGGGCTTGTAATCTGGTAATGTGCCTAGGAAGGCCTAGGTTTTTTCCCCAGATTGATTACCAGGGACCGGTTTAAGATGCTTTTGTATTTCTCAAGTAGCAGAGAATAAAAGACATTTTCCTTCTTTTAACTTTGTTCCAATAACACTGGTTGTATGGAAAAAACTAAAGGGGTGGTGACAGTGCATAAACAGTTGAAAGTTATATAACCATTGCTGTCTTGCTTGAATGAGCAGACATCAAGAACAGAGAGAATCTTGACTATACATAAATTAAGGACCATGATTATTAACACCATCCCTACTGAGACAAATTTTAGCAAATTAAATAAGTCTGGATGAGTTTTCCTTAATCAGCAACCCACCAGAAATGTAAGGACCACAATACCCAGAATTCCTGGTCAACCCAAATAGTATGTTTTCTGGGAACTCTGGGAAATGTAGTCCCAAGGTACTTGGAAGTTATTGGGCAAGGTGAGTAGACCAATTATTCCTCTGTTTTGCTAATTTCATTAATATTTTCTCTAAATAACCAATTCCTAGTTGGATGGTTCATCTAAAAAAGTACTTGTACTTGACAAAAATCCAGTACAAACTAACTTTCCAACTGCAAAGAGCCTACTGAACACAGAATTTCCCTTTTAAAAGTTTTTAACTTTTCAAGATACATAATGAACATCTTCCTATATATCTAAAATAGAGGTTCAAAATCACTCTTAAAATTAGAATAAGCAGTTCACTCTTTGTGGCCTTTCATATTTTCTGCAAGAGAACCCCCTCTTCACCAACAAATGGCAAATCTAAGTTCAAAGTTATGAAAAATCCTATTTATGACTTGGAATACAGCTGATATTCCTGTAGCTTCTATTTCATTGATAATTCTGGGGCCATAGTTGAAACTTTGCAACTTAATGAGATGTTATTACTCATACAGTGTGACCATCTGGAATCAGTTTGGCCTATGAGCCCGAAGCAGCAAAAACCACCTGTAATGCATTAAGCTGCAGCCCAATACCAACTATACAGATTTGAAAAGCTGGGTCTGCATAAATAGCAACCTGTGAGAATGTAATTGGAGAAGTGATATTTAAGAGCTGATAGTTTGCCAGGAACCCTTATACCCAGAGGAATGGACACACAAGCTTCAAGCCAAGAGGTTTTCAGTTTCAAAATTGTGAATCAAGAAATCATTACATATGGATATTGTTTAGCTTTCCATACAACTAGTTCTGTCCAAGCAGCTCAAGTTTTTCTGCAGTGTATTTCAGACCAATTATTCTCCGGTAGAAATTGGATATTATCTTTATCATGGTTAAACATGGCGAGTCACCATGTTCTCAATAATCTTTGAAGTTAATCAGAGCAGCAGCTGAGAATGGGCCAGTGACAGACTTGTAAGCATTGAATAGCTCCCATGAACAATATAAGAGCCATTTGCCAAGGTAACATAGTTCCATATTTCCTTTATTCAAATGCATTATACACAATATGAAAGAAGAAGCTGGGAATATATATGTAGAAAGGTCTTGTAGGTTTTTTTTAATACCTCTTTCATGGGATGTAAACACATCTTGCAAAACATTTTAGAGACAGAAAATGGAAAGAAGAGGTGATCACCTCACCCTTTAGTTAATGAGTTTGAAAAGCCTCTAGAAGCACTCTCAAAATTCAATTATAGGACATATGAATCAAACTGTCGTATGTTAAATACATTTGGAAGAAGATACACTTTGCACTAATATTGAAAAAAAATTGCATTGCTGCAGATAAGGATTAGAGCTAAAGTCTATTAAGTCAACAATATAGAAATGTAGGAGCCAAATTTGAGTGCACTGAATATCTCCTGCTTCACTCAGATATATGATGTTTTGAAGTATATATGTTTTATGACATTCCATTCATTACATCCAGAAAATGGCAACTTACATACATAAGGGAATTATGCTATTATTCCATCGAAATGATCTCACAAGGCAAATGATCAACCTCCAAATTTATTTTATACAATTTAGATTTATTACTGGGAATAAAATGCCTGAAATGGTTACCTATCACTTGCCCTATTTATACATCTTTCTGAATTATCAGGAGAAATATCAGCGGACATACAATATTAATTCCTTGGAACTCATTTCTCAGCGCTCAGTCCTAGGAGCACTTGAATTTTTGGGCTGAATTTCAAAATAGAGTTGAGACTGAAAGGAAAAAAGGAAAGAAAAATAAGGAAATCTTTGTATTAATTCTTGATTAAGAGGCTAAATACACTGCACTGCCTTTTTTGGGATCTGAATTGAATTGTTAGCCTCCGGAGATATAAACCAGTTCACATCAAAGTTTTATACTTCTATATTCCTATTTAATATCAATATTTTTCAAATGCTTCAGGATGGCACATTGCCAACATGAAACTTTCAGATATGTCCAGGAAAGGACAGTGAAGTTTGAGAGTCCTTGACTTGAAATTACAAGAATTTGATTTCCAAATATCCAGAAAACATCCAATTTTAAGGCAAACATTACTGGTTTGTAAGAACAAAGTTTGATATATTTCTTTTGAACTTATGTGCCTTTCTCTACCATCCATGCACCAAGTGAAACTCATCTACCACACAACCACATGTTAAAAATCTTCAGTATTTAAAGCAGACAAAAAGAAGAGTTTTCTTATAATTTATCTCTGTCTATTCTGAAACCCAGTGTCTCTTATACACACACACACACACACACACACACACATCTGTGTGTGTGCATGCAATTATTTGGTAACATAATCAGAGTTACCATATATATTACAGTGTTCCAGTTTAAGCTGACATCTTCCATTTTCTAAACTGACAAATATTAGCTTGTTTCCTATATGAGATCATATAGTATGCCAAGATGATAGCATTTATTGGTCCCACTCTATAATAGGCAAGTGTGAATCGGCTGTTTGATTCAACAGAGATTTGAGAATAGAATAATTCATAACTGGTTTCTAATGTGCAGTCAGAAGGCAAACAATTATGAGATTCAATTTGAGAAAAAGTTAATCTCGGGATTGTGGATGGAATGTGTTTTGTTCATGTTTAGAACAAACACTTTGTGGCTCAGAAGTTCAATCAGATTGTTCTAAAAACTTTGGCTGAACTGAAACCTGGGAGATCTTGTATCATCCAGGTTTTAAATGAGACAAATGCAGAAGCCTCTTACTGTTCTATCGCCAGAACAAAGCAGACTCGAAGACCGGAGTTGAATTCAGCTCTTTATTAGCATTCAGTAACTTCAACTAAAGTCGAGCTGCGGCAGCCCTTTTTATAGCGGCTGCTCGTGGCTCGCAACCAATGGCATTTATTTAAACTTCCCGCCGCTTAAGCGGCCAATCCGAAACTGTCGTTATTAACCAATCGTTAAGCTATGTTAACTACCCAATAGGAATGCGGTATTAGAAGTATGTACATGAGTACACTACACTTACTAACTAGGGGAAGGCTGGTGCACTTTGCTTCTCACTTCAGTACAATCTGTGTGCCTGCTTCTCAAATCTTCTTCCTCCTTCCTTACTTTTATCTCCCTTTGCTTTGCACCATTGTCACCCTATTGCATTTGTATTCAGATTTAGCATCCAGTTGGCCATGCATTCATGCCTCCTTCCCAGGTCTTCATTCCTGTTACCTTTGTCAACCATTATGTATTGCACCATGATGCCACCACCTCCAATAACCACTCTCCCTTCATCAAACACCTTTATCTGGAATGTACATGGCCCAGCTTGGTACCCAAATCAAATATGTGCTTGGGGTTCAGATTGGCAGAGCTTTGATTAGTTTGTCCTTTTGGGGGGAAAGAACCCCAAAATAGCAGTGGAAAAAACAAGGTTTGAGAAATCTTGTGAAATCACTATCTGTAAGTGAAGTACAGTGGTGGCAAATAGTTAATGATGGCCAAGGATTATAGGCTGTGGGTGTAGGGCCTCAAGCAGCCTAAAACACTTTTTTCTTGGGATCTTCTCTGGAAAGAAGCATAAATGCTTTTGCGTCACCTTGCCTTTTGACAAGAGTGTTGGGAGAGGAAGGAAATTCTTATGTTTTATGGTTCTATACATATCTCTGTTTATGTCATATTAATCACACAAATGTTCTCTTTGGAGGAAATTGTTTGCTGAATGTGATTAATTGCTAATCTAGATAACCAAAAGAATCTTGAGAGTACTAATATCTGTTCATTCATAGGTTACCATTCTTGAATGTTGCAAGGATGTCCTCTGTCTCTGCTTTCCCAGATCTATTTCAATTCTCAGCTTTCCAAAGGAACAATTGTATTCCAAGCTCATCTAAATGTGGCAGCTATTTTTAGCAAAAAGAAACCCATTGCTTCCTACTTCCTGAAAAACAAAGCCTTGTTTTAAGGGTACTGGAACAGCTGACATTTTTGAAGCTGAAGCAAGGACTTATCACTTGGTGGGGCAGGAAACAAAGGTTACAATGGTCACAGAAAAAAAAACCACTGATCTTTCTCCACCATAATTTTGGAAACAAGCTATGAAACACCACTATTTTTTAAAATCCAAATCCAGCATGCTCTATCATGGAGATATTAACTCTGAGCTCCAAGTTATTTGTTCTTCCTGGTGCTGTAACTATCACATCACATGCCATCTTCTGTCCTTGTGTAATTTATAGCCTATTTGGCTTCAGCTGAGAATAGCACCATGAACAAGAAGTTGTTATTCAAGTAGCTGAAACCCAGTGGTACATATTGTGCTCCAAACTATTGGTGTGACTCATACTATATATGAAAAATCACAATACAAGGCTGACAACATGCAAACATGATCGGCAGTTGTCTGAAATTGCTGCAGAATAGAAAAAGATGCTGTTGTTTCACATTTTTTTCATTTTTTTTGCAATCTACCAACTTATTTTTAAAAGGAAAAAAATATGGAAGAATTGTCGCATAGCCTGGGTAAATAGAACATTTTCAAGTCACTAATTATCTACTAGAAGATGTTATACACTTTGGCTATCATATAACTAAGGTAAAATACTAGAATTACCAACCACTACCATAAGAAATATTCTGAAATGTTCTTTTAAAAAAAACTTTTATTTTTCATCACTTTGAATGGTGATAGTTTAAAAAAAATGCAGAAGCAATTTTCAGCACAAAAAAGAATTCTCCATAAGCGTGCATCAGGTAACTAAGCTTAAGTTATTGCAGCACTACCAGCAAATATCCAAAGTACCATACGCAAAATAAATCAGGAGGAAAGTGGATTGAATACAAGATGTGTCCTTAGAAACAGCTGGAAGAGATTTAACTGTAAGAGAGGATTTGCTGCATAAACAAAATGAAGAGCCAGAGCCCATAATAAAATTAAATGAAACATACTGTGTCTATTCAGGCAACAGTTATGTAACTTTAAAACATATCACCTGTTGATCAAGACCTGAGAATAAAGTAGACAAACATGCCTCTTTTGAGGGAAGAAATCAGAGAATAGATATGGCCACAGAATCACCTAAAGGGTAAGAAAGAGTCTCATTGAGGCTGAGCTCTGAGTAAATATAAATAAGATTGAATTGCTCTTATGTTACAGGGATAGCAGTGCTTCAGAATTGAGTGCAAAAAAATGATTCAGAGCAGGGTCTCCAACCTTGGCAACTTTAAGACTTGTGGACTTCAACTCCCAGAAGCTTTGCTGGCTTAGGAATTCTGGGAGTTGAAGTCCACAAGTCTTAAAGTTGCCAAGGTTGGAGACCCCTGATTCAGAGACCCCCTGATTCAAAGCACCAGGGATACTAACACGTCATCTGCCTGTAATGTTTAAGACTATGTATTCTTAACATGGCATGGCAGAAGGAGACATGATTCAGGAAAAGGTACAGGTGAGTGCAAGTTCAGGTGGTCTGGAGCAAATAGGCTGACACCAAACTGGTCAATTTCCAAAAAAAGCAGCTTTCACCCCAATAGTTCAATGTAAAAAAAAAATGGATGTGCAATATACAGAATGCCTAGACCTTTTCTTCTGCCATTAAGGTCTCCATCCTTACAGATCAATTGAACCTGAATTTTTAAAGGGGGCTTGCAAGTACAGGAATTGCAGTAGTGTTAAAGAGGAAGATTTGGAAAGAAGCAAAGAGTGAGGAAACAAAGTGGAAGACCTTGACAAATGGGGCAAGAGCAGAAAAAGACATTAAAAGGGGAGCACAGCGCATCAACGGTCACTCTTGAGGAGCTTAAAGCAGTGTGTATTCCAACCTTAGTAAATTTAAGATGAGTGTCAGTTCCTAGAATTCCTCAGCCAGACATAACAAAAGTTAAACTGCAAAAAAAAAAGTTAAACAAAAAGCTTAGCTAGACTATAGAATGTATGTGTACGCTTTTATTTCAGTTTTGATTCCAGGCTGAATAAATCCATGCATTTTTCTTGACAATTTCAGAAATGGGTTGCTGCTGTTGCTTTTCTGTGGCTCACTAAAATGGACACTCAGTGCCTGAGGCAGGACTAGAACTCATGGTTTCCTAGTTTCCAGCCTTAGGCCTTTAGCTACTACACCAAATGTGACTCTCCGACTATAAAACAACCAAAAAAGCATTGCTCAGTCCTAATATATTTTCAACATCAATCATTTTTATTATTTGAAATATTTTGATATGGACATTAGTAGTTCTTGGGTCCACAGAATACTAAAATAAATTAAGATGAAAAGTATCATGTGCAAACTGGTTTGTCTCTTTGTATAAGCTAGAATTTCTTCATTTCAGATGTATAAATTGTGACAGATGATTTCTCATCAGGTCTAAATCGGAGGTTTGGAACAGGAAAGATTCCGTATTCTCTACCTTTAAAAAGAAGATGACCAACTGATATTGCAAATGTATATTATTGTTCATTTTAAATCTATGCAATTAAATTGTAAAATAAATGCATCCACATGTCTTAATGGACGTAATGTAAATTAGAGTCTGAAGGAACTTCTGTAAAAATATTTCCAGATTGGTTAATAGAACAGAGACGTTTGTTTTATTGTAGGTAGCTACATTTGCTACCTTGCTAGCAGTCAGAATAAAACTTGAGTAACCTGGATAATTTTTTAATCCCAATTTTAAAAATGTATTCAGATTCAATTGTGAAATACATTTCATGCCTTCCGAACATTCGCTAAGCTGAACGTATCTATATTTCGAGGGCATTTACTTGGATGATCTGTGTTATGATTAGCAGTTGATTTTACAGGTATCTGAAGCCAAGAAGCTTGGAAATTATATTTGTGACTGAGCTATCCCTGCCAATTTTAAAAACGTGTTTCTTGAAAGAGACAAGTTATTTAGAGCATCTTTCTAGTAACACATCTGCTTAAGTCTACTGTATTGGTAGCTGCTAATCTCATTTAGGTTTTCTTTCCAAGCTAAAGAAATAGCTTTATTGTGGGCTACTAGAAGCTACATCGTCTGCACAGCTTCTTCTTGAAATCAAAATAATTTTTGGAATATAACAGTGTAATACCATTATCCAATTTCCTTTAATGTTCATGGTTGGTTGGTTTCTTAAATTGATAAGCTGTTAAATAGGTTAAGTTGCTAGGGCAGCATACACATCTGATAAAAACATATACAATCCAACACCAAGGTGATGAAATGATAAGAGTCAGTTTGGTGAGGTGGTTAAGACATCAGGCTAGAAACCAGGAGTTCTAGTTCTAATTTAGGAACAAAGCCAGCTAAGTGAGTTTGGGCCCGTTACTTTCTCTCAGCCCTAGAGGAGAAGCAATGGCAAACCACTTTTGGAAAACCTTGCCAAGAAAACTGCAGAAAACAGAAAAAATACTGAAAGCAGCCAGTATCATATGGAGAAAAAAATGCTCTTTAAAAAATATATATTATTTCTCCTAGTTTCACTCCATTCTCTCAAAATGTGAAACAGCAGCAGTTGCTTTGATGGTTCCCATGACAGCTATTCATCAAAGATTTGATTGAATTTTGAATCAAATCTTATGGCCTTCAAGTCCTGAGCTATGGATTCAAGTCAAATCATAACACCTTCAATTTTTCAGATCGTGGCTAATTCATACAGCTATAATATATATTCTTTATATTCTTTAATTCAATAAACAGCCATCCATAGATAATGATATACTTAATTTTATATGTATATTTATATATGCTTTTAGCAAATGCAGGACATGTGTTATTAGACAGAAATGCAGCCAAGGAGGGATGTCTGGTTCAAATCAGTATCACTCTGCTCTATTCCAGTCTCCAGCTTTTGCCTTTCTTAAAAAATAAGCACTACTTCTTTTAATAGTTTATGGAAAAGAGTATGTTCCAAGGCAAGAATCAGTCAACATACCAGGAATGGCCAATTTTTAAAGCTGTGACTCCCATTAATCAAAGCATATATTTAAGAAAGTTAAAACGCTAACAATGTATTTAGAAATATTGTGGATCTACTTTCAATGATATAAATATGACTCAAACTAGCAACCTGATAGAAACCCACATTGACTACACCACTACTAAAAATACAGATATCTCACTAAGGAGCTGGGTATCTCATGTAGAATCATTGTTACTTGTTTGAAAGTTTGAAAGTTACTTCTTTGAAAGTGCAATTAACATAGCAAGAATATAATAGGATGCTAAAAGAGATGGAACAATTTATGAAGGATGAATAGATGGATGGATGGATGACAAAGACAGATGGGCAGACAGACAGACAGACAGGTTGGATTAGTATTAAGGAGAGCCAGGTTCAAGTCAACTTTCAGCCATAGATGTTTGGGGTCAGCCTTCCACTCAGTGCATCACATAGGACTGTGGTTGGTGAGATAAAATTGGAAAAGGGAATTCGCTGTATACTATTTTAAACTACTAAAGGAAAAATGGGGATTTGAGTTTGATCAATCAATAAATGTGAAAACCTTTTGCACAGTGATTTTAATTTAACTTTCTCTGGAATTATTTTAGCTGGATGTCTTGCTCAATTTTATGCCAGAACATAATTCAACAAATGTTGGGCAGAATCTGTTCATTGAAAACAAATTAGCTGATATTTCACATATACAGTATGTTATCTAGTGGGAAAAAAACAGGAAATTTCTAAGAACGAGAATATAATGTTCTTTCATTGAATGACTATCTGTGTCTATATGCAGGGCAGTCAGACAGCCCAAAGTAGTCTCATTCAGCAGAGATAAGCAATGATGAGGAAGCTGAAGTCCAAAAGTCTGACAGGCTGTCACAACGGAACAAGGAAGTGGTGGGACAATCTGGTCTATTCTCATCCTTGCAGAAACCTATTTTTATTTCTTATATTTTAAACCTGAAGGATTGCAGGAAGCTGGATGCTATTTTTCACTTCTAATTAAAATTGGCTCTTCCACACAAAGGTCTTTGGTTCCAACTTTCCACTGAGACCAAGGTTTTCACAGCTGTGAGATATGTGATTTTGAAAGCAGAGTAGCCAAAAGATCTTTGTAAGCACTGATCTGCAAATGTTGGGATATGCATTCAGACACATCATCTCAAACATCTATTCAGTAAATAAACACTAGTGGCCTTTAGCAAGCATAGTGTAACCCTAATTCCCATCTACTCAGGGTTGTCCATTATAATTTTACTTTCCTTCAGTTGTTATCTAAGGCTTTATATTAAAAAGAAAAAGGGTTAGAACTTAAGGAAACCTGATGATACAACAGATAATGCTAAAAAACACTAACTTTTGTTTTGGAAAATCCTTAAGATGATACAACAGATAATGCTAAAAACCACTAACTTTTGCTTTGGAAAATCCTTAAGAATGTCTTTGGACAATTCTGTTTTTTATAAGGGACCATTTTGCTTATTGCTTCATTATCTATGATTTGAATTATAGATATTGGCTTTAAACTAGGCTTTTGCAAACAAGCCATCATCTTATTTTTATTTGATTTGACTTTTTATGTCTGGCAGGAAAGTTAGAAATACTATTTTACGGGCAGACCATTCTTCTTCCTGAAGTACTGAGAAAAGCCATAAAAAGGAAGGAGTAAAATTGCTCATTAATTTAGGAAACAGAGATAAAAAGCATATTGGAAGAGAATAAAACTTATTGCAAGGCAACCACAAATTGTGACTTGCATTAATAATCTTGCATGGAGTATTATGATAAGTGTTTTCCTCAAAATCGGCTATTAAGCAAAGGTTTTGTTGCTTAGATGTGTTACTCAGGTTGGTGGAAACGCAGGCATTCATCAATTTATGACCACAATTGAGCCCAAGTTTTCCATTGCTACCCATTGTTAAGTGAATCTGGCTTCTCTATTGACTTTGCTTGTCAGAAGGTCACAAAAACAGATCACATGATCCTAGAACATTGCAACCATCATAAATATGAGTCAGTTGCCAAATGTCTGAATTCTGATCAAATGACCATGGGGATACTCCAAAGGTTGTAAGTATGAAAAATGGTCATAAGCCACTTTTTTCAGTGACTTTGTAACTTCAAACAGTCCCTAAACAAATAGCTGGAAATCAGGGACTACATGTACCATCTGTACGTTAAATAAAGAATAGGCCAACCTAATCTTCTTATGGAGTGCAATCAACAAAGAAAACCCTTTTTGTATTTTCACCAACCTAATCTCTGAATATCTCTAAAGCAGGGATATTTTTTTCTTTTTTTCAGATCTTCATCTATGTTTTGCTGTTTTAGGAGGAAATTCGTATTGGAGTGTAAAAGAATAGCCATTTCTAGGAAAAATATATCCTTACTTTTTAAATTGATTCAACAATAGGAATCTGAAAGTTCAGCATATGGGAAATATTATGTTGTGCATATATTGAGCAAATCCCATCAGTTAGTACATGGGCTTAAGAAATGGCTTCGTTCTTTAACATCTGTATGCATCTGCATTATGTGCTTTAACCAAAGGGGGGGAATGCTAAATTAAAAACCTGTCAATCAATTCCTGCATTATCTTAAAGGAAAAGAATTGTTTTCATTATCATCACAGTAAGAATTTTCAGATGAAAGGGTCCACTCAGTCCATTCTTCTGCCTATCATTGGTTGTAGGGAGCTCTTATGTGATCACATTTCAGATTAGATTTATAGAGGCATTGTTTTGAAATTGACATTCAAGGAACAACCCCCCTTGCAACCTTCACAGTGCCTTCACTTATTTGCTTCTCTTTTGTAAGCTCATGGGGGAATTTTACCAGCAAAAATAGGGAAAATGCTACTGAAGCTTCTGCAAAATCCAAAGCTATGTTAATGACTTGTTATCAAAGCGGGAGCATGGCAAGGGAAGGAAAATTATGGTAGTCCCTTATCTTCCATAAATATAAGGTAAAGGTAAAGGTTCCCTCGTACATACGTGATAGTCATTTTCATCTCCATTACAAAGCCGAAGAGTCAGTGCTGTCCAAAGACGTCTCCATGGTCATGTGGCCGGCATGACTAAATGCCGAAGGTGCATGGAATGCTGTTACCTTCCCACAAAAGTGGTCCCTATTTTTCTACTTGCATTTTTACATGCTTTCGAACTGCAGTAGCTGGGACAAGTAACGAGAGTTACACAGTGTTAGGGATTCGAACCGCCAAACTGCCGACCTTTCTGATCAACAAGCTTAGCATCTTAGCCATTGAGCCAACAGGTCCCTGCAATAAAATATAGAAAGGCTTTAAAAATTCCCAGGGACACAGATCCTTAGATCTGCTTCTTCAGCAGAGCTGTAGGCTAGGAAAAAGGAGACAGGAGATTGTGCTGTCTGAGATTCCAACTTTCCACAGGTCTAATAAGATTTCAACTTTAATGTATTCATCTTACTTTCCTTCCCAAAAAATATTTAGAAAATTTCTTTTCTAAAAAAAAAAAATGTCAACAATTGTTTCTTTTCTAAAAAGAAAATTATATGTCAACAATTGTTTGGCTATTGTTTGTTTGACTTAGAGTATAAAAAGACCCATATAATCCAGGAAGAAATGGATATGGGTACAGACCAGCTATAGCAATCACATGAAAGGTAATTTATAAAATCATAGATTTATGGGGCTGAAAGGGACCTCAGAGGTCTTCTAGTCCAGGGGTTGCCATCCTTTTGGACCTCAGGGACCACCAAACTCATAATTTTAAATCCTAAGGACCACTAACTAGTTCTGTGGGCATAATTTTTGGGTGTGGTTTGGTGGTCATGTGACTGGCTGGACATGGCTTGTATGTAAATATTATAAATATTGATATAAATATTGATTTTTATTTAAAAAAAAAAGAGCAACTTTTACCCGAAAGCAGCAAAGCAGGCAGGCAGGTTGAGTTGCTCACAGAATCATACATTCATTCAGAGATCTATCTGCCATCGGCTAGCTCAGTCTGTCACATAAAATTTGCTTGCAAGCAAACTCATAAAATTTTCTAGCAAGCAAACTCACAAAATTAACTCACAAGACTCCATGTATGTTAAGTTTGGAGAGTAATGGAGACCAGACATCTGACCAGTGACTTCAACTCTTTAATAACAGTAAAATAGAATAGAACAGAGCGAGGCTATGGGCAGCAGTAACCCTTTATAGGGTTGGCTGCTACCCTATTAACCAATAACATATGCAACAAGTTCAACTAAACCCAATAAGAAGTGTCCTAATATTGGCCAATCAGGGGCTTGTTATGGACCAATCCTTGTTCATTGTTTAAGGACCAATCAGGTGTGCAGGCTTTCCAAAACCTGCTTTGCATTTGGGCCAAGTTACTTTTATTGATTCACAACAATGTATGTAAATGTTGAATTTTTTATTTAAAAAAAGAGCAACTTTTATCCCGAAGCAGGCAAAGCAGGCAGGCAGATTGAGTTGCTCACAGAATCATTCAGTGATCTATCTATCTGCCATCGTCTAGCTCAGTCTGTCACATAAAATTTGCTTGCCATGAGTCTGCACTGAATGATAGAACCTTCAGTCCTAAGCAGAGCTGAAGATCTAAAGACTAGTTAGAAAGCAAGAAATCCAACCATTTCCTGCTTCCTAGCTAATCTAAATCTCCCGGCACAGCAGAACTGCTGATGGTTGGAAAAAGGAAAAATAGCAATTTAGCAGGCAAGTTTGCCAGGTAAGGAGTGAGTGGGAGGGGAGGGTTCCCATGGGCCATGTGAGTGGCACAGCCTTGTGTTTCTGTGCAGCCTGGATTAATTGCTTTGGGGGGATAGTCTGGGGGTGAGATTTCTATGCGGCCCACCAAAAAAATTTCACGGCCCACTAGTTGGCAACTGCTGTTCTACACCAACCCCCTGCTCAAGGCAGGAGATTTATATCATCCCTTATATCATCAAATGGTTTTCCAGTTTATTTTTGAAAATCTCCAGTGATGGAGCATCCAGTGATGATTAATTGCTCTCACTGTCAGCAAATTTCTCCTTCTAGGTTGTATCTCTTTGACAAGCTTCCACACATTACTTCTTGTCCTGCCCTCTGGTGCCCTGGGGAATAAGTCACTCCCTTCTTCTATGTGACAGCCCCTCAATATTGGGAGACAGTTATCATATACTCCCATCCCACCCTCAAAGAAAAATGTATTGGCTCAAACCTGAATCATACATTGAATGACTACCAGAAAATCGTGCAATGAAATTCATCACAAATTTCAAATTTCACTAGGGTGTGCAAGGTGGCCAGAATTTGCCTTGAGAAGGAACTTTGGACAGTGAAGATAATGTGAGTTATCATGATGTTTGATATCAACACTAGGTGTGAAACCATGTTACCATATTCTTGATTAGCCACAAGATGCTTTATTGCATGTGTATTGAATGTGACACAGAAGAGCATGGTATCTTTCTTTTGGGCTGATGTCTCCTTCTTTCTTTATCTGTTTCATTTTCTTTCTTTGCTTTATTCCCCCAATGAAAAACCCTTGAGCTGATTGCTTACAAGAAGCTTTTTGAAATTAGATAGAAAACTATATTAAGTTAAAACAATATTTTCTATATCACTTTGATCCAATTTAGTGTCTGTAATTCTGCAGTCCAAATTCAGTAGCCCTATGATCAAATACATGCTGCTTAAAATTCAGTTAAACTAGAATAGAATAGAATAGAATAGAATAGAATAGAATAGAATAGAATAGAATAGAATAGAATAGAATAGAATAGATAGAACAGAACAGAACAGAACAGAACAGAATAGAATAGAATAGAATAGAATAGAATAGAATAGAATAGAATAGAATACTTTATTGGCCAAGCGTGATTGGACACACAAGGAATTTGTCTTGGTGTAAATACTCTCAGTATACATAAAAGAAAAGATACATTCATCAGGAGTTAAGAATCATAAGGTACAACACTTAATGATAGTCATAGAGTACAATAAGCAATCAATCATACTAGGAAACAGTCAATATAAATTGTAAGGATACAAGCAACAAAATTACAGACATACAGTCCCAAGTGGGAGGGGATGGGTGATAAGGAGTGATGACCACATTAACAGTAATAGTAGTGCAGACTTTGTAATAGTTGAACAGGGTTGAGGGAATTATTTGTTTAGCAGAGTGATGGCTTTCAGGAAAAACTGTTCTTGTGTCTAGCTGTTCTGGTGTGCAGTGCTCTATAGCGTCGTTTTGAGGGAAGGAGTTGAAACAGTTTATGTCCAGGATGGGAGGGGTCTGTAAATATTTTCACTATGGCTTTCATAATAGATATTCTCATCCTTCTACTTCAAGTCAAGTGGCTCCTTCCTTTGGCTTCATTCTGAAACCTTCCACACCCCCACCAAAATATGTATGATTAAAATCAAGTCATGTTACTGCAAGACTCACAGCATAAGCCTATGCTTACTTACTCATAAACAAATTCCACTAGAACTGATATGGGTTAAATATGCTCATAATTGTAGCAGAGTCTCCATTGCATCTGGAAATTCAGCTACAACCTTTACCAACTTTATTTATCTTTATTTCATTTGTTCCTGATGACATCTGCTATTTTCAAGACATCTTGTTTTAGATGATCTCACATTTACATAATCTCAACTATTCCTTGGAAGCTAGTCAAATGTGTGGAGTTGGACAGAGGCAGTGGGCTACCATCATAACATGCCTGGTGAGAGAGGGAGGTTGGAGGAGGTGGAGAAGAAGGAGAAGGGAGAGACCCAAATGTCTAGCCTATTGTTTTGCTAATACACACATTCCACAAAGCTAAGAGAAGATCTTCAGATTTTTGCACTAGAATTTAAAGTTTGTTTTCTCTCTTTATTCCAGGAACCGGAATAATCATCACCTTCCAAAATAAACTCATTTGTTCTTTAGAGTCCTTTGTGCACAAGATTATTTTAATCTTCCCAAAGGAGAATTATAAAAATATGGCAATAAATTTATTTGTGTATATTTCTTTAAGAAAAACAACACACTAGCATTTACCAATAGAATGAAAGTATCCATTAAATTCATGAATAATTAGGAGAAAAGGACAGAGAATCCAAAAGAAGACACATTGATTTAAAAAAAAATTTTTTTTTTAAAGTGGACTAACTCAGTCTCTTGTCATAAGCATCCTTCATATCGTTCTTAGCAGGAAAACAGCAAATTACAAAACTCCTTTTTTTTTTCTCTTTTGCTTCAAATCATGTAGGGAACATACTACAAAAATCCAGACACAACATTTATTTGCAATAGTGTGTCTTGTGAAGCAGTAGAATATTGCATCTTGTGAAGCATGACAAAATATATAGAGCCGCTGCTTTTGCATGAAGGCAATATTTTGGGAAGAAAAGGGAACAAAGATTCTTGTGAGAATTTTCATGCCATTCAGTGTAAAGTGAATAGCTTGAATGAAATCAACACAATGGTTTCTCCTCAGAAAGCTACTGCCCTAAAAAGAAACCATTTACTTCCCATAATGAGTAGGATGCTAATAGTTTGTTATGCCTGTAGAAGTCCTATTTTTCTGCAGGGGTCACATTTTGAAGGCCTTAACCATGCATGAATTCCAAGCTGGCCAGTGACCTTTGCATATCCAATAATTTGCACCACGTATTTCAATGCATTTAATGTATGCCCCTGGGTTGAATCTGAAATATAAAAACATAACCACTGGTTCCTCTGTTCAGTGATGAATCCCTATCCCTTACATCCCTTCTCTATTCCAAAGGTGCCTTCAACAACCCTTCCAAACAGACCCCCCCGGGAGAGTTTCAGCAAGAAAAGTGAGCTAACGAGGAAAACAACTAAAACAACTCCATGACATGGCTGGACTTTGCTTTGTAAGTGGAGAGGCCAGTTTTGGTGACATAATGTCCCTGAGGAAAAGACAGATTGACTTTTCAAAGAAAAGCAAAAGGATTTGACTTGCTAATCAATGACTTGTTTCTTTACCCTTTCATCCCAAAGAATGTCTGGACAGCTGCAAGTTTCTTTAACTTATGCTTCCATTTAACTCGCATGTAATTTCTGGGTCATCCTTTAAGTGGAAGTGTAATGTTTCCTTTAGTAATACAGGATCGGGAACAGAAAAAAGATTGCAATATGACTTAATCAAAGACTTGCCTTGTACTGTGTTAACTGATTGCCTGGCTGATGAACGTGTGACATTGAAAGGTCAAAGATTCCGAATCAGACTGGTTGGTTTCTGAAATAGACAGAGAGTCTCAAAGTCAATAAAATGTCAGACTTTGCCAGTATGCTTGTTTTGGTGAGGAAAAAAGAGAACACAACATAAAGTTTTCAGTAGCTTATAACGTTGTTCATGCAAATTTGGGGGATTATGAATTTTACTAAATGAAGGAGGTTAAGGGATATCCCAAAGGTGCTTTTCCAAAGGGCAACTGGACTTTCTTGGTTTTTTCCTTTGGAAATGTTTCATTTCTCATCCAAGAATCTTCTGAAGAAGATTCTTGGATGAGAAGCAAAACATTTTCACAGGAAAAAAACCAAGAAAGTCCAGTTGCTTTTTGGAAAAGCACTTTGGGACAACCATGACCTGGGTGATCGAGAATCTCCATAGACATTAAAGAGACGAATTGTTCTTGGATCCCCTCGGACATTGCCCATGGGTGAATCAGTTCCATTGAAATTTGATACTATTTATTAGGAAAAACAAAATTCAAAGGAACAGACTTATGTAATGTAACATTGAGGCACTTTTAAAATGATAACATTCCACAAACTCTCATAGACAAAAGGAGATAAAAGGAAGCGGCAGCTATAGTGGGTCTAAAACCATTGTTCGTGTGAGGAAAAATAAAAACAAAACTTATCTCTGTATTTGTGAATGAGGCCTTTGAATTATGATGCTAGTACCTCAGCCTCCTGCTTCAGACTATCCCCTTCCAGGTTACCCACAAACATTTTCAGCAATCCCCAAAGGAATGAATACAGGTTCTCTTCATTAAGTTTTCACAGAATACTTCTCAAGAGCTCATTCCAAAAGATCTCTTTCCTCAATTTTGTTCGCTTTTTGTGACACTAAGCCATGAGCAACTATCCTCGCTTAGTTAATGTGCATTGTTTATGAATGTTTGGAGATAAAGAGACGATAAATAATGCTGCCAGATCATCCTGTTCTTGTTCTACAGCAGAAGAGGCAATATGCACCCCCTTCAGATAGTGTGGAATGAAAATTGCATCAATCCTAGCCAACATGACAAACAACGACAGCTAATGGGAATTGCAGTCCACTTATGTCCAAGGGATACATGTTGCCAATTAGACTGCATGATTCCAGATCCACTGAGGTCATCCTGAGATTGTTTACGAAGACACTAAGAGACCCATGGAAGGGAAAATATGGAAAAATCATGCTAAAGTAGCAGCAGAAATTTCAGGCAATGTTAATGAGCAGGATTTGTTTTTAATAAAGAGATGACTGAAGAGATTTTTTGTGTGTGGGGGGGAGAATCCTTTTCGCTAAAATCCTGATTTCAATCTCAACAAGAAAGCAAGAGAGCAGCTTAGCTTGTTTAAATATCCAAAATAAACAAGACTATAGTGCTACTCAGTATTGAGTGTATGAAAATGGAACATGAAAATCAGAACTAGTTCTCTATGGCAAAACTGCAAGATCTTGTACATACATGGGAATGTGGCTTGCAGCCTGAACACCACAGAGTCCCTGACACCCATTCTGTGGTTTACCAAACAGTTCAGAAAATATAAGGTACTAATGCACTAATAGAGGACTGAGTACCTCTTCTTTTACTTTTAAATGCTACCTTCTGTCAAATCATCCAAAAGCAGAAAAAGATCTGATATTCTTCAGCTCTCTCCCTAAGGAATATTATTCATCATCAGAAGGCCTTGAAGGCTTTTTAAAATTATAGTTTTAATTAATTAATTATTATTTAATTATTAATAATTATTTAATTGATATTTTTAAATTATTTTTATTTTAATGATTTAATTATGGTCCGCATAGTGCACCACAGAAGATGCTCAGGAAGAGAAAGCAATATTTACGTCCTTTACCCTGATCTTATTCCAATTCCTTCTGATATGCTTAATTAGGCTATTAATTCCTTTAAACGAATATAAAGCCATGCTCTAATTTCCATTGGTATTTCCAAGTGACATCAAAAGAGAAATTAAGGCTGCTCCATATACATATGTAAAAACCTATCCATGGATTTTCCTTTCTAGGCCAGGATGTCTGCCTACAATGTTTGAAACTGCAGTGTTTGAAATGCCCTGAATCTTAATTTTGTAAAAGCTCAACTTCATCCTTTATTATTTAGATATTTAAGAATATCTTTCAATTGTTACCAGAAGTAAAGAAGGCTTGCAAAGGAAGATAAAAAGCACAGTTGACACTCTTATATGAGCCAATATAAGGAAGAGAAAGAAGTAATAAAAAATAAAAAATCTGCAGAACAGAATACTTTTGTTGAATTGTTTTCCCCTTTAATGCTATCAGTATGCATCTAAATGTTTTGATTTTAGTATTTCTCTCCAGTGTACAGACATATGGTATAAAGATAAAGTATAAAGGAAAATATAAAAACTGAAAGTTATAATTGAAGAACAATTAGGGATTGTGGAAAGAAACCTATTGCAAACTCTACATTCAATGGTATAAGTTTGTGTATACAGTATGTATTTGCTGACTTGTCGTATATATGCTCGATGTTTACATTTTATCGTTTGAGGTCCAGTTTTTTAAGTACTGAGGCCTGTTTCTGCTTGTTTTTCCCAGATCAAAATGCAAATGAAATATTAGTTCCATAGATAATCCTTCTGGCTGGAAAAATATGGAACAGATAAGTCCAACAGTAAAGTTGCCAAAAAGAGAAAAACTACATAGATTTGCAGGTTACTCCGTAACCATTTACAGTATTTCAGCTTGCTTCTTGATATAGCAGCTACAAACTCTTGAAAGTGTCGACCCACCTAGTCACCACCAAACTTGCAAGTAACTATGTGTGAGAGAGAGGGGGAGGGGGAGGGAGGGAGGGAGGGAAGAAGGGAGAGAAAGAGAGATCGTGGGTAAACATTCTTTGCAGAAACTTGAGTGTACATCCTAATTAGGGATACAGAATAACAGAGTTGGAAGGGACCTTGGAGGTCTTCTAATCCAATCCCCTGCTCAGACAGGAAACCTATACCATTTCAGATAAATGATTGTCCAATCTCTTCTTTAAAAACCTCCAGGGAAGGAGCACCCACAATTTCTGGAGGGAAGTCATTCCACTGATTGATTGTTCTCGCTGTCAGGAAAGTTATCCTTAATTGTAGGTTGCTTCTCTCCTTGATTAATTTCCATCCATTGTTTCTTGTCCTGCCTTCAGAGGCTTTGGAGAATAGATTGTGTCCCTCGCTCTTCTTTGCCCCTTAGACATTGGAAAACTGCTATCATGTCACCCTTTAGTCCTTCTTTTCATTAAACTAGACTGGTATGTTGTGCACAGATCTGATTGTCTTGAGATGTCCTGGGACATATACCAGGAAAAACATCTTGGACATAGGTCCTTTGATATATCTTAGCTAAAACAAGAATGTTTTGAAAACTTAAATCTATACAACTTGTTCATGATAAAATAATCTATTTGATTTGCATATGGTATTTTTTATATAGTAATTTTTGGTAGAGGTCATCTAATGTATCGAAAAGGTTTGTGACTGACATGAATAATTTGATCCTATATTCAGATGAACTGTGGGATACTAAATTCATAGTAAATAAGCAGTGTTTTTCACATATGTCTTCAATTTTTCTAGCCGTTCTACAAAAATAAATTTAAAAAGCCAATAAATAAGTGATAGAATGTTAAAACTTTTCTGCCCAAAATTTTTACATGCTATATTTAAAACCAGGCTTTATTACAAACCCAAGATGTTGCTCTATAGATAACAAACACATCTTAAATTGTTGGTCAATGAGGATACTTCTGTATAGAAATTCATGCAAAGCTAGAAGGAATCCTTATATTTTAGCAGTAGGACCCAAGAATAAATATAGTCTTTGAAGCTTGATTTTAATATATTACTCAGATCTATTATTCTGGAGATTTGACTATTTTTCTGATATTTGGAAAATTGTTTGAGATGGATATATTAATATATGCCTGTTGAATTTCCTGTTAAAGTACTATTAATTCAGTTAAATTAAGAATTAAATTAAATTTCTCCTATATTGTGCTTCATCAGATCCTCTATGAGTAAAACTTGATTGAATTTAGAAGAAACGTCAAGAAAAATGAAACTAAAAAGTCATTGAACTTTTACACAAGAAAAACAGCAAACTCTACAGTATAGTTTTAAAACCTTATGTTTGAAGGTTGTTCTCTGATATGTTTGAAGCAAGATGGTCAAAGTAGGAGTGTTTATCACTGAAGTAAATTCATTGGCATGGGAAAGGTAACTGTTTTCAAATATTTAACATATGCTATTAAATATATGTAAAATAACTGTGCTCCATAGGGTTGGATAGCAGATAAATAACAGTAGGTTTTGCTTGTGCATTTTCAATTGAATAATATTAGTAATATCCCTGTTTCTAAGAACAGCTGGTAACTAAAAAGTTGCTTAGAGAATTTGTGGAATCTCCCCTCCGGGAAAACTAGACAACCATCTGCATGAACAGTTAACATCTGGTGTGTAGTTTATGTCCAAATAACTGATTTGAGGAGTATGCTTTCTCCTAGTCCCCTAGTTGTTTTATTCCATGATTATATTATTCTAATTCACTGTGTTTGTGAGCCAGTTTTGTCGTCCTTCATAGATAGTTGTAGGTCAGGATGATAGAAATTGTCTCTATTCCAAAACAAAAAACAAAAAACACCCCAAACAAACCATACTTGGCTTATTATCTTGAACAGGAAATGTTGTCATTACTTCCAATCAGGACTCTCTCAGGATTGGATACATTGTTGGTATGCAGGAAGTCAGTGGTCCAATCACCATTAACAGGTAAGAAATCTGCTGGAGACACAAGACTGCTGAAGACACAAGCACCACTGTTATTTAATGTGTGATAAGCCATCTTTCTGTGTTCTAAAATCACTCACAGACAAAACAACATACAGCAAAACTTTATTTAATGGTTTTCCAATAACTGCACTTCAGGTGCACTGATCAGCTAAAGTCCAAAAACTTCCTAAAAGTATTCTAGGAACAAGTATTCCAAAAATGCAGAAACCATCAAAAAGCATTTTACCCGATCCAATTCAATGTTTTGAATCACTGTAAAGATCCATTGCTGAAATTCAAATTAAAGCATTCATTGCCTTTCTTTTAAAACTTGGAAAGGAATAGCTAATGGCATATTACTTGTAAAATGTGAAAGTTAATTTGATAATCTTAATGCTAAAATACTGAAATATGAAAACATGGAATATCAGAATTACGCTAAGTCTAACATATCAGACAAAAAGGAGGAACTTTGGAACTTCTTAATTGGATACAATTTCTTTATAAAAGTACATCTTTTATTCCTAAACAAACAGTATTTTTTATGTGCTATAGTTTTTCACCGTGTATAACAACTGCACAGTATGTATTGGCTGCAACTCTACAGCTTTGGATTTCTGAAAACTGTAGCTCTAAGTACATTCCAAGGGGCTATTAAAGTTGTTTTCCTTTTCTGAAATCTAAGAAAGACTTTTGATTTCTGTAGACAAATCAAACATTGGTTACTACTTTCCCCCATTTCAGGAGGAAAAACACCTGCAGTTCTTCCTTCATATCCAAGATCCAGTGCCTGACAGTGGGGGAAGAAAGAAGAGAAATTCATAGTTGTGGCATCGAGAGACTTAGGGGTTTAGTGATTTTAAAACTGTACACCACCCACCAATCTCAGTGGATAGGTTAAACAAGTTCTTGATTGATGCTAAACTGAATGACTTCATGACATGCAATAAAAGAAGAATTGGGAAGAACAACTAGAAGTAGCATTTTGCACATGTTTTCCATATGCAATGCATCCAATTGTGCATAAAATTAAAGACCAATATGTCACACAGCTATGACTCTTAGCAAGATTTTATTACTGAGGATTTAGCAGAGTTACTCATCAAGGATAGGATTATTTGTGATATCAGGGATAATACAATAAAAATGTTTTCTATCTTGAGAATGGCTGTTAAATCACGTAAAGCTGCAGAAGTAATAGAGGCCCGGATTAAAAAGTTATAAGTTATCTCTAAGGGGTGAGAGATAGCAAAATCAAACTCAAGGGATAAAGCATCAAGTAAGACTTGACAAAATCAGGGACTATGTTGGTTGTTACGCCAAAAATTGATGATAGACTGTAAGCAATTAAATCTTTACAGTATAAGACTGTCAAGAGGAAGCATTTCAATTGGCTGACTAGAAATCATTTAAACTCACAGAAAAGTATTCTAAAGTCTACATCTTTAATTCACCTTTTGTGCTGGTATAGATTTTAGTGGCTTCTATTTGGCATTGAATTTGTGCTGAATGTTCAATAATTCACCTACTGCATGAGTGGTATTGATGGTATTTGTACTTCCATAAATAACATTATTATGGGAAAGTTCAAAAGGCAGGAACATGATGCAAGGGTATTGAACTCTTAGAGTCAACAAAGATTCAATCTGGAATCATATGGTAACACAGATTAGTTGAAGGTGACAAAGCCTGCCTCTTAAACAACATTCTCTCCAGCAAGAAAAGAAAATTGTGAGTATTCACATGATAATTAAACCTCAATCTAAGTAAGATGTGCAATAATAATCAGTTGAGTAAATTTCAGTGCAATTAATCAGCTAAAGAGCCTTTCTGTAAACCAAATGAATGATGCTGAGGCCACAGCTGGAATCATAGACTGCTTGGAAGCAGGAGCTAAAGACTACCCTCCTGTTAAAATATAGCCTATTGCAATCTCAGCAGATGCTGCAACCATGATGGTTTGCACTTCTAAGACAATGGCAGAGGTTAAAACTAATTATACACAAATTGTAAAGAAATGGTTGAGAATGATGTTAGCTTATACAAGCTTATTACCACTTTCTTTATACACAGTCGTGCACGTGAAACAGACTATCAACCACTGATCAGATTTTTTGATGAAGCTCTGAAGGAGTTCCCAGACTGAATCTGCAGGTGTCTTGGGGACTTTATTGTGCACATGGTGAGGCAAACTTAACATCTTAGATGTGAACCTATATTTTGATAAGGTTATACAAATCTTTCGTACTGCAAATAGACTATAACCAATCAAGCACAAGACAGAACTTAATCAGTCTTTGAAATAACTACATTATCAAGGATGTCTTAAGATTCATGCAAATTACCTTTTTCCACTTGATAATACTGGCAGTGTAGTATGCAGGCATGAGATACTAATGGTGAAATGGCTGTTTTCAAGGGCATCATAATACCGATGCCAGAGTCTTTGATACACCATGTTGTTAAAGATTCTCAAAGGTCATTTTAGGGATCAAAAGCATACAATGCCATCATGATGTTTTGGCCAACCAAGACACTATTAAACACACATCTTTAATGTCCCTTGCACAGTTTGGACAGAACAAGGGAAGCTCTATTAGTGAAACTGCCAGGTTCTTCAATGGATACTTGATTATTTTCTGAATGTTTCAGAACATCTAAGAATGCACTCAGATTTCACTTTCTGGTTTCATGGCAGCATTAGAACAAAAGAATAACAGACATCTTCAAAAGAACAGGACAGGAAGTTGCTACTTAAACCCCATGAAGGCCTCAGAGCTATAGAAAGCTGTAAGAAGTTTCATGTGGTATAAGTAAGGACATGTTTGGAAAAAGCTAGCTTTGAAATATGTCAATAAAGATTCTTAGTTATGCAGGTAGAGTTCTTCAGACTGAAGAAGCTAACTTGGATAAGCAGCACAATGTTTTGAAAGGAAAGGAAAGGAAGGGAAAGAAGGAAAAGGAAAGGAAAAGGAAAGGAAAAGGAAAGGAAAAGGAAAGGAAACACAGTTGCTGTGGCTCAACTTCAAGACTAGCTTTGTAATGTACTCATAAACTCACCCTGACCAATTAAAATGTTTTACATCCACTTTTCATATAACAGGTGAAAAAAGTATAATTTAGGAAGTCTTCATGCAAGAAACTGAGGAACTGAATCTGAAACAACTTCCATCTAATTCTGCATGGAATTAATTTAATTCAGGGATCCCCAAACTTGGCAACTTGGCTGGCTGGAGAATTCTGGGAGTTGAAGTCCACAAGTCTTAAAGTTGCCAAGTTTGGAGACCTCTGATTTAATTACACATATTCCAAGCTGAGTGACATTCATTCTATTGTAAATAAATCTCTGTGCAAAAAGAAAAGGAAGAGACACAAAAACAGCTATCTATCCTAATTTCTTCCATGCCAATCTAAAAGATCTCATGGATATGAATGCCCTGTATATGTATGCACCAGAATATACAACTATAGATATATCCCAGGAGCATCTATGGAGGAGTCCACAGTGACAAAATGGTAAGTGCAACCAAGTGATTGAACCCCACACCCTTTTCAACCTATGTTGCATGGATCACATGCACATTAAAAGGTAGAGCTTCAAATATTGATCATGCCCACAGTTTTGACTCTGTTGCCCATCTTTCTGATCTATTTTATAAATAAAATAAATAAAAAATAAAGACTTTGTACTGTATATAAATATATTATCAGGAAAATATATCATGATCTTTTCTTTTTCTATTGTATGTTTTTTTTAAATAAAGAGAAGAAGAATTCAAGCAAAACTTAAAAATCCGAAATACTACAAATCATTTGACATTATGACTTCTTGAGATGCTGCAGGAAAAATCTGCTTATTTATAACTAGTTGATCAATTTTATGGAAATAATAATGTCTTCATCAGGCAAAATATTGGATTCCTGCACTTTAAGCCAAAGGCTTTTCAGATTATTTCAGCAGTTCGGTATCCAGAAACCATAAATCTGACATGAAAACCTTATAAACAAAGATTGCTTTAAGAGACTATTTTTCTTTTTTTGTTGGCAATTTGTATTCTGAAATCTTAAAATTGCTATAGTTAGCAAATGAGGAATCAAAGAAATAGTTTATACTACTGCCACATCATTCAGTTTGCTGATTTTGAGTTATATTGCCAAATCATATTGAACATTCTCACATATTTGATTCAATTGTGATTTTACCAGGCCAAACATTCCTACAAATATCTGGGGAAATGAATAAAAAAATGAGTCCAAAAAATTCTACTAAAAGTTTTCACTCAGGGAAATGTGTTGTGATTTCCTTTGTTAGTGATTTGTTTTGAACTCGTTAAACCAAAATGATAGTTTCAATTAAAGTAACCTGCTTTTTAAGATTTCATTGCTAAATATTTATATATATGATCTTTTTAACTCTGATTTTTAATAGTAGTAAGCCTGTGCCCCTTTTTTATGTTTTGAACTACTAACACTATCCTAATTTTTGCAACGGTTTGCCAAGGGAGCTATATTAATTAAAGGAACTTATTAAAGTTATGTCATGTTGTGTAGAGGAGAGCTTGCCTGAGCTCCCAAATCATGTGTAAGTCATCAACAGGAAATAACGAAGCTCCAATTTTTCCCCTCAATTTGAATTGTTAATGTTATAAAGAAAGTAAATATTGGAGACTAGCCATATTTATTCAGCACACTTCCTTGTTGCCTTCTTATTAACTTCACAACCCAGCACTTTGATACTCTCTGTGATTATCTAATTTTACCAACTTGAAATTCTTTTAAGGAGAAGAGAAGGAGAAGGTATGAAGATGGAAAAGGAGGGATAATCACTGATTTACCCTCAACTGCTGCAGATCCTCTTACGAGAAGTGAGGTGCAGGGATTTTTATTGATAAAGGGAAAGAAAATAATTCCTAGAATCTATTTTTTGCACACTGGTTCTTCCCAGTGCTGAAGAGAAAGACATATATGCTTCTTACTTCCATCTCTGCTCCTTTCTTCTGGACTACCAAAGGAAAGTAGCAAATTATCAAACCGAAATTCCCCTTCTGCATCTGAAAACCAGGATTTAGAATGAGGAATCAAAAAGAATATCTTCTAATGGGGAAACTGTCACAATATCCTTGTCTTTTTAAGTAATTACTAGTTTTGCAATATTTTCAAATACACAAAAGGAAATTAATTTCATACCTCTTACACAAATGTTATGGAGTGTCCATTGAAGCAAACTTTGTTCTTATTTTGGCCATACCCACTTTAGAACATTCCTTCCTGTCACGTTCCACAGGTGGCCTGCACTTAAAAAGGGGTTTTGCTATTTGTGGTGGCTCTACAGCAGTATTAAGACACACCACCTAGATCAGGGGTCACCAACTTTAAGCCTGGAGGACTTCAACGCTGGCTGGGGAATTCTGGGAGTTGAAGTCCACCAGGCTTAAAGTTGCCAAGGTTGGAGACTCCTGACCTAGATAAAGCAGTCACAACATCATCATGAATCTTATTCACACCAACAAAGAAATATTACAACAAATAATACAACAAATTTAGATTTTAAATTGCTTCATCTAACACTGCCTCCAAAACCATTTTAAGTTATTTTATAGAAAACTAGATGATAAATCATAGATAAATAAAATAAATAATTTATATAAAAATAAATAATAGATGATAGATGATAGATGATGGATGATGGAAGATAGATGATAGATTAGATTAGATTAATAGGTAGGTAGGTAGGTAGGTAGATATAAATTGATAAATTGATAGATGATAGATAGATGTGGATGGATGATTCCAATACCATAATAAAACAATTTATGCCAATGAGTGTTAGTAGTGTGATTTCCTTCTGCAAACAAATTTTAATAGAAATTCTACTAACTGGTCATACCCACTTGTAATACCTTATCCCATCCATGCATCACAGTTCAAAATAGACAATGACAAATTGAAGTGCATTCAGAGGGTAGTGAAGAATCTGGGATGAATTTATTGACTATAGAAACCAACAGTGGAGTATGGAATTGAAGGAAATGTTGAGTTATTCTTTTCTCAAACTTGTCAATCAGAGATTGGATAGTCATCTGTTAGGGATGCTTTATTGAGTCCTACAATAAAGTAAACTATCTAACCAATTTTCAATTTTATCACTCTGTACTAAGTCTTTTTTTAAAAAAAAAAAAAAAAAGCTAGAATATGAGTGATTTATGCTCTTTTGCTTGTTTCTTCAAAGCCCATTCTATGATAAACTGGAATCATACCTTTCCCAGTTCAGTTGATAGTAAGAAAACTCAGAGAAAGTGACAATGGTGAAGTCTGTCTCATTGAATCAATGAGACATTGAATCAATCATAAAATATAATATGTCCTTTTAAAAGTTGTGTTATTTCAATTTAACCAACTGGATTGTGACCAGAATTGTGGTCACAGGGCCATTTTTTAACTGTGAAACAGATCTTCTAAGTAAAAACAAAAGAGAAGTCATTGTTGGCCCCAGCAATGATTTACTGGGGCATAACCATGAAAGCTGAAACACCATCAACACAGGTTATTCCAGCTAATATCTGGGATCTTCCAACAGAATAAATAGAACTATCCTTAACACAGTAGTGTAAGTTTATCCAATTTTGAAGTCAATAAAACAATAGAGATTACCAACTATAGTATAAATGCACAGATGTTCTCCTCATCATTACTACACTGTAGTAGTACTAATGTAAATGTAAACTCTACATTTAATTATATTCAGATTGACAATGAAATTCGGGTTCCTCTGATAATGTGGAAATCCTATTGGACTGTAATAGTGTTCAATAGCTTTTTCAGCATTATATAAGGAACAGGTCTGCTTTATTTGTTTTGCTAAGAGTTTGCTAAATTTATTTATTTAGTTTATTTATTTGTCAAACGTGTACAAGATAACAAGTATAGGTATGAACATAAACCTGAACAAAAGAAGTAAATACAGATAAATGGGAACAGTAAGACAGGGACGGTAGGCACACGAGTGCACTTATGAAGACACCCTTTAAGGACATCTTAAGAATGGGGTGAGGTCCACAGTAGACAGTTTGAGATTGAAGCTGTGAGGTTTTGAGGCTGTAACAAGGAGTCGGATAGAGCATCCCAAGCATTGACCACTCTGTTGGTGAAGTTGTACTTTCTGCAATCAAGTTTGGAGCGGTTTACCTTGAGTTTGTATCGGTTGTTTGCCCATGTATTGTTGTGGTTGAAGTTGAAGAAGTCGTTGACAGGCAAGACATTGTAGCAGACAATTTTGTGTGCTATGATTTGAGGATAATACATATTTATTCCACCAATCAAAATCACTCAAATTTACATTGTTGCCCAATCAGGAAGTCTGCAGCAGGACAGAAATGTGTTTATCACCTAGGCTCAAAATAGACTCCTAAATCAATAACAAGAAACTCATGACAAATTTTTCACAAAGGCTTGGTCTTCTAAATATGAATGAGAAGATTGTAGGATGCTTGGGAGGGATTGGGCAGAGGCTCAAGATCAAAAAGTTGATGACAATCCAATTTTCTATAAATGTCGCTGCACAACAGCTTTCTCTGTGTACGCATTCTGTTTTTCCTTTGCCTGCCTCATCTGAATTTTCCTACCAACTTCCTGAAAGCACTTCCTGATTTCTCACCATAAACATCCTCTGTTTGACTAAGAGTTCCAACGATGTGATGCCTTCCTTTGCCCCTGCGAGAACTGCATATGCTTCCCTATCTTTGATTTCTTCTTGCTGGTATCAGCAAGCTGAAAATAGATCCTTTTTTTTAGTAAGTGCTCCTGAGCCTATGAGACTCCCACCTATTAGGAAGGAGCAAGGATTTGCTGGTCCATTAAAACATAAATAACTTTTCCCATTGATACTGAGCTATTTCAGCCTCCGTGATAAATGCTACTTGTGTTTTTACAATAGTGGTGGAGCCCTTATATGAAAGATGAGAAACAGCTCTGAACTTCTGTCAAAGAAGTTACCTTAGAAAGGGTCAGAGGGTCAGAGGTTTCCTTTTCCCCCTTGAGCAAGACCCCTCCGTTGCACATGGAGACTGTTTTGTGTGAATCTTGGAGCTTTCTAAAGCATCCATCATTCCATGCTCATTTGGGAATGGGTCATATGTCTTGGTGGCAATGTTTTTCCCATGAAGCTGCCTGCAAGAGATCTCCCTGCTCAATAGCATCTTGAAGAACTGTTGACACAGCTGCTAGCGGGGGCCAGGGTTGGGTTTTTTTTTAGGGATGGCAAAGGGGCAATTGTCCAGGTTTTCCTGAAGTGCAACATTAGACAAAAGACCACGTGGGGAGAAAATAAAAAAGACAAGATCTACCTCAGCCCTTGGTTTAGCAGATTCAGTGAAATTATTGCTACCATGGAAGGTGAAAGCACAGTTGCAGAACAAAAATGGCTTTCCCTGCATTTAGTGCTTTGATTTTTTTTAAAGCTTGCAGAAAACAGCTGATGAGCTTTACAGCAATAAGAGATTTATCTTCTGCTAATGTTTACACATTGAGCTGCAAAGCATGCAGCCTCTGGGCCAAAGGTGGCTCTGCAGGAATACGATCATTTTGCACCTCTTATAATCCTTGGATGGGGTTTAATCCCTTTGCTGAATGCTAAAGACAGGTTCATGAAGGCTTCACCTAATTTATTCCAACATCCATAACCCCAAATCATCCACTGAGCTCTGTGGTCAGGTGGAGACTTAAACAGGTGGTTTCCGTTATCAGCTTATCTAAAATATTGTCCTTCACGATAATGCAAACACTGATGAAGAGCAGTGAGCTGAAGAAGGCCAAAGATTTAACTACATTTGGGAACAACTGCTTCCCAGACATTTCAGAGATACAGCTCCCTATTGCTAGAGAGAGAGAAATGTTAAAGCATTGTACTTTAGGGAAGGCATAATGCCCATAGATTATAAAAGGTATGTCGGGCACTCTGGTTACACTAATTGTTCCTTTTCTTTGACTTGCTGGTATTCCAGCTGATGGAATCGGGGAAGAGAGGGCTGTTTCAATTATAAATCTCAAAGTATGGGAGCTGCTAGGTGACTAGTGATATATAAGTACTCCCACTCCTAGAAGTGTTTGGTTATCTATTCAAAATGTTCTCTTGGTGGGTAAATTCTTATTATCCCTCTTTGGATAGTCAAGAGTTTTGTAATCACCTTTTTTCCAATGGACCTTTGATCTCTCTGCCTTTCTACACCAATCCTCAGTTGCACATATATTCTTCTACAATGACGTGGGTGGGGTGATTTTTGACATAAAAGTGCTTAATGGTTCATTGTTTACCATGCAACTGAAATCATTGAGAGGGAAATTCCTTATGTACATCCAGGTTGATGTAAAACTGCAGTATCAACAAGGACGTGTCTGGGGAAGTTTAGGATACAACATAAAGCTTTTTCAAGAGCTGGCTTCAAAGACTTATTTTAACTGCTCTGTCGACATTTCATCACTGATGGAACAGTAGCATTGCCTAAGCACACCAGGACTATATCTGGGATTCAGCTGATGTATATATATATATATATATATATATATGTATACACATGTATATATATTTGTTTTCTGAGGTTCTCGCGGGTATTTGTATGCGGATCTTTGGTTATTCGGGTTTTCTCCGCGTAAGATTCAAAGTATCTAGGCAACGTTTGGCGAGTCCCACTCGCCATCTTCAGGCTGGTGCTTTCGGCTTAGTGCCAGTGCAAGCAGTGTGTGACCGGAGCTGCCATCTCTCTATATATACAAGTGGTGGGGGATGGTGTGCTGGGCTGGTTGGCTCTGCTGCAGCCTCTTGATTGGTTGATGGAGTTGATGTTGGTATAATGGGCTGTGTAATGGCCTTTTGTTGTAGAGATATCCTGGATCTTGTGCTGTCATCTCCTGGGTCGTTAGCCTCTTGTGTTTTAACGGCTTGGGTAATGGGTTGTGTGATGGGCTTGTGAGTTCTTTTGTTGTGGTATCCTGGGTCTTGCGTTGTAATCTCCTGGGTCGTTTGTGTTTTGATCTCTTTTGATTAGCCTCCTGTGTAGTAACAGCTTGGGTAATGGGTTGTGTGATGACCTTGTGAGATTTATTGCTATGGTATCCTTGGTCTTGTGCTGTGATATCCTGGGTCATTTGCTGTGTTGTGACTTCTTGAGTTCTTGAGGTGTAATTTCTTGAGTTTTCTGATGTGATGTCCTGAGCGGGTGGCTGTGATGTAGCATTTTGGGTTTTTAATATGGCTTTGAGTTTGGGGTCTGGGTCTGTGTTCGTTTGGCTTGAGTTCGTGAGTCGTGCCACATCTTCATGGTGGGGGTCAGTTCGCTTCATGTATGGTTCGGAGGAGTTTGAAGTGGGTAGTGATGCAGCTGCAGTGCGGCTTCTGGTCTGTGGTCGTGTCTCATCTTCTGTGTGGGTGTGAGTCTGATTTTTACGTGGAAGTGTGGTGGTGGCATCTTGTGTGGCCCTCATGGGTGTGGGTCTGGTGTCATTTATCATGTTGGGTACTCGTCTGTTCATGAGGCGGGTTTCCAAATGGCTGGTAAGCGGAGGTGTCATCTCTTTTATTCATGCTGTGTGGGCGTTTTTCTATCTCTATGGCTTCTCTGATTATTCTGCTGCTGTGGTGTTCAGTTTTGGCGATAGTTCTGGTATTTTTAAAGTCAATCTCATGTCCTGTGGCTTTGAGGTGTTGGACCAGGGAAGAGGTTGGTTCTTCTTTTTTGATTGAGTTCTTATGTTCTTCAACGCGTGCACTTATTCTTCTGTTAGTTTGTCCAATGTATGTGGTGAGGCAGGCAGTGCAGGGGATTTCATATACAACACAGACCCAGACCCCAAACTCAAAGCCATATTAAAAACCCAAAATGCTACATCACAGCCACCCGCTCAGGACATCACATCAGAAAACTCAAGAAATTACACCTCAAGAACTCAAGAAGTCACAACACAGCAAATGACCCAGGATATCACAGCACAAGACCAAGGATACCATAGCAATAAATCTCACAAGGTCATCACACAACCCATTACCCAAGCTGTTACTACACAGGAGGCTAATCGAAAGAGATCAAAACACAACGACCCAGGAGATTACAACAAGACCCAGGATACCACAACAAAAGAACTCACAAGCCCATCACACAACCCATTACCCAAGCCGTTAAAACACAAGAGGCTAACGACCCAGGAGATGACAGCACAAGATCCAGGATATCTCTACAACAAAAGGCCATTACACGCCCATTATACCAACATCAACTCCATCAGCCAATCAAGAGGCTGCAGCACAGCCAACCAGCCCAGCACACCATCCCCACCACTTGTATATATGAGAGATGGCAGCTCCGGTCACACACTGCTTGCACTGGCACTAAGCCGAACACCAGCCTGAAGATGGCGAGTGGGACCTCGCCAACGTTGCCTAGATACTTTGAATCTTACGCGGGAGAAAACCGAATAACCAAAGATCACACACACACACACATATATATATATATATATATATATATATATATATATATATATATATATATATATGTGTGTGTGTGTGTGTGTGTGTGTGTGTGTGTGTGTGTGTGTGTGTGTGTGTCTGTCTATCTATCTATCTATCTATCTTTGGTTATTCGGGTTTTCTCCTGCGTAAAATTGGAAGTATCTAGGCGACGTTTCAATGAAGTCTCATTCATCATCTTCAGAAAACAAATATAGATAGATAGATAGATAGATAGATAGATAGATAGATAGATAGATCGATCTTTGGTTATTCGGGTTTTCTCCCATGTAAGATTGGAAGTATCTAGGGAACGTTTCGATGAAGTCTCATTCATCATCTTCAGGCTTGTGTCTTCGGCTCTGTGCTTCTCAGAGTAATGTGAGCTTGCAGCTGCTTCTTCCTTTTAACTGCTAGTGGGGGTATGACTTGATTGGGTGGGGGCTTGGCTGTGTTCTGATTGGGTGAGGGGTTGGCCGTGTTCTGATTGGCTGGAGGTGTGTTCTGTTCAGGTGGGGGCTTGGTTGTGCTCAGGTTAGTCTTAGTTGCTGGGGGATTTGAGCTGGTGAGCTGTGATCCTGCTGTTTGGCTTCACGTTCGTGGTCGTGCCGCATCTTCCTGGTGGGTGTCAGTTCGCTTCATGTATGGCTCGGAGGAGTTTGAAGCGGGTAGTGATGCAGCTGCAGTGCGGCTTCTGGTCCGTGGTCGTGTCTCATCTTCTGTGTGGGTGTGAGTCTGCTTTCTATGTGGAAGTGTGGTGGTAGCATCTTGTGTGGCCCTCGTGGGTGTGGGTCTGGTGTCATTCTTCATGTTAGGTACTCGTCTGTTCATGAGGGCGGGTTTCCAAATGGCTGGTAGGCGGGAGGTGTCATCTCGTTTATTCATGCTGCGTGGGTGTTTTTCTATCTCTATGGCTTCTCTGATTATTCTGTTGTTGAAGTGTTCGGTTTTGGTGATAGTTCTGGTATTTTTAAAGTCAATCTCATGTCCTTCTTGTTGTATTCCTCTTGTCAAACCGCTCCTGAATAACAAACAACGTCAGAAGCATCTTACCTGGGCTAAAGAAAAACAGAACTGGTCTGTTGCTCAGTAGTCCAAAGTCCTCTTTTCTGATGAGAGCAACTTTTGCATCTCATTTGGAAACCAAGGACCCAGAGTCTGGAGAAAGAATGGAGAGGCACACACTGCAAAATGCTTGAAGTCCAGTATGAAGTTTCCACAGTCTGTGTTGATTTGGGGAGCCATGTCATCTGCTGGTGTTGGTCCATTGTGCTTCATTAAGTCCAGGGTAAACGCAGCTGTCTACCAGGAGATTTTGGAGCACTTCATGCTTCCTTCCGCAGACGAGCTTTATGGGGATGGTGACTTTATTTTCCAGCAGGACTTGACACCTGCCCACACTGCCAAAAGCACCAAAACCTGGTTCAATGACCATGGGATTACTGTGCTTGATTGGCCAGCAAACTCAACTGACCTGAACTCCATAGAGAATCTATGGGGCATTGCCAAGATAAAGATGAGAGACATGAGACCGAACAATGCAGAAGAGTTGAAGGCTGCTATTGAAGCATCCTGGTCTTCCATAACACCTCAGCAGTGCCACAGGCTGATAGCTTCCATGCCACGCCGCATTGAGGCAGTAATTGCTGCAAAAGGGGCCCAAACCAAGTACCGAGTACATATGCATGCTTATACTTTTCAGAGGTCCGAAATTGTTCTATGTACAACCCTTGTTTTATTGATTGCATGTAATATTCTAATTTTCTGAGATTGTAGATTTGGGGTTTTCATGAGCTGTAAGCCATAATCATCACAATTATGACAAATCACGGCTTGAACTACCTTGCTTTGCATGTCATGAGTCTATCTCATATATTAGTTTCACCTTTTAAGTTGCATTACTGAAATAAATGAACTTTTGCACAATATTCCAATTTGTTGAGTTTCACCTGTATATAAAACATATCCTTCACTTCATTAATTGCTGTTTCACCTAGTAGTTTTATATCTGCTCCTTCTCTCAATCCCTCTCTTTTCCTGATCATTCTCTACCTTGTCATTACTCAGTCAAACTGATGTGGTGTCTGTATTACAAAATACTAGTTGTCTGATGAAACATAAATCTCTATAATTGATGTCTCTTGAATTTGGTCTATCTCTGCATTTTGAAACCTTGCTTATATCCTTTTTTTGGTGAAATATGCTTCTTGACTTTTCTATTACATGCAAGTGAAGGAAAAGTTAGGAAAACTGGCAATCATGCTGCAGATATCATTATAGTACCTATGTCCTAGGTTAAATTTTTATGCTGCCCATCTCCTTTACAAGGAGCATGATCTTAGCATGATATAGCCAGGAAGAGTGGTTTGTCTGTTTCCAAGACATTTTTAATAGTCTTTCCTACAATTGTAAACTGTCTTGATAGTCCTTATCCAGAGACTAACTTATCTGCTTACCTTTCTAGATCAGGCAAGGTCAAGTTAGACGCTTCCACCAGATAGCTGGCAACCCAGGTTTATACAACTGTCTTATTTTGTCATTTAATCATTAATAGTTTTAACCAATGGGGAAATAAGCTGGTAAAATGCATGTTTGTATAAAAGTATGCCTGGAGGGAAAGGTAATCTAGATTTTTTTTTAAAAAAAGGTCTTAATTGAGAATGTTGGGGTTATCTCTAGATTTTATGAAGTCGTAACTGATTCAAAGCTGGTCAAAATGAAACAGTGTGGACTCAAAAAATTGGGGGAAGGGGCTGGACAAGACTGAAGGTTTTCATTCTTTCTCCTTATATTGACCTTTTCATTAAATCTTCTGTAAAATGTTCATTAATAAATCATAGTTCATTATTGAAAGGTAGTGAAATAATCTTTCCTTCCTCTAATTAAATTACTCCACCATTGACATGAGCTGTTTTGTTTTAGGCTACAATAAGGTAAAGGTTTATAAAAGGCTGTTATTATAACTTTTTCCCCCATGCTCAAAAAACGGGCACATTTTCCTCACTCACAAGATATGACATTTTCATCATGAGTATATTAAAAAAAATAGCATGCCTCTGTTAAACAAATTCCATTAACACTCATGAAAAACTTCAAAAGATGCCCTGCATTTCAGAGATGTTAATAGCCAGCCATGATGATGCCAAAATGTGTTTTTGTGACATTATGATACAAGTTCTGCCTTTTCAGACTCACATTAAATTGCCTCATACAAGTGTATTAGGGAAGGATGCATTGCAACATCATGACCCAATTATCTTGCCCATCATGACAGACATCCATGCACTGATTTCACTGGCTTGTAGTATCTTATCCTTGTCACTCAAACATGGCAATATTAGCTGTATTAATTGTGCATACTTACTGGTTGAAATTTGGTTCGTCCCAGGCTCTTCCCAATTTATATTTTGCTGTGAGCTAACAAACTATCTTGGGGCAAATAGTAGACAATCTCAACTTTAATTTATGAATAAATTAAACAGGAAGGTTAAATGAAAAGAGAATTATTAAATTATTAAAAGGAGCTTAAATTATTTGCTATCAGTTCAATCTAACTTTAATTATTTAAAGAAATTAAAGGAAAAATCGGTATTTTTCCAGAGAATGTTTTATTTGCAGAAATGCATATTATAGCAATGTGGAATCACAGAATTTCAATCAGCAAGAACTGACAAAAATAACTTTCTACATATCAGGATTATCATATTAAGGATTATTCATTTTATTTATTTATTAGATTTTTCTCCTGCTTTTATTTTTGGTCAGCTAAGGCACTATATATAACTAATGCTCCTGCCTCTAATTTCCCTCACAATTCTGTGAGGTGGATTATTCAGAGAGAAAATGACTGACTCCAAATCACCCACCTGGCTTTTATGCCTATGGGAGGATTTGACCTCACATTTGTCTGGTTTCTTGCCCACCATACCAGAAATGACTCTTTGATTTAGCTTGACATATGTTCATAAATCATTTCTATTCCACTTCATATGTATGTGTTATTTTTTAAAACAATATAATTGTTTTGAAATTTAAATTTGCAAACATTGCAAGTAGTATTTGAAATTTGAGCACATTTCTGGTTGTGTTCTCTCCTAAGTCATGTGCTATATATGCATATGTATGTATATATATGTATGTAATTTGAGGCAAGACAAACATCACAATTTGTGACCAGCTATAAAACCTAGATCTGACAATAGTCATATCAGCTCCCTTATATCAGAATTCACAAAGGAATTCTTTAAGCTAATTTATGAGAACCTAGCCTAACTCAGCATTCCAAAGATTAGGTATCCATTGATCAATTTAAATCTACAGTCATATGTTGTGTTGTTCTATTATAATCCTGAACAGAATAAAATTTAAACAGACTAATAATCCATATAATCCAATTTGGGGCAAAGGTCAAAGTGAGATGAATTGGGGTAAGCAAAATCATTATTTACTCACCTGAAGTAGAAGAATTGAGAACAACATCAATAAGACCTTTGCTCCCAGATCAAAGGCTATAGGAAGATGAAAGGTGTTTAGATGTTTACTTGTTTAAAAAAGAGAAAAGAAGGGAAAAGTATTGAATTCAGGACCTGGTAGGTCCGTTCTCAGATCAGAAAGGCTTCTGGTCCCTCCAAATTCAGTTCTTGAGGAAGATACTGATTAGACTACTCAAGAGACTGATGAGAAAGGCAGGAATCAATTAGCTTTTACAGGTAGTCCTCGACTTACAACCACAACTGAGCCCAGAATTTATGTTGCTAAGTGAGAAATTTGTTAAATGAATTTTGTCCCATTTTATGACTTTTCTTGTCACATTTGTTAAGCGAATCACTGCAGTAGTTAAATTAGTAACACGGTTGTTAAGTGAATCTGGCTTCCCCATTGATTTTGCTTGTCAAATGGTTGCAAAAGGTGATCACATGACCCCGGGACACTGCAACTGTCATAAACAGTTGTCAAGTATCTGAATGTAAATCACAGGACCGTGGGGATGTTGCAATGGTCATAGCAGGGGTGGGATTCTACCAATTCGCACCGATTCGCTAGAACTGGTTGTTAACATTCTAAGCAGTTTGGAGAACCAGTTGTTAGAAGAAATTACTGGCCTAATCCTGTAAGGAAGGCAGGAAGGAAACATTCTGGTGTTACTTACAGAAACTGTCTCTCCATTAACCCTTATTACATTCTTGGCAGGACTAGACTTCCTGTCTCTGGAACGTCTCTGGAGTTTTTTCCCCTCCTTTGCTGGTACTTTGCTTGTGTGGAGTGACCATTCAAAGTTACAATGACACTGAAAAAAGTGACATGACCATTTTTCACATGTACGACTGTTGCAGTATCCCCACAGTCATGAGGAGCCAGGCGAGGAGATGCGTGCCTCAATATGAGTGATATTGAGTTGGCCACGCCCAGCCAATAACATGGCCACCAAGCCATGTCCACCCAGTCACATGACCACCAAGCCATGTCCACCCAGTCACATGACCACAAGCCACGCCCACCACCTAAGAGACGCTGACAGAACCGGTTGTTAAAAATTTGAATCCCACCCCTGGGTCATAAGTGTGGAAAATGATAACTTTGAACGATCCCTAAGTGAACTGTTATAAGTCGAGGATTACTTGTACTCATGTGTTGACAATTTTGCAAAAGTGGTCTTACAGACAAAAGTCCAGAATAGAACATCAAAGCCCAGAGATATACTATAAAGTATCGATAACAAATGTTTTATAAAACTCTATGAAAGCTAGACTAATCGTTATTCAATTGAGCAGAAGGTCAGCATCAAAGGACAAAGATTCGGAATGTTTATAGGTATGCAAGTAGTTCTTCTCAAGAAAACCTAATAAAACAGAGGTCTTCAGCTCATCATGAAACTTCAAACTATTCGCCAACCCCCATTCTACTTTAAGCAATAGTACTATGAATCACAATAACAACGCTGACCTTAGATAGTGTTATCATCATTCGGGAGCAATATCAACCACTTTTGGCGGAACCTTGCCTTAAAGCAACCTTGCCTTATTTTTCAGGGATTGGGTAACACAAGTGATATATGCACATCCATATGCACTCTAAAACATTTTTTCCCTTCAAATCTGAATCTTTGGACAGCCCATTATGTAACATTCCCAGATATATTTAATGTCTATTAACTTTTGTATTCAAGAACAATGGATGGCAGCAGAGTTCATTCATTTCTGTTATCTACATGACAGTGGAGTCCGACTTCACAGCACTTCATTATGCAAAATAAATCCACAGTTGATTTATCTGCCCTTTGAAGACTTGGAAAAAGTGACTTTGAACATACATAAGAGAGAGAATCTATAAACCAGGCAAGAAATGCTTTCCTGGACAGCACATATTTAACGGTTCTTACTAAGAACTGTTTTTAAGGCCTATCCTACTCACCTGTGTGTACTTGCTGATATCTGCAGTCATTTGAAGGGAATATATTAATATTTGCTGTGTTTTACTGTTTTGCTAACCACCTGGAGACTTAAGAACAGAAAAACTCAAAATCTAGATGAATGGATGAATAAATAAATAATATTGGGGCATCTAGTGAATTGTGGCCTCTTCACAACCCCTGTTGTGAAGGTCTGCTTCATAAAGGCACCATCTAGAATCAAAATACATCTGCAATTAAAATCATATGCTGACAACGTTTGAATTGTGTCTAAATATTTTCATAAGATAGGATCAGCAACCAGAGCAGCAATATTTCAAAGAACTAAGCTTGGCCAAGAAACAAATTATGTCAAATGCTTAAGAAAACAAGTGGGAAATATCCTAGCCATCCATATAGAAAGGTGCTTATTTAGAGCAAAAAAATAATACATGAAGTGTATCGGTGTCGCCAGATATTCTTCACAGAGAATGCTGAAGAGGCAGTCTTTGTGAATTGTAATTTAATTCTGTCTTCTGGAGAGAAGTCAAATGTGGCTAACTAGATATTTTTTAAAAGCAGGGCCCTCATCCTGATAATTCAAATTCATCCTGATGTCTAGATATTAAATAGGCCATAAACCTCAACAAGTTGGTAAACAAAATGGGCTTGTCTAATACAGGTTAGCCCCACATGTCTTGCATTTTTTATGTGAGGAGAGAGAGATCTGGCCAGTTTAGTGGGAACGAAGAATGTTTCAAACATTTATTTATGCTTTTAAGCTGAAGATGATTAAATGAAAAACATCTATTAGTTCAGCTTTCTGTTCCTCAGAAAAAAACTGGGAAATACACAGATAAGACATTGTAAAAATTTCCTAGGAATTGCTGCAAAAAATCATGATAAGCTAAATGTGGACATGATGCCAAAGACAGCTAAATCATATCATGGCAGTCTTCCCTAACCAAGCACATTCCAAATACATTGGTGTTATAATTCCCAACTTCTATGCAAGTCTTTGTTGTGCTGATATGCTGGGAATTATTCTCCAGTGTGCCCAAGTTAAGGATCTGTACGAAGGTATAAGGTGGGGTGTCAAAGTAGGTAAGATGGCAATTGCACCATCACAATCAAAGACCTTAACATGCATACAGAAGGCATAGGGTTTAGATCATGTTGCTGTGGTCACCATTTTATTGTATTACTTGTACTCTGTGGACACTATTGACTGTGTATTCAAACGAAGACCCAGGAGCAAGATCCAACAACAGCCCTCTCTGATTTATGGAGATGGCGTCCACAGCAACATGATGAGTTCATCAAGTTGTGTTGTAATGACAAATAGGAAGAGAAAGTGTTATGCAGGGATGTCAAATTTCCATTGTCTCAGCGTCATCACATGACATATCATGACTTTTCCCTTCCTTTCTCCGTGAGCCATGAGTTTGACAGCCCTGGTGTTATATATGCTGGCTTGAGTTCCTGGTGGAAAAGCAGAATATAAATCTAACAAATAATTTTTTAAAAATGTATCTGTTGGGAATGCAACTCCCAGAAGTAACAATAGTGTTGGGAGATGCTTTCTCAACACATTTGTTTCAGAGTATATCAGAGGTTGTTCTAGCTTACTTAGTTGCTGTTGTCGTTTGCTAATCCTTTACCTCTTTTAACTTTGGCTAGGACTACAGTTGTCAGGTCTTTTTCATAAACAGGAATTCTGAACATTAGGTTCAAAATTATGTCATCTAGCTTTGTCCAATAATAATAATGCCTTCGAGATATGTTGAATTTCAACTATTAAAATTCTTAACTTAAATGATACATCAGGAAGGCACTAGATTGGGGAAAACTGACATAAGTCACAGAGCCATACTAACCAGGGGTAAGAACTTCAATTGACTATAAGGATATAAATATCAGTTCAGGGGTAAAACCAGACAATTATCCTTTGTTACAAACCACTCTTCCCTGGCTTGCAAATCTCTTTTTTCTGTTACTTGGTTTTGCATATCTCTGAAAGTGGGAATAGCATTAGATATAGATGAGTTTCCTGATGCCAAAAGTATTACTGTATTTGCTTGTGTTTTATGATCTTCTCATAGCTCTAAAAATTATTAGGAAACAAATGACCAATGGTTTAAACAACAATAACAGCAACAAAAAGATCCACTTTTTTTTGCCAAAATGACCATATAATAGATATCTTATGTGCTGAGCAAACATATGAGTCATAGTCCATATGGCAGTTTTGGAAACAACTTATACATTGCTCTGAAAGCCTTTGGGATGAGCTTTCCAAGTTTTTCACATATAATCGATGGTGATTAGAAGAGGATATGAATCATTATACCACAAAAGACTGCTTAATCATGTATGTATGTGTGTGTGTGTGTGTGTGTGTGTGTGTGTGTGTGTATTTCATGCTTCTCTCCCCTTAATATGCAAGAATCTCCAATCTATGAGCACAGATTAGAATAGAAAAATGATTACAACAGCTTTACTTTTTAAAAAATATTAAAATGAACATTACGGCTTATTAATATCATTTGTTGGGACATGACAAAGGCTGTAGACCACTTAAAAACAAAGCACAAGAGGTTTCCCACCACATAATCCTATCTGGTGATACTCAGTTTCTTCCATCACATTGGAACTTGGTATAGTATACCATCTTTCAACATCTTACTAGCATTTCTGTTCCGCTAGGTTCTGTCCTGCTGCTGACATCCATCTGACAAAGAGCCAAGGAAAGTCTTACATGATCCAGTAATAAGAACAATGGACCTAGATTTTGGTCCAATTTCCCAGGCTAAGCATTGCATTTCAGCCCTCTCAGGGGTGCTTCTCATGTTACTTTTGAAAGATACAGATGTGCACACTTTTTTTTCTCAAAGAAGTGAGCAACCCTAATGTGGAAATCATAAACTACCTCCTTTATTTTCCTCCCAGCAAGTTCCTTGCATACGTTTTGAAGGTTTTCCAGATGTGCTGTATCTAGGGGATGCTAACATATGTATATAGGGCATACCCCAACTGCAACATCCATTGGATTAGATCAGGAGTAAAAGAATATGAAAGAAATTGTAATAATAAAAGTACAGTTACCTTCCAAAACCGAAAAAAAAAAACCAACTGACTAATTTTACTCTCCCCTATTTCTGAACTGATATACTATGATGGAAATGGTGCTTAAGAAGGCCAAAATTCTGTGGCAGAGCAAACCATTTGAGGTACAGTTCCATGTTCAGTTCTTAACACCCTTTTGATTTTTTGATTTTTTACTTAGTATTTCTAATTTTAAAAAAAGCAACCTTGCATGTTGTAACAAATCTAAAGGTGGAACATTAATTAAAAACCAGTCGATCAATATCTCATCAAGAAGAAGGCAAGAGCTGGGGTTGAAATTGTGAAGAATCAAACTATTCACAGTAGTGAACACGGGGATCCAAGACTGTTTGTGAGCAATTGTCACATTTTGCATTTTAAAAGCACAGCATGGGCTTTCAAAGAAAATAGCTGCGATAAAGAAACTTATCCCCACATATTAAATGATGGCCACAATGTGTAATGGGTCCAGCCATAAAAGACCAGTTGCCCAGGAAACAACCATACTGTCTGGCACACCGCTTCTATATCCTCCAATAACTTTAACTTTTTTCTTTAGGTGGTGAGGGGGGCAAGAGAAGCACATTGACAAACATAGAATGCTAATGCAATTTAGCTCAATTTTTGTGATTAAAAATTGTACTGGGAAATTGTACTGCAATTTTTGTGAATAAAAATTGTACTGGGAGCTAAATTAATCCTTTGCTTTGCTGGAAAAGATGATATTTAGGAGTACTTTTTTTTAATAAAAAGAGGGGGAAATGGGAGGTGTTTACAATTCCCACTTTGGGAATCTCAGAGCAAAATGAACAACAGCTTATCTATGTCTTAAATATTCACCTTCCTTGAATGATAGCCATGGAATAAGGCTGTGCTGTACAGTTGTCAGGCACAAGAGACCAGATCCACACATGTAGAGTTCAAGCTATCTACTTTATTGTGTTCTGCCTATAATACAGGAATCTCCCAGTCTGCTTGCCTTCCCTTGAGAACAGATAGACAAAGGATCTTAAAGGGGTGGGTCAGTCCTGGAACTCTTGTGGCTGCATAGTGATTCAAGGCTAATTCCTTGCTTTCTCCCTACCTGCCTGGATATTTTCCAATAACTGTTGATCTAAGTAGGGAAGGAAGAAATACTTATTCCAGATTGTCCCAATGCTTTAGGGATCTTGATACTGCAATTTCTAAGAAACAGACTGAAAACCCTGAAAGTTACAATTCTCAACTACTTTGTAGAATACCAATTGGAAAAAGCCTTATTTTGGGATTCATCTCTTATACAAAAGAGAAATTCTGGCAATAGCTTCTTTAAAAATCAGAAAAACTAATTAAAGAAGCATTAATGATGCTAAAATAACCTTAAAGAATTAACCCAGAAAGTTTTTTTTTTATTATTAGAGAAATATGTCATAAAAATGAAAGTAAAACATTAATTTAAATTATTGGGGAATTTGAATTTCATGTACATTTAATGCACCAATATTGGTTACCTAAGGCATAGTATTTAGGTACCACATACTATATAGAACAATTCAATTAAAATAATATAAAAGTTTTCCCCCATCCCCCAAAGACAGAATTTGTCAGCCTTCAAGATCTTCCTCCTTTGCTTTGCTTCTTTCTGGCTGCCATGAGTAACGGGGGGTGGAAGGGGGAAATGTATGGGAAGTGAGCTGGAAGTGTTACTAACTAATATTGTATAAAGTGAAGAGGGTTTCTATTTCCTGCTTAGCTTTTTCTTCTCTGCGCAACTGCAAACCTTTATCTGAATAAGCCAAGGTCAACTAATCATCACCACCTGAAGATGTCCACATGATGAAGTTCACAACTTTTAATTGGAAGAACCGTTTGAACTGTTGGGGGTGGGAATGTTTCAATCCCTTGATATATGTGATGTACGTGCCTATTTCCTCAGATTCAGAATTCTCTTGTTGCTACCACTTAACTTCCAGTAAAAGATAACTTTTCTCTAATTACAAGAGTCTAAGTATTTCTTTCTTGGATTTTGAATGGAGCACCAGCTGACAGAATTTGAAAACTACTTCTGTATTTTTTGTATATTTACTAGAGATTTAGTATCCTGTATCCCACGAAATATGGTTTCCTGTACAATCATATTCATTCTGAGAATTTAAAGGCATGAGAGTAAGTGGAGTGACAGATGACAGGACATTTGCTGCTGGTCATCTTCTGACTCATTTTCTTTCATTTTTTCCTAGCATCATGGCTATCTCATGGGCAAAGGAAAGCATAGTTGCAAACACACACTTTTCCACTTAGCAACTGCTTTGCTTAGTGATGGAATTTATGGTCCCAGCTATGGCCACTAAGCAAGGACTACCTGTAATCAGGTATTACATTTTTCAAACACTATCCTGTGATAACAAAACACATGAAAATGCTAGCACATCTAGAGCTAAATTCAGTATATAGTTAAAATCCAAAAAAAGTTGCCAAATCTTGAAGGGGAAAACTACAGGAAATGCTAACTCTGTCTCATATATATCATTATCTATTATGGCCCTTACTCGCTCAATATTAATGACAAACCTGATAACCCAAACCTTACCTGTGCCTAGAATAAAACCACACATAAAATAGAAACATATATCTTATCCTCAAGAAACAAAAATCTCATGATTCCTGAGGGTTTATTATGATATTATTATCAATATGATTTAGTCATAACAATTAAGTATTAATATGTTATTATATGATCACTATGAATGAACATTATGATAATGATGATGATGACTATAGCTCAAATTAACTGTAACCAGACAACATGCTGTTTATATGGACATTGAAACTGTTGTTCTTTCTTTATATAGTAAAAATAAAAAATCTATTAAAAAAAGAATCTCATGGTCCCTCTTCCCCACTTTCCAAAATCCTGCCAATCTCTTGATTTATTTCTTTATTAATGAATAAGCACTTTTAAACATTATGGTCTATTCTCATTTAAATAAGTGTAGGGATTTATTTCACTGGAAATTGCATTTAAATTGCAATTGCCTTTAAATGCAATTTAAAGGTTGTGGGAAGCCCCCCACCTCCTAGAAGAATAAAATATTTTGAGAAATATTAAAAAGGCAGGATAAAATATTTCCTCTAAAAGAGAAATAAAATATTAAGGGAGACAGAAACTCGGAGCCCCAGCTCTCTGCCTCCAGCAGATATTTTGTGCCCATTAAGAAAGACATTAAGAAAGACTGGGCTATGCTATCTACAAAACAAAAGTCCTTCAGCTCCAGGATGATAGGATTAAGACATGATCCTTCAGGACATAATAGGATTAACCCACTACCATTTAGCAGCAGAGCTCACTACATTGCACAATTTCTTAAGGACATTGTATCACCTTCCAAACTTCAACCAAACTTAGCTCAGACAACCTATAGACAACCTACATAACCCCTACAACATTCAATAGAATGCATGTTCTCGCACAGGAACAGGAAGCTCAAATACAGAGTCCAGAGAGGTTATAAAAGCCATCCACTCTCAACTCCATGTGGTCAGTTGCACCAGAACCTGTGTGGTTCTGCTTCATCATTAAACCATCTTTCCATCAGTCTCCAGCCTCTATTTTGTCTCCAGTGCCTTTCTCCTGACTTGGAACTGAACCAGATGGATATTTCTTCCAACTAGGTTTTGCTGTCTTGTTGTTGCAGCAAGTGATAGTTACAGTACATTGTTTAAAAAGTCCCTATTACCGTTACAAATGTATCGGAGAAGAAAAATTACTTTGGATCGTGATTCTAATTGTTTATTACAATGGAAAGTCTGTCAAACCAGTGGATTAGCTTTATCAGAATATTGATCCCCGTAGCAGGAAAGAACAAACCTTGTGGTCACAGCTAACATATCTAGGCCATCTATGTCTAGAGTTATATTTCTCAACCTTGGCAATTTTAAGGAATGTCCCAGCCAGTTTAGTTGGTTGGAGCACTGTGGGAATTGAAGTCCATCTACCTTAAATTTGCTGAAGTTGAGAAACACCCATCTAGAGAGCCACTAAATGGCAGCTAATCATTTGACTGCTGCGTCTTATCCCTACAAGTGTAGTGATAGGCTATCCTATCTAGGTTGAAAGTTTCAGCTAACAAAATAATACCCCACAAAAAGGGGCAATAATGCTGAACAGATTTCATATGGGGGGAAGAGGAGGGAAGGTTAAAGGTTTTATAACTACAGATTTATGCTGTGCTTATGGAACGATTCTATCCAAAAGGTCCTTCCGAAGAGTTTGCTAAAGCAAAAGCCTCACGATTCAATGCATTCTTCTTTAAGGCACACCATTAAGCATCTGTTTGTTAACTCAGCCCCTTTTGTTGATGTAACTGGAAATCAGCTTAGGCAGGAAAGTGGAGCAAAGCAGGCCCTTTCCTTGCAGGGCCTGTCAGGCACCCCATGCTCCAAAGGAAGAATCATCAGCTGTGCTGGAGAGCTGCAAACAGAACAGCCAAACAGGCTTCAGGCTTGGGAGAGACCCCCATGCCAAGAACAGCAATAAATAACCTGTTCCAAGCTGATCTCCAAGTAGCAAGATGATTTCCAAGCTCGGCAGGGGCCTTTTCCTTCTTTGTCTGAAATAGTCAAATGGCCCAGAGATACCTTACGAAAGAAAGGGGGGGGAAAATCACATTACAATGAACCCAGCTGCATGAAAGGGATATTTAAAACTGGCTGGCTAATGACCTCAATGTGTGTGTGAGAGAGAAAAACACCTTTTTAAATCAAAACAATTCTGCAGTGGATGTCAGATTCTCCTCCCCCCCATCCACACTGTAAAATCTTCGGTCATTATCCTTGATTATCCAGAGCTGAATCACTTCACAATCCTTGGGGTTACGATTCAGAAGTTTGCCTTTATTATGAGATTTGTGAAATCCTACAGGACTCATTTGAACTTCCTTCTTGAAAAAAAAGGTCTGGGGTGACATGATACCAGTGTTCCAATATCTAAAGCAGGGGTCTTCAAACTTGACAGCTTTAAGACTTGTGGACTTCAACTCCCAGAATTCCTCCTCCAGTCATGTTAGCTGAGGAATTCTGGGAGTTGAAGTCCACAAGTCTTAAACTTGCCAAGTTTGAAGACCCTGGCTCCAAAGAGTTGCCACAAAGAAGAGGGAGTCAAGCTATTCTCCAAAGCACCTGAAGGCAAGGCAAGAAGCAATGGATGGAAACTAATCAAGGAGAGAACCAATTTAGAATGAAGGAGAAATTTCCTAACAAAAAAATTAATCAGCTGAATGACTTGCCTCCAAAAGTAACCCTGGAAGTTTTTAAAAAGAAATTGGACAACCGTTTGTCTGAAATGGTATAAGGTTTCCTTCCTGAGCAGACGCTTGGGTTAGACCTCCAAGGGTCCCTTCCAAGTCCGTTATTCTAACTCATAACCACTTTTTAGCTGTGATTCTAAACTTTCAGAACAAATATGCAAAGGATACATATTTGTTCCTGTAAAGCCATCTTTACAGGAAACTAGGGAATGGAAATGCTTTCATATATATATCAGTCATTCTTATATATGATGGCCAAACTAGCTGAAAATAATGGGATTCACAAGCCAAGCACCTATAGAGTGCCCCATTGAAGGATATTCTTCTAGTGTATCATAAGACCTCTTTCAAGATAGTGTAGGACTTGACTTTTCAAAGGTATTCATTGGTTGAAATAAAATGTTTCACTTTTTCAATTATTATTTTTTGGGGTGGGTGGGTGGGTGAAATGTACAAAAGGTAGTGGACTTATCCATAACATTCACATCACCATCTTGCACACAAGGTAAAACTAAAACCAAATTGAAACAAATGAGTTATTGGTTGAAGTGAAATCAAGCCAAGATTAAATCCATTCCAGGTGATCAGAGTCCCAATGAACAGTTCAGCCAGCAGTGAACCTTTAATACGTAGGAAGAAGTTTCCAGGCAAGTGTACCTGTTTTCAAAATCTATACTTCTAGTTGAATTTTGAAATGAAATATGGGACTTTTGCTGACATTGCCTAAAAACTATAACACTTACGTGATGCCTCTAATTTAAGCAAGACTTTTAAAGAAGCATTAGGAAAGGAAAATGGGATCTCAGGTTCATTCATTTAGTCATGATAGCTTTTTAACATAAAAATGTATGTTATGTAAGAGATGCAGTGAGGATGCCAAACTGCTTTTCATCTTATGGAAAAAGGATGAAAAAGTAAAAAGTAACTGAATGTAATCTAGTTTATATTATTTCAAGATTATTTATGGTGACATTCAGCATAAATCATTCAGTAATTGGGGCTGGCAACTGGATTATTAAGCGAAGCAGCCGCTAAAGAAAACCACAACTATGCTTATTATCTTACTTCAGCTTTTCTTTGCTTTACAGATCTGTGAAGGTCATCAATACAAGGATTGATCATAAAGTTACTTTGTCATTACTGTTTTAACTGTGAATAGTTTAATTAATTTTATCACTTAGAGCAGGGCTGTCAAACTCCCAGCCCATGGGCTGGATGTGTCACGCACTGGCCACGCCCACACCCAGTTTAGCGAATGGGAGGAAAGTCCCGAAATATCATGTGATGTCACTGTGACAACGTGAGTTTGACACTCCTGACTTAGAGACTTAATTTTAAAAATTTAAACATGCTTAGTATTCTGTTTTATCAATTTTGATTTAAGTGCAGCCTTGTATTTTGATTTGTCTTTTTATCTTTTAATTTATTCAGAAATTTTAATATCATTTTATCTGGACTCTATTTCCTCCTATAACACTGTACTCAATTTTGATGACCCTTATAATAAAGGTGAGTTTCATTCGTATAATATATATGTTGCAGTTTTAAAATATGCTGTCAGCTTCATAGAAACATAAAAATTTACTTTGTTCTTGCAGCATTTCCAAGCATATTTTCACTTGTGCTATGCTAAGCAGGCACTGAGGTAGACAATCTGCCATTCAGATATTTGAAACTACAACTCCCATAAACTCCATATACCACAGCCAGTAATGAGGCACCATATGAATTCTAGCCATATCCAAATTCATTCACAAATAGTTAGTCACTTACCTCATGGTTGGCTAACAATGTTTGTTCACATATGTAATAAAATAATGAAAGCAGAACATAATGAAATCTTCCTTTCTAATAATGAGGATATGTTTGTGTAAAAGAAGGGCAGAAAACATTTTTATTCTCCAAGGATAAGCTGGTGCAAGTCAAGGTGTTTAGAAAGCCAGTAGTTGGCATGATGGTGATCATATTCCAATAACACCTGCAGGACCATAATAGTTGTCCTTTGCAATTGAAAGAATGTGTTCTTACATTCATATTCCTGCAGATGTTCTTATAATAGCTGCTTTAAAACCTATTGTGTGGTAACTGCAACAATACAGGAAGTTGGTGTTCTATAACATTCAGCTGATACTTTCAAACAGCATGCTCTTCATTTGATGTAGAACAGTGATTCTGCCTTAAATAGTCTTTTGGATTTGTGTAGAATGTGAAGTCTTCAAATTGTTTGTGAATGAGAGAAGATCATTGTTCCCCTCCCTTAGTCACTCAGGAATATGAAGTGCTGATAGATTTATATTTGTCTAAATAGGTCTATATTGTCCGTGCAACCTGGATGCTGTTTTATCAAATATTCACATTCATGTCAGTGTGTCACTGTCCTTCTGAGACCATAGAGAATTCCCAAAGGTTTGAAAGGGAAAGGGAAAAGGTTGCACATGTGCCATTTCTCTGCTCAATACTAAGTAATATTAATATTATTCAACACTCTATAGTACTCAATACAAAGTAGCTTAATAGTACTTAGTATTAATGCTAAGGAGCATTTGAAGATGGCAAACATGGCAAAAAAAAAAATCCACTTTCCTGGATCCTTCAGCATGATTGGGACAACCATGACCTGGATGTCTGAGAATCTCCATAGACATCTTCAACATGATATTTCCACGTGAAACGGCCAGCCCTACGAGTAGACTAGATCAGGAATCAGCTCCACAGAAAAGCTAAAACTACACTGTAACAACAGAATCTTGAAAGTCTAATTGTGTTACACTTACTCCCTTTCTTGTAACCATGTCAGTTAGGACCTGTCAGTCATATGTCATTTCTCCTTTCGTTTCCAGGGCCATCTCCTCCCTGTGATCAAGGTAAGCTTCCCTTTTGGTCTTTGCTTCTATTCTATTTGAGAATGTTTTCCACTTTCTACTTATCTCAGTGAAACCATTTTCCCACAGTAATTTTCCTTTCTGGTAAAGTTTGTTTGTTTGATTATATGCCACCAAGTTGATGATGATTCTTAGCAACTGGAAGAAATAGATTTTCTCCATGATTCTCATGAAGAATGCTCCAGAAATAAGGAATACAAAGCCATTTATATGCACAGATTTTCTTTTCTTTTTAAGGAAATTTTAATGGTGACTCTATTCTTAAGGCTAGTTGAATAGTATATTTTTATAAAAGTGTTCATTTTTATAATGACCGTTCTTATCTATTTGTTTTTATTGATTATACTTATGTGCTTTAGTGTTCTCTGAGTGGTTTACAACGTCAGCCTATTGCTTCCAACAATCAGAGTCTTCATTTTACAGGCCTCAGAGGATGGCAGGCTGTGTCAATCTTGTTCAGGATTGAACTCCAGACTGTGGGCAGAGTTAGCATCCAATACTGCATTCTTACCACTGTGCCACCAGGCCTCTTTTAAATGGGAGAAATAAATAAATAGAATGTCTTTTGGAGGAAGTATTTTCATTTTGATTACAATATCACAGCAAATATTTAAAGTACCTTTTCCAAGACAAACAATAGTAAAAGCTTGTCCCCATGTCTATTATAGCTGAAGTCACACTTTAGACATATCCTATACTGTAAATAATTGGATACAAAATTCAGAAGAAATATGAAGAAAATGTATAAAAGAATGCACAACTTGTACAAAGAGATGACAAACCTAATAGGAATTTTAAAGGCATGTGTGTTGCTAAAACTACTCAAATGGTGGTACTTCATCAATCGTTACTATTATCCCTAATATAAAAATCCTCTCAAACTTGATTCCTGGTAATCTGATAGTTACATTCATGCCATTTTATTGACAATAACACAGAAGTGATGACACTGTTTCTATGGCACTGTTTCTCAATCTAAGCAATCCTGTGGACTTCAACTTCCAGAATTCCCCAACCTGCCTTGAGAAATATTGTTCTAGACAGGGCTGTCCAACTTGTGGCCCACAGGCTGGATAGCCCTGTTCTAGAATAACTTTTAACTTCCTGATCTAACACAAAGCTATGGAGTTTCCTACATTTAAATACCAATCAGAATGATACTGGTTAGCTTTTAAGCCTAAACATAATCAGCCAGGTGCTACAAATAAAATGACAATTTTCAAACAATCTTTCAATGTTAACACACAATACAAATGCAAATGTTTGTTGTTTTGTATCATTATGCTTTTTTGGGTATTTACAAATCAACTATTTTGGCAGCTCAATGTTAGGAGAAAGATTATATTTAATGGAAAATATTGATGGAGTTTGGGCATAAAACATGTGTTCTCAAAGTTCTGTGTCAGCTAATGAAATTTGTACTGATCATTAGTTGTTAAGAATGTGAACAGCAAGTGTAAACATGAATTCTTGGAAATCAGCCCCACTGAGATCACTGAGGCTCATTTTAAAATCTGACTTTAAATCTTTCACAAGCCCTTTGGGTGGATTTGAACACACTATGAACATCAAGTATGTCATGCATTCTTCACACAATTAGCTATATTTCCAGAAGTAAATAGAAAAACACACCAAGGGAATTATATGGTTCTAGCGGTATGTTTTCTGTCGATTTCCATTGTGTGTTATTGGATAAACATTTTAACAGAGGGGACAAAAATACTTGGATGCTGTCCCAGATTAAGTGCCAGATTTTAAATGTTTACGCTGCTTTCTGTGGGGTTTTTACAGTCCCAAATCTTAGAGGACGGCCTTGGTAAGAATTATGGTGCAACCAAAAAGAACAGGAAGAAGATCCCTGTTTGCAACCTTTCCCTTTTAGCAGGCATTCACATTTTAATAAAGTAATGAATTTATAATCCATAGACTACTGAGGTATATATGATTAAAAAAAATATTTTCCAAATCTCAAATTTACCTAATAAAAATACAGCAACATCACAATAGTAAACTCTAAGAGTCCAAAATATATGGATGGCAAGTTAATGTTACTCAGATTCAAAGATGATTGAGTGAACAGGTAGATCTTTTGCTGAAATGTCAGGGTCGGTTTTGCCATTGTCAACTGGTTTACACATCCCATAAACAGGATGTTTTGACTAAGAAGGTCATCACATTCCATAGTCAGATATTATGACCTTTTCTACTTCTCATACCCAATGGTGAGAAGCAGAGAAAAGCACACTTGGGCAACCTTAATAAATGACCAATTCTGTACAGAGCTCCATCAGATTTTTTCATCCTACTGCATGTAGAACAAGAGTAGATCATATGGTCCCTGTGAACTTCAACATGTCCTGTGATACCTCTACCAGATTGTCTGCCTCACCTTAAAAAATAATTAGTTTTTTAATTACCTGGTTTAGGAAAAGGGGAAATCATGAAGCAAAGCACTAACTTCAATAGTCATAATAATTTTCAGGATTAAAAATTAAGCCCCACAAAAATGTTACTGGGAGGTAAACAGCATCCTGTTAGGCCTACCTCACCTTCTGGTAATAAAGGATTTTGTAACAGATCATGCCCTCTATAGCAATCATTTTGTACATAAGCGAATCTTTCTTGGTAGCTCTTTTTCTTAGTACACCTACCACATATCCACCAAATTAGTCCTCAGCAAAAAAAAAAAAAAAAAATCATCTAATACAAGTAAATCATCTAATACAAGTAAAGCTGTAACTATCATGATAGCAAGATGGGCAGCATCTAAGTTTAAATAAATAAGTTTGAATAAATAAATAAATGACTCACACTTTGAATTTGGAGCCAAAATATCCAGGTACTAGTACAATCCCTTAAAACTCATGTTCTGGGTTTTGCCACCCACAAGCTGTTAGCTGTATTTGTCATAAGTTATGAGTTCCATGTCATTCTCAAAGACAGCCCCATATCTGAATATACTACATAGGACAATACCAATAGAACAACTACTATGGCCAAGTTATCTCTTTCTAGGAATAGTTGTAAACAATAGGCCAACTAAAGCTAGCCAAAACCATTCTGGGTCAGACTGCAGAATAGAATGGAATGGAATGGAATGGAATGGAATGGAATGGGATGGAGTGCAGTGCTGTGCTGTGCAGTGCAGTGCAGTAGTTCATTACAATCAATGACCAATTAGAAAGAGAGGAGGAGAGAAGGAATACAAGAAAATGTAATAAAACATCTATATGTATGTATGCAATTGAATACATCAGTAAATTTAACATAACAGAAAAGTATAGACATAGAACTGTAATCCAGGTATTGAATATAAGGAAAATGGCTGAGCTCAGATATGCTTCAGTCAAAAATATTCTTGATTAAGATCAGAGACCCTTCCCACACATCCTCAAATTGCTGTCTGACTCTCAAAATATTATTTTCTGTTACAGAACTGGTAAGGGTACATAACAGCAGCAAACCAAAGTTGGATTAGAAACATATTCCAGTTAAATGATACAAACGACCACTTCAAGCATTTTTTGTAAAACAAAATAAAAATCTGAATAACAATGCAATGTGTCATTTGGCATTCAGTTGCTCAAATGACCTAGAACTTCAATAAATGCCTTGCGATTATGCCAAGTTACCCTCTCTTCCCCACCTAGTGACCTGCATAGCGTCATGCAACCTGATGTACATAACACTGCTGCTGCTCATCCAAATTTTAGACTATTGGGACAATCATTTGCATCCAAGCACGTTTGGACAAGCATCTTTTTGACATGGCTCCAAGTTGATGGTCTAAATTAAATCTTTCACTCAATAACAGATGACTCCCTCCTATTGCTATGTCCAAACCTCTCTCTCGGCATGGGTGTTTCTTAAAAACATGAAGTGTGACTCTTCTATGTAACAGGAGAACTTAATGGAATAGTCATTTCCCCAGTTAATACTGACAGCTATTCTTAGGCATTTCAGAGTAGAATAACTATGCTTTTCCCCAAATCAAATGCTTTTGATTATGATTATCGTGGAAATTACAGCCAAAACAAGATTTGAAGCTTAATACAGAGAAAATAAGAAACGTATGTATAATTATCAGCATTTTTCTGGGGAAAATAATTCCAGAGGACTTCTTGATTTATATTATTTTAAAAATAAGATGTTCAACCACTGTAATTCTTAAAAAAATATTCCTGAAACCTAAAATCTGTGTGTGGTGCTTCAAAGACATGATGGGAAATAGATTGCCCTCCAGATATTACTGTACTGTAATTCCCAATATCCCTCTGCTGAATAAGGTTGCTGGAAGTTTTACTTTAGCAACATCTACTGGGCTACACTTTCCTCGGTACTTTAAAATAACTTTATCGGTATGTTTGGCAACTGCAGGCTCAGACACGTTTGGATGTTAGAAAATAGAATGTACAAAGAAAAGACAAAGGCCTACTGTATCTAATGCTAGTGCTGAAATGAAGCTGTGAGATGTACAGCTAAACTCATCAGGAGACCCAATGGCATAAGGAACCCTGTGTGTGAAATCATGGTTAAGTGAAAGCGCAGAGGGTTGTAATTAAGTTCAATGCTTTTGGAATCTCTCTTTAGATCTTCATCATGTCCCCTCCACATGTTCACTTTCCAAGCAAGTTAATAGGAGTTCCATGCCTTTAATATCTTTTCTCTGTTCCTCTCTGCTTGATCCCATATTGAAAAAGTTCTGAGCTAAACACAAAAGCTCACTCTGTATTATGGAACATTTTGGGGTAACCTAATCAAAATATTGTTCTGTTATAGACTCTTCCCCCACCCATGAGTCAATAGAGAAATCACTTCTGTGGATGTGTAAAAGAAAAAAATGCTAAGTTGACCTGCACTTATGCATTCTCCTTATAGATCTCTTAGGAATGGGGTGAGGTCAATAGTGGATAGTTTAAGGTTAAAAGAGTGGAGGCAGTGGTGGAATTCAAATATTTTTACTACTGGTTTTGTGGGCATGGCTTGGTAGGTGTGGTGTTGCTTGGTGGGTGGGCTTGGGCGTGGCAGGGGAAGGATACTGTAAAATCTCCATTCTCTCCCCATCCCACTAACCTGCTTTCCAGCTCCTTTCTCCTGTGCAGGGCACAAAAGAAGACCCAGCCAATCAGCTGGGACTCGGGAGGCAGAGAATAGATGGGGGCAGGACCAGTCAGAGGTGTTATTTCAAACTACTCAAAATTTCCGCTACCAGTTCTCCAGAACCTGCTGAATATCACCTCTGAATGGGGGTTAGAGGATGTAACAACAGAGTCAGCTAGTACATTCCAGGCATTGACCACTCTGTTGCTGAAGTCATACTTTCTGCAATCAAGTTTGGAGTGGTTTACATTGAGTTTGTATCTGTTGTGTGCTCTTGTATTGTTGCGGTTGAAGCTATTTTTATACTAAAACAAATACAAGCAATGACTAAAGGAACGATCAGCCAACAAAGCAAGCAGATGAAGCTGAAGGCAACTGGGACACATTATTTATTTATTTATTTATTTTGTCAATTGCTTAAAAGATAATAGGTATAAGTAAAAACATAGTTATGAATACATGGATACATATAAGAAAAATAAAAAATAAAAGAAACAATAGGACAGAGACGGTAGGCACATTGGTGTGCTTATGCATGCCCCCTACAGACCTCTTAGGAAAGGGGTGAGGTCAATAGTAGGCAGTCCAAGGTTAACGTTTTTGGGGTTTGGGGAAGAAACCACAGTCAGGTAGAGTATTCCACGCATTGATCACTCTGTTGCTGAAGTCGTATTTCCTGCAATCAAGTCTGGTTCGATTAACCTTGAGTTTGTATCTATTGTTTGCTCTTGTGTTGTTATGGTTGAAGCTGAAGTATTCATTGACAGGTAGGACATTGCAATGTATGATTTTATATACTATACTTAGATCAGACCAAAGGCGGCATAGTTCTAGGTTTTCTAGGTCTAGAATTTCGAGTCTGGTGGCATAAGGTATTCTGCAACGAGTAGAGGAGTGAAGAGCTCTTCTTGTGAAATATATCTGAACTTTCTCAACTGTGTTAATATCAGATACGAAATGTGGGTTCCAGACTGATGAGCTGTATTCGAGTATTGGTCTAGCAAATGTTTTGTATGCTCTAGTTATTAGCGTAATATTACCAGAGAAAAAGCTATGTAAGATTAGGTTAACAACTCTTAATGCCTTTTTGGCTATGTAGTTACAGTGGGCTCTAGCACTTAGATCATTAGAGATGAATACTCCAAGATCCTTGACAGAGTTTGGATCATCAACAAGATCTTGACTATTCAGCCTGTATTTTATTTTCTGATTTTTTTGTTGCCAATATGTAAGACAGAGCATTTATTTGTTGAGATTTGAAGTTGCCATTTGTTTGACCATTCTGATACATAGTCAAGGTCTTTTTGAAGGGTAGCAGTATTGTCTGTTGAATAGCTTTACATCATCAGCGAAGAGAACACAGTTGCTCTTGATATGATCACAGAGGTCATTGGTTCTAGAACACTGCCTTGGGGGACACTACTGTTGACAGGTACAGAATTTGTTAGGACACTCCCAATTTTGACCATTTGTTGGCTGTTTGACAGGAATGCTTCTATCCAGTTATGCAGGTGTCCAGAGATACCATAAGATTTTAGTTTTAGGAGTAGTTTGTCATGTACCACTGAATCAAAGGCTTTACAGAAGTCTATGTAGACTGCGTCTATTGCTTTGTCCTGATCGAGTTGTGTAGTCCATATGTTTTTGCAGTGTTAGAGTTGCAGATTACAGGATAGTTTTTTCCTGAAACCAAATTGTTTATTAGAGAGTAGGTTGTTTGTTTCTAAGTGGAGGATGATGGATTGGTTAATAATTGATTCCATGACTTTACAGGTGACTCAGCATCAAGAGATTGGTCTGTAATTTTCAACTAGGCTAGGGTCTCCCTTTTTGAAGATGGGGATAACCGTGCTTGTGACCACAGTTTTGGCAAGGAAAGTGTTAGGAATAACCATAGTTACCTAACGTTGTTTGGGTAAATAATATATAAACCATGATAGCAAAGTTTAAATGTGTTTTTCACTTTAAACTCTAAATGATATAATTTGGGTGCGGTTGAGAAACTGCCATAAGAGGGAGCTAGAGAACCTGGATTGCTACTGGATTGATGGTTGATTGTTCTGCGTGTTCCCTGTTGCTGACGTCGAAGGAGGAAAGAGTTTTGAATACTGCATATCTAATCTACTGTGAGAAGATATTTACTGGACTGATTTATGGATTGACATTGTAAGTTAACTGACCTTTTTTTCGACACTGGATTTTTGCAATTGAACAATCTCCGGACTGAACTGACTGAACACTAGTGAATGATATTTGGACTGTTTGACCCTGCTAAACTCTTAATGGAATAAACTATTCAACTAAGACAGTGTATCCGTTTTTACTAAGTGTGTAAACTAAAAAACGCTTTCTCTCATATTCGCCTGACTGCCTCACTGCTGTGCACATTCTGCTAGGGTATATCCCTAACAGAAAGATTTTTCAAAAATTATGCTTAGAGGTTCGGCTATGGCAGTGGATAGCTTTTTTATGAAGTAGGCACATATTCTGTCCGATCCAATAGATAGAGATGGTTTTAGATTGCGTAGTGCTTTTTCAACATTTTCATCAATTTTCAAACAATTTTTCATCATATAAGCATGAGACACAAGAAGGATTGCCCGTATGTAAATGGAGATTGCAGGGGTAGAGGGTTCTGTGGGAAAGCTATGAAAAGGCAGGGAAGGCTTGTAATAGTAGCTATGGAAGCAAGATACAGGAAGAGTTGATAGATGCCAACTGTAGCTTCTTGCTCTGAAAAATGTTATATAAATTGCAATATATAGACCTTCTATGTGTTTGAGCAGGGGTTCCCAACCCCCAGGCTGTGGACCAGTAACACCCCCCAGTCTGTGGAAAAATTGTCTTCCATGAAAAAAAATCCTGGTATCAAAAAGATTGAGGTCTGCTGTGTTTGAGTATGAAAGGTAAGTAATAATGCTTCAGATTGTAACTTGGGATGGAAGAAGAATTTGTTGCATGCTACTTCTATTGGCAGAGCAAATTAAATCAGCAGTGTCTTTATAGGGATTATGAAATTGTCCAGGAACCAAGTAGAAAGATTAAGATCAAGTTTACTAATAAGCATGGAGAATCAAGCTGGGCAGTACTTTTACAGGGATTGTGTAAATAAAGTATGGACAATCTGGTAATCTCCAAATGCTAGACATATGGGAGGCTCAAAAATACGAAGTGGGAGGTTATTTGTTCCTTAAAGAAAGTTTAGCAACTTCTTCATTCTTCATTTTAAAATTCTGTTAAACTTACAGATGCTGTACAGTTTTCATGTTTCCTGCCAAAGAATGATGAAAATCTGTTCCACCAATCTTCAACAATACTGGCAAGAAGAAGTTCCAGAGCTACAAGTTCCAGAGTTCTAGGACCAACTCTCTTCATACTCTACATAAATGACCTCTGTGATCATATTAAGAGCAATTGCGTTCTTTTCGCTGATGATGTAAAGCTGTTCAACACCACAGACAATACTGCTACCCTACAAAAAGATCTTGACTATGTATCAGAATGGTCAAACAAATGGCAACTTCAAATCTCAACAAATAAATGCTCTGTCTTACATATTGGCAAAAAAAAATCAGAAAATAAAATACAAGCTGAATAGTCAAGATCTTGTTGATGACCCAAGCTCTGTAAAGGACCTTGGAATACTCACCTCTAATGATCTAAGTGCTAGAGCCCACTGCAACTACATAGCCAAAAAGGCATTAAGAGTTGTTAACCTAATCCTACGTAGCTTTTTCTCTGGTAATACCACACTACTAACCAGAGCATACAAAACATTTGCTAGACCAATACTCGAATACAGTTCATCAGTCTGAAACCCACATTACATATCTGATATTAGCACAATTGAGAAAGTCCAGAAATATTTCACAAGAAGAGTTCTCCACTCCTCTACTCGTTGTAGAATACCTTATGCCACCAGACTTGAAATTCTAGAACTAGAAAACCTTGAATTACGCCGTCTTCGGTCTGATTTAAGCATGGTATATAAAATCATACATTGCAATGTCCTACCTGTCAATGAATACTTCAGCTTCAACCATAACAACACAAGAGCACACAATAGATACAAACTCAAAGTTAACTGCACCAAACTTGATTGCAGGAAATACGACTTCAGCAATAGAGTGGTCAATGTCTGGAATACTCTACCCGACTCTGTAGTTTCTTCCCCAAACCCCAAAAACTTTAACCTTAGACTGTCTACTATTGACCTCACCCCTTTCCTAAGAGGTCTGTAGGGGGCGTGCATAAGCGCACCAACGTGCCTACCGTCCCTGTCCTATTGTTTCTCTTATTCTTCTTTTATTTTTCTTATATGTACCCATTTCATGTATTCACAACTATGTATACACTTATACTTATTATCTTGTAAACAATTGGCAAATCAAATAAATAAATAAAATAAATAAAGTTCCAGAGCTACAATCAACCAGGGTTTTATAGGTTAAAATCACCAGTAATCAGACAGAAACTTATCTATCTATCTCTATCTATCTATCTATCATATAATAAATTTAAGCAATGCTCATCTCACTATTTAAGTGACTGGACAGTTTAGGTAAACATTAGAAGAATTTACTTCATATCCACTGATAAGGTTGCCTGTCAAATCTAACAATGACCTGTAATCATTCAGAGGAGATCAGTGAGAAGAGAAATGTTTTTACTTTCAGTTCTGCAAAACTTAGATATCAAACTTCAAAACTTGGATTGTTACAATTTGTGCTGAGTGGTTGCTAGTCTGAGTAGCAATGTTCTGTCTCAACTCTCCAGGCAATCAGAAGATTTTCTGAAAAACTTAGAAAACTGAATAAAGAGCAGAACGCTTAGGTTCTGAATTTTATAACAGACCTGGCTAAAAACAGACTTGCATGTTTACTGAATTTTAAATAATGCCAGTTTTCCTATTTGGATGGTAATTAGAACACCTGACTCACATGCCCTAAGATATATCATGTTTAAGTTGCCATATTGACTAAAACTGGTTTGCAACTGCAATTGTGGCTTGTGGCATGATGAGCCAGATTAGATTTAGTTTTCTTTATTCTCCCCACCACCACATACTGCATACATACTGCACCTAAAATCCATTCTCACCCTAGAAAGAAACAGACAGAGACCACCTCAGATTTAGGCAGGAAGAGCTTCAGTTAGTAGCAAATGCTCATCAAGCTAAGTGGATGTATTTGTTCTGCAGACTTTGTCACCTTTTTTTTTACTCCTAGTCTGCTTCAGCTGGGACAAAATGAGTAGAATACCTCAAGGGGTACTCTAATACTCCCTGGAGTCGGGCTGCTTGAGTCATTGCTAAGAACTAAACAGAAAATATGTGCAAATCTTGAAAGGGCTTCCTTATTGCTAAGAAGCTTTGAATAAAACATCTCCTGAAAGTTGAACAGTGAAATTAAGCTTTTTCCACATGATTTTAAAAACTAAGCATTTTTAGGGATAATGGAAGTAATCATCAGTAATGTCCTCACCATGAGTAGGAAATGCTGTTTGTGGCATGGATACAACTACAATAATTGGTAATCTATCTGCACCTTCTATATCTTCTTATATCTATATCTTATTATATGAAAGCCACAAGTGATTAAAGTCATGTTGAATGGCAGGGTCAATACCAGGGGTGTGATTCAACCGGTGTAACAATCAGTTCCGTGAGAGGATTTGCTACTGACCATCTCCTGCAATCCTGCAACCTCCCTGTGTGTTAAACAGCTGATACACGGCAATCCACTGTGCCATGTGAAGCAGCTGACCTTGAAAACCAGGAAATAAAGGTCAGAATAGAGGTGGGGCAGGCAGGTGGGCCCAACAGATGATTGTTGGAGTGAACCGGTTTGCTCACAGATGATCCTCAGAACTACCAGTTTGCCCAAACTGGGCCGAACCAATAGAATCCCACCCCTGGTCGATACCTATCGACCAACTGCTCAAACTATGGCATACAAACTACAGAGACTTTGAATGTAAGAGGAAGAAATGTTAAACAACATGGAGGAATGGAAGGGAAGGGAAGAGAGGGGAGGGGAGGGAGGGAGGAAGGAAGGACCTAACATTAGTTCCTAAATGTGAGGGAGGATGGTCTAATCTTATGGAATAGAGTTGATGAATGCAGGCAGAGAAGTAAAGATGTAAGCTTAATTATGAATCAGAATAAGAGACAAGAAATATATCACTGTTTCCCTTTTTTTTAAGCAACTTTTCTTCCCTCTTTCATGTTACCTCCCATTGATTCAATGGAAGGGAGTTAATCTACAGTTGATTCCAACTTGCTGTAGATTTACTGCCAGTTTCAGTCCATGATAGATGAAGCAATGTTAGAAATGCCCCCTTCTGTGCATCAGTCACACTTGGAGCTGAGAAGACATTTTTCATCCATCTCCGCTCTCTGCCCTCAGGTAGAAACTCTCAGCTTTGACTTAGTGTATTGGTTTGCATCTTACATTTGAAACACTCTTTGATTTCCTTATTTTTCAGACCATTCTGGTAAAAAATTGCTTTCTTGGGAAGGGGAGAAGCAGGATTCTGCCAAGAAAGGCTTTTTAGTGAAATCATTAGAGGATTCATATGGTTTGGCTATGGAAGAAGAAAAACCAGCATAAAATAGTTGCTCGTGCTTTTTACTAAGTGGCTTTGGATTCTTCCCTCCCTCTCATAAACACATTCCAAGAAGTCTTAAATGATGTTCAAAGTTCTCAGCATGAGGTTTAGGTCTTTGGAAATCAGAAATTATAGCTATAAATGTTGGTTTTACAGCCAGGTAGGGTCACTGCTCTTCTACAAGCTGGTTTCTTCTATAAAACAAGTCACAGCCTTGGACTGAACAAACATTGGCTCTAAATTAAAGTGAAGGGCAAATGTACACAAGATGGTTATGATTAATATGACTTCACAGTACATTATATTTTAAAACCCTATAAAAAGTGAGGCTGGTTTTCACAGAAACAAGAATAGTAAGAGCAATGCTACAAAAATAATTCCTATGATGGCATGTTCAGTTGTTTATTTCAACAATGTTTTCATTGCCTTTAGCTCTGAAAGCCTCTACATAAGACAGAACTTATCTGTATAAATTTAAAAGTCTTCTCATTGCAAAATAGCCAAATGGGATTTCAGTCACAGTTCTGTGAGTCCTTCACACCCCATCTCTCCAAACAAAGAAGCAAGAAGAATGAAGCATTAGCAGCAGGGGGGATTTGGAAAGTTAGATTAACTTAAAATGTCAAGTCTCATTTTCCTGTTTTGGGAAAGGGGTAATATATGGGAATCAGTGTCGACTCACATCTCAGAAATCAATGGAATGGCTTCCATGGCAGATGTTTTGTTATGAAATGTCTTCCTTGCCTCAATCCCTACGAGCAATCACTCTTTACTCACTTGTTTGTGCTGGCTGCAGAACCCATCCCAGCAAATATGTTAGTTCATGCCTAAATGTGCATCACTTCCAGAAAATAAAGCTTGATGGGCAAGTTTCTTTCCCTTCAGTCACTCTGGACAACTGATCTCTCTTGGTGTTCTAATGCTAAAATTCCCTGAAGAAAGACTTTGCAACTGGAATTCTTACAATAGTTCTGCTTTGTAATTGTTTTCCCCAAATCAATAGCTGTTTGTAAGAGTACCAAACATAAAACAAACAGGAACATACTTCATTTGTATGTTACGATTCATTTCTTTATTAAGGGAAAAAGAGGTTTCATTCAGTAGATTATTTTTCATGTCCTAAGCTAGTTTATTTCCTATTGGTCTTTAAGGGGGGGGCACCATTTTAGTGTTTTCCAGTCTCTTGAGGTTTGGGCAAAAGCAGCCTTTATACTTCAAATACCACCCTCCTCTGTGGAGGGGTTGGCGGGGGTGGATGTGTGTGAGTGTAAAAAGACAGAGATGTATCCTTTGATATTTTTGATAGTCAGATAGAATTACTATCTATTCAGCCAGCATGTATTTATTCTGCTTTATTTATCTCTGTTATTTCCTTGGCAGTAAATTGCTCAAAGCCCTCCCCCTGATTATTGGCAGAAGCAAAAAGGAAGATTGGAAAGCCATAGAACCTTTATCTCAAAACAGCTGAAAGCTCAGCATTTGAACTCTTTTATGCTGGGGCTTGAAGGGGCCTTTTCTAAGCTCCGCCTCTCCTAATTTATGCCTTTCAAAAGCTAGCCAAGTTTCCCTCTGCCATTACAAAATGAAAAAGGTGAGAAGGGAGCATTTTTTATTTAACCTATGATCTACAAAGAAGCTTCTCCTCTTTTTTTTTTTCCATTTGAAAGGGGTACTGTGTGCTTAAATATTTGAGGAGCTGGAAGAAAGTGTTCAGTTTTGTTTATTCAACTGGGGCTTTGGGACTTCATTCACCTGAGATTTTCACTGAACTGGCAATATGTTTAGCATTGCATGAAACTGAAGATACACCTAAGCCCGGAGAAAGTATTAGTATCCATAACACAGTCAAGATATAAATATTATGTATGAAATTAACTGAAATATGGCATAGCCCTGACTAACTGTTATAAAAAAAGAAAGTTGCATTTTGTGACTAAGGCTGTGATCTTATACTAATGCCCTTGGGTATAAGATGTATTTGATCTCCGTTTTCCTTCTTGGAAAGCACGTGCAGGATAGTGATCTAAGTTGTTCAGTTCTATGTTTCAGCCTGGCACTAAACAAGAGATTTTTTTTTAAAAAAAAATGAATAAATAAATGAACAAATAAAGCAAGGAAAATAAATGATTGCAAAATTAAAGGATGGATGCTATTGTATTTTATGCGGAATGAATCTGACTATTTTGATTCATTCAGTACCATTCCACAATCAAAAGAGGAAGAGGCCCAGATGAATTTGGTGCATCTGATGTGTCTTGAGAAGAGAACCGGAATCACACAAGGGCAGCTTGGAGATAGAAAGCATACCAGAGGCTTAGCAGCACCAGAAAAACAATGTTGAAATGCCATTCAGTCTGGAGTATAAATAACTATTCAATCATTCTGGAGTTAGCTGAAAATCCTCTCTTACCATCCTCTGCAGAATTGGATCTAGAGGATGATATTATACCCTAGATCCATATGCACCAAAAATCAGAAATGCAATGCAATAATAAGTACAATTGATAATATGTCTCTGGTGGGGGTTCATTCAGATGCCTGATTAGCCTGGACATTCCCATGTATAGATTTTACTGTAATGATTTATTTTCCCACTCAACCAAACTAAACAAACTGTTGCAAATAGTTACTGTATTCAACTTAATGTTATCTTTAAATGGCATATTTGATAAACAAAAAATAAAGTACTAAATTATCATACTTCTGAAATGTAGACTTTTGAAAAGATTGGTGGACTCTACAAGACATTGACTGCCTATCTCTGGTCAAATTTCCTTCAATTCTTCTAGGCTTTAGCTGGTCTTTTCAGATGCTTCCCTAGTCTTGTTTTGGTCTTCTAGAGTAAACCTTACGATGGACTTGATACCTACCATGATTAGCCCCCCTATTGAACACTGTTGTTGTTCTGGTGGTGGTCATCATTGTTTATGTGTCACAATCCTCATGAATCCTAAGTGGCTTACATATGTAAATATGTCCAGTCCATTCAATCTTTGCTTTTCAGAATTCCATTGGATAATTTTTGACAGTGGTGGGATTCAATTTTTTTTAGTACCAGTTCTGTGGGTGTAGCTTGGTGGGCATGGCAGGGGAAGGATACTGTAAAATATTCAGCCAGAGGTGGTATTTGTTGGTTCTCTGAACTATTCTAAATTTCTGCTGCTGGTTCTCCAGAACTGGTCAGAACCTGCTGAATACCACCTCTGATTTTTGTGCCTCCCTTCTTTTCCACCTTTCAGTTCTTCCTTAATTATTCATCACCACCAGGGGTGGGATTCAAATGTTTTAACAACTGGTTCTGTGGGTGTGGCCTAATTTGTGGGTGTGGCTTGTTGGTCATGTGGCTGGGTGGGCGTGGCTTGCTGACTGGGCATGGCTTGTTGGTCATATGACTGGCTGGGCATGGCTTGTATGTAAATATTATAAATATTGATGTAAATATTGATTTTTTTTATTAAAAAAGAGCAATTTTACCCAAAATCAGGCACAGCAGGCAGGCAGGCAGATTGAGTTGCTCACAGAATCACAGATTTACTTACAGATTTATCTTTCTGCCATCTGCTACCTGAGTCTGCACTGAAAAATAGAAGCTTCAGTCCTAAGGAAGGTTCAGCATTGCTTTTAGATTAGCTAGAAAGGAAGAAATCCTGCTTTCTAGCTAATCTAAATCTCCCATAGCAGAACAGCTAATGGTCAGGGGTGAGAAAAGAGGAAAAATAGCAACTTAGCAGGCAAGTTTGATGGTGCGCATGCCAGATAAGGAGTTAGTGGGATGGGAGGGGCCAGCCAGTGGCATGATTTGCCGGTTCTCTGAACTGCACAGAATCATAAAAACCGGTTCTATAGAACCGGTCTGACCAGATAGAATCCCAACCCTGATCACCACTGCAGTTAGCAACACACAGTGGCTAGGGTATGACACGTAGTTTTTCCCCCCCCCATAAACTTTTGCATCTGTGTGGTCTAAATGGCCTCTTCCAAATCTGTGATATTATCCTCATGACAGTTCCAGATCTGAATCACTCCAGGAAAGGTGGAGAATTTGCTCAGAGCAATGTTGTCAGAAATAGCTGTCAAGTCATTTGGAAGAAATTACCAAAAAACATGGTCATTTGAAAAGCTCAATCCAGTGGAGAATGCCCACCCCAGCAGAGTTTCCTTCTTGCTATTAAACCGCTAAAAATAAGGGAAGAGCAACATTGCTTCTTTCCCAGCCCTAAAATGAGGATTTGCAGCTGGACCATAGCATAATATGTTATTTTCCCCTTAAAGAGAGAAAGATACTGTTTGTATGCCTAATGTCCCAATTACATGATTCTCTCCACATTTTTGCTTTGCAGACTAATCTGCTCAGTGAGAGAATGTGTTGGCAGCTGCCCGATGCCTTTGATTCTATTAGCTCTGTGTCAAGGACATTCCGAATAATGTCAAGGGCAAAAGTTATTTTTTGCTCATGAAAGCTGAAGTCTGGTCCAATATATGCGAAGCTCACAGTTCAAAGAAGCTGCTGTATGAAATAAAATAATAAAAGAAAGATCGAGCTTCAGGGGGATTATCTTACAAATGTGAAACTGAACACATGTCACCTCAGAGAAATAATCAAATTTGGGTTTTAGTCAAGTTTGGCCAAAAGAAACTCTGTTGTTTAACACAATTTAGTCATTCACAGAGGGCTAAATTTTTCCTAAGTTCGGCTTGGCAGTTTAGATTGCTGTGTCCACTTTTGTGGATTTTTCTGACCTTACCCTTACTTTCACTTCCAATTTAATATTAGAGGAAGGAAAAATGAAGCAGAACTCACTGACTCTCAGAAGACTGTTTTCCCCCACATACATTAAAAAGATTGTTTCATTGGAGTGAAACTTGAACACACCTACAATTTCCTAAAAACCTTTTAGTTTTCTCTGCACCTGGTATTCTGGACACATTTCTCTCTCTCTCTCTCTCTCTCTCGTTCTTCTTTGCTTTTCAGCTGTTACTTTGAATGGAGGCTTGAAGCTTTGATGAAGTTCCAAATACAGACGCCAGAAGGACCTCAGTTTCCTAGGAAGCATTGCCAACTTCAGCAGTCATTAATTTTATGTGCCAATTTTTCATTTGGAGAGTTTTTTCTGTCTTCAAATCTAATGGGCAACTTTAGCCAAATGGTGAATGTTTTTTAAAAAAGGAGAAACCAAACAGAAAAGCTCTAGCTTGCTATTACACAGATTTTTAAAAATATATATATTAATATTTTGATATATTCTAATCAAACATTCAGAGAATTCACATGCCCTTCCATAGACAATTTAGAGAATGGGTTTAAAAACAGATCAATTTTCTCTTTTGATATAATAAAACTTGTTTCTTTTTCCAAGGAAAGGAAAGAAAGAAATAACCGTAACCAAACTTGTTTGGGATCTCATCCAGAAGCCTATCTATTTTGTCACTAAATAGGTGGCCCCAACTTGATGGCACATAACCAATCAAATATTCTTTTGCCTCTTATGTACTAAGGAATAATAAATAATTTCTTCTATCCATTTTTTTTGTCTTTATTCAATATTTTCTCACTACAGGGCATGTCCACCAGGTATGGTAATATGTTCCTTGCTTTTGTTTGCATTTCCAACACTCAGCTGATCTGTTTGGGAACATTTTTGCTAATCTAGCTGGTGGTGGGAATAATAAATAATTTGTATGTAAAGGAAGACAGGTTTTACCACCCTTATAAAATATATTTTAAATATATGCTATAAAATATATAAATAAAATATATTTGTAAATTATATTAACAAATAATAGTTACATTGCTGTTTAAATATCAATAATGTTTAATATATTATACTTTATTGAAAAGTAAAAAGTAACTGGAGGAAGGAATATTAGGTATGTTCAACATGGAATTGTTTATAAAAAAAAATAACAAAGGGAGGATTAAAATAAATAAATAAATAAAAATAATCTGAGGGAAGCAGATAGTATTTATAACATTATTATATACATTAAAAGTTATAGACCCATCATTTCAAACTATGAGGAAGAAGCAGATTTTAATAATATAAATCCTTTTAAGTTAGAGAATATCCGAATAAGTAAACCCCAGAGCCTAAAACAGCGATGGGAACCTATAGCTGCCAGATATGGCTGGAGTTATAATTAAGCAACATCTGTGGCTTTCCCTCTTGGCCTAAAGCTTGATTTTCCTCATGGTATAATCTGGGACTCTGGGATGCGGAATCAAAGAACCCTTGTATCCCACCAGTTCTCATCATGGCTTCAATCAATCAAGGCTTTCACTTAATGATTCTTAGCAAGAGGAGAACGTAGACCATGCTGCAGTCCCTAGTAATATCCATTCTAATATAGTCTTCCCTGCTGATATCAGAGACAAAACTGGTTAGAAATAATAGAAAATATTTGTAGCTCAGGTTTTAGATTTTGGCAGTGGTTTGCTCTCCAAGCTTGTGTCGATTTAGTTTCTGAATATTTCATTACCAGGCTAGGTAATATCATCAGCAGAATTTTCTTGTCCTATTTTCCTTAGCAATGGCAATAGCACTTAGACTTATATACCGCTTTACAATGCTTTACAGCCCTCTCTAACTGCTTTACAGAGTCAGCATATTGCCCCCAACAATCTGGGTCCTCATTTTACCCACCTTGGAAGGATGGAAGCCTAAGCTGACCTTGAGCCAGTGACACCCAAAGTGCTGGCAGCCAGCAGTCAGCAGAAGTAGCCTGCAGTACTGCATTCTAACCACTGTGCCACCATGGCTCATTAGTTTAAAAACATCTTGTGTTAACAAGGCAATACTTAACAATACTGGTTAATTTTGACATATTGGGGACAGTTTGGTATATGTGCAATTGAAATCCAGTTTTATCACAAACTTTTCCATGTTATTCTATGCAAACAAGGATCTCTAAACAAAAGACCACCACATATTTAATGTAGTATGTCCACCAACTAGGAGATACATAGAGTATACCAGTACAATCAGGTACAAATTCTGCTAATGCTACATTATTTTTGTAATACTATATATTTTGCTCTTATCTTTCCTATTGTGCCACATCTGTTTGCAATGCGTTGGTTCCAGAATTTTTCTAGAGCCGATTTTAAAAACAGAAAGGAAGGGAGAAATTTTCTTCCTCTCTTTCAGACCAAGCCCATTCTTCCAATGCCAACTTAAATTCTACCCAGAATTATCCAATCACAGTAACTCAGTTTTATATGATACAACGTTTATTTACTAATCAACTTGTACATTGGGGGAAACAAAGTTCAGCATTTTACCCAGTTGCTTTGACATTCCAAATCACTTTTCCAAATTGGTTGGCAGCTATTGCTCAATTCAAAGTATAATTTAAATCTAATTTAACAGAAAGTATATAATATCAGAGATCTTCCCATCAACACTCAGCACCTGACAGTAAATTGTGCAGAGACATAATCATGTGGTCACACATTTCTACCTTATAGTGAAGTTCATTAGGTATGTTTAAATTATAGCCATGATTTCTAAATTAGCAACTAACCCCATCATCCCTCTGTTTTCTCTGTCTGTCTCTGCATAAGTGCCTGTTTGTATGTGCACAGAATTTTGATATAAATCAGATTCATTGGGGGGATTCTGGTGCAATCTTTTTGCCTGATGTGTACATTGTATTTCCCAGTTCTGCTTTTTAATAATGACACTTTAGGGACATTTTTTTCCAGATGATACAACTTTCTGCTGATACACAATATATATAAGAAATATAATCTAGCATTACCTTTAATTTACTTCCATGGGTTGCAGTGACTTACGAGTTGAATTATGCATTGCTTTAGAATTAACACAGGAAAGTAATTTCCCCAAAATCAAATACAATTCACGCCATTGTATCTTTCTGATATCAATAGGTTGAAACACAAAGCTTATTTTGAAAGGTTTAAATCTGAATTGGTAAGGATGCCCTTCAGTAAAAGCCATAACTCCATAAACAACATAATTCATCTGCCACATGATATTTCTTTCATTATGTGTAAAAATACACAGCCATGTGCTTTTCATTTCACTCTATAGACCCCCTACTAAACTTATAAACATGAAGGGATTGTAGCAAAAAACAGGGACAACTTAATTTGTTGAGAGGGAGAGAGAGAGAGAAGAAGAAGATAAATGACATTGGTGAAAAACTACACTTTGTCTTGTGGGATAGGCAAAAGTAAACAAATAAGTACCACTTAGAGAGGGCTGTAAAGCACTATAAAGCGGTATATAAGTCTAAGTGCTATTTCTATTTTCCTTTGGACTTACATAAATACAAAGGTAAAATAAAATTACCTAAGCTATCCCAGCATCTTTTCTGTGCAACAAAGCCACATGTTCATTTATTTAATTATTTATAATGGTGCTGTCTATAGCCACCTCTCAAAATTTCTCTCTCTCAAAGATGTAGTGAATTCTGAAGAGACTTCACAAGCCAGGTACACACTTTGTATGATTGTTGAGTTTTTAAATTGAATTAAAGTTTCTTTTAACTTTCTTTTGTTGCTTCAATCTACTTGGTTGAGCACATCTCTAATACTTTGGTTTCCAACTTCTAAAAGGACTGTGGATGTCTATGCAGATATTGGTTTTTTAGAAATTGATGGCCTACACACATTCTAATGTTTGACCATCACGTTCAGCTTCTTGTTCTGGGCAGGAATCCAATTTAAACCATCCATAACAGATGGCTGTCCATCTACTGCTTGTACACATCCATTACACAGATCATTAATTTCCTTTCATAAATCAACAATATTTTTTAAAAGATTGTTTTAGGACATTTTCTAAAATATCACCAACATCCTTGGTTGATTTTTTCCCCCATACAAAATGAAGGTCTGCTTCTTCACAACAGCTACTTGTCTTTTCTCAGTTCTGGATAAGCTTTGCAGGATGCAATATAAACATCCTATTTTAGGAATTGTGCTATCTGTTTTGAATATTTGCAAACACAAGCTTGAAGAGTTTGCAAAGGATGAAACCCTCCTGCACCCCATTCCTTCTATTGTGGACCTATCTTACATGTAGTCCATAGAAATCCTGGGTGAAGTGTGAGTCTGTCCATCTATTGCTGAAAGAATAGCTCCAGGAGAATGGAATCCTACTTATGACCACTGCATATTTTCTAGATCTCCTCTAGATAGTTGAGGGATCTCTTGAAACAAGTTGGAATGTACTTGGAATTGTAGAGAGGAAGGAAGTGTGGAGGTGCAATGAGTGGAAAACACAATACGTAACATTAGATGTAGCCCCACAGATCTAGTCACATATTGAGAGACATAAACACAGATGGTAAGGAGAGTTAGCCAAAGTCACATACAAAATATATCAAACTCACCTAATACTATTAAAGAAAAGAAATTATGTAAAACTGCAAATTTCCTTGATCTAGATCCCAAAATCCAATGAAAACATAAGCCGTCCAGTGTTTCCAAATGAATTAGAATTCTTTCCATATTACATTTTGAAAATCTTCATCCCATAAAGTGCAACAAGTATGTAAAAAGACAACTACAGAGTCCTCAACTTATGATCACAATTGAGCCCAAAATTTCTGTTGCTAAGTGAGACATTTGTTAAGTGAATTTTTCCCCATTTTACAACTTTTCTTGCCACAGTTATTAAGTGAATCACTGCAATTTTAAGTTAGAAATAGGGTTGTTAAATGACTCTTGCTTCCCCATTGACTTTGCTTGTCAGAAGGTCACAATAGGGGATCCCATGATGGGACATTACAACCATGATAAATACATGCCATGGGGATGCTTCAACGATTGTAAGTGTAAAAATGATAAGAAGTCACTTTTTTCAATGTTGTTGTAACTTTGAGCAGTCACTAAATCAACTGTTGTAAGTCGAGGCACTACTTGTATCAACAAACTTAGTACAGCTGTTTATATTATATAGTCCCAGAGAGTTTCTATTGATCATTTTGCGTTTAAGCATATTTAATAGCATTTCTCTAAAAGTTTAGCTGTTATAAAATCAAGAAAGAAAAAGAAACATGATGGAGAACAGAGATTCATTTATGAACCATTTCTGGGTTCTAATAAAAGCCAACTCAGAACTTCACTGGTATATTTGTTATGCTTTTGTCCTCTTTATGTTGATTTAACCTAGCGGTTTTGCTGCAGGAATTTTTTTTTCACACTGTTCTATTTATCATTCTTTGGATTTTCATTAGAAGTGATTTGGCAATAGACTTAGCCAAAAAGCACCATGGTTTTCAATAGACCCCTAGCACTGAGGTCAGGCCATGGAAGCAAACATGAAAAGGGCATGGGAAAATATGAAATATCAAATCATATTAGATCTTGAAGTAAGCTATAATAGAAACACAATGAGCTTACAGGACAAGTTATACATGATTTCCTCAAATGGTATTCCTGCTGTTTTTTTAAAAAAAAACAATTGCTTGTTGTTTGAACAGCTTTTAAGTACTTTGAAAGAATTTTGCATGGCCAAAGATCTTTTCCTACTGCCAATTTGATTAGTAGTGAGAAACAAAAATAGGTTGGATCAATAGCATGTCTGAAGAGAAGTTCCTTCACAGGAGGTCTGTGTTAGAAGAAAGGGGAATGCTGGGCTTCGCTAATTTCCAATCTTCTAGGCCCAACTAAGGAAAAGTATCTAGTCTTCCCTAGAATCAGGTCTTCCACAACACTGAGGAAGACCATACTGCAGAGAGATGGAGTCAAGATGGTAGCCATGCAAATAAAATCCTGTCCTTTTTTCACATACATATCCCTGACTTTTAATGGGAAACTTCCAGTTTTATTGGTCCTTCTCTTTTTCTATGTCATATTATAAAATTACCTCAATTATCATATTTTTAAAAAAATAAATAAATGAATGTTCATAGGAATTGTCTATTCTTGTGAATGGACTAAGAAAGGTCCATTCTTGTGAATACATATATGCATACATACATAGATACATAGATACATATACATAGATACATACATATATCTATGTATATATGCAAAAGGGAAATGAATTGTGTGTGTCTCTCTGTGTGTGTATGTTTGTGTGTATATTGTGAAATGTATTGTGTCATTTTGATTAGTTTTTTAAGCTATTTAAAAATGGATAAAGTACATATTTCTTAAATCTTTAATGTCTAGTGTTCCAACTTCTTGATATAATTCTCTTGGCTGTTCTCAAGCTTTTCTCAAAAGCTGTCAAATTCTGAACTTTAAGAATGTAATTTAAAATAACATTGTCACTGTTAATCCAGGCCTAACCAAATCACAGATTCACATAAAGATATTATTTGAAATGAGATGCATGTCCTCAGTAAGGCATGTCAGGAGGTGGGAAATGCCTTTGAATACATATCCTGAGAGCTAAATGAACCTGCAAGAGAGTTCACAACTATTAGATTATAACTCTAATCTTTTTCTAATCAAAGTGCTTACTCAGCACAAAAGGGACAGTTTTCCTTTCTTTTTTCATAGTGCAGTTAGGAGAGAAGTCAATTAAGAGTTATGCAGAGAAACCTCACAGTTAGCCAGTTTTCCCAAGTTGAGTAATGACTAGCTTAATGCTTTGAAAGGCCCAGAACAAGGAAAACCTGAATCTATGGCATATTTCAATACTGTTCTAAGCAGACTATTTTTGGCAATGCTTGATTCCTGAAAGTGTTATATGTCAACACCGGAAAGGACATATAGCTCCATAGTATATGCTTTACCATTTGGGCCACCTCCGGGTAAGGCTGGAAAAACTCTGATCTGAAGCTCTGAATTTATTAGATTTTTTTTTTGTACAAACTGGTTTGCCAGGGGAGTGGGAGCTTTCCTGTGTTGATGAGATCCTGATTTATTGCTGCTTACCTTCTTTAATTTCACAAAAGCAATTGGTACCCTTGAGTAGTGCTTGATCTTGATATAGGCTGGGTGAAGGAAAAAGATGAAATTCAATCTAGGCAAGACTGAGGCACTACTAAATAAAAATACCCAGAACTCCCCCAGAAAGATAGTTTGATAAGTAGTCCTTCATCCCCAGCTGTTACTACTTTTGTTTTGTTTTTTATATGTTTATTTATTTATATTGAAACATGGACCGGATGCGACCCTTCCAGACTCAATCAATTTTAGCAACAACATGCTTTGTGTATAGCTTGCAATGACCTTTACATGGGACCAACTTTGAAATATGTCTAGAATTTGTAATTGTTGCAAAACACTGCTGCTAGGCTGTTGACCACAGCAAGATACATAAATCATAGACAGTTCTACTAAATATCTACATGGGTTACCATTACCAACTGTCTACTCAGAGCAATTAGTGCTAACTTTTAAAGCCCTAAACAGGGCCTGATAATGTAATAGACCCATCTCTCACAATAAATATTCACAATTACTCAGAGGAGGAGCTGAGGTCTCATTTGACAAAAGTTCTGCTATTATGCTACCGTTGGTGTGACTCCTTAAGAAATTGCATTTAGCTCCCAGTCTTTAGGAAAATGTGACTCTCTCTCTCTCAAGACTCTCTCTCTCTCATCAAGCTTTTCACTATTAATTAGCATAGTATCAGGTTTATTCTGGTTTTTTATTTCTATTGTGTGACGTTTGTTAGGTTTTACACTTTTTAAAAATTTAGTTGTCATAAGATGCTTTAAACAGAAAGCTGGACATAAAGGAAGGAAGGAAAGAAAGACGAGATTGATCAAAGTTTGGCTCGCTATAAAGCAATTTCCTTGTTTCTCCCACTGAGTTCTTTCTGAACCCCAGGGGACAAGGAAAGTCAAGCCACTGGTCTTCATAGATCAGCAGGCATTTGACACAGACTCAATCCATGCCCCAAATAAAGGCAGGTTGATGAAAGAAGCCCAACTTCACCAAATACAGAAGGTTAACGGACATCCATGGTTCTTTGTAGTTATCCCTGGAACTCGTTAAGACCACCCCTGGATATTTTTGTTTGCATGTCTGAAAGAAATGTGATCTCAACATGGAACAGGTTTCTCCATTTTCTTAAGACCATAAAAAGAAAAATAAATTGTCAAGAAACTTAAGATGCAAAGTGTAATAAGCTAACTAAGCGTAAGGTTACCTTGCAGGTTATGTTACTCTGTAACGGGAAGACTAAAAATCAGAAGGCTTATGTTAAACTAAATAAATAAAGGAATCTAGGGAAAGGAGGGAATTAAATGTTATCCCACCCACTATTCAAACCATCCCCCCCAGCCCAGCTTGGCAGTAAGCTGAAAAAACAGTAAATAGAAAGTGAGAGATTTAGATGTGGGCTATGAACACCTTCATTTAATTTCATATATGGCTTTTCTGGAGATTGGCCTCTGATAAGGAAAGGACCCAGCATGAGAGGTTTAATTTCAAAAGCTGTGTGTATTTTTTTTTGGGGGGCGGGGGAAGAGTTATAGAAGGGAAAGAAGTGGAGATGACAACTTATGTGGGATAGCTTGATAGAATACTAGAGCAATCATGGATATTTGTGTACAACAGGAATCATGGGAATTTGTGGTGGAAAACAAATAGGACACAAAGAAATGGAAGATTTATTAAAAGGAAATGGAATAGATTGCACCATGTTACAACTGAAAACATACTACTGACAACAAGAATCTGAGTTTGTTCCAAGTCAGGAATGTGACTTTAGTATAATTCTACTATCATGTTACATTTTGTCCACGTCTGAATGTTTTCTATTAGATATATGAAGAATATAGTCCTATTCCTGGTATGATAAAATTATGAGCTATTATTATTTGTCTTTGGATTTAAAATATATATATTTGGCAGTAAATGGAAATGAAAAATTAAATGTTTACCTAATAAAGAGGACCTGCAGTGAGAAGCAACTCCTACCTATTTTTCTTAAATATGTAGATTCATGTGAATTTAACAGGCACAATAGAATATTTCTTCTTAACATACATCCTAGCTTTAACCAATTAGTCTATCAGCTCATTGATGCCTTTGCAGCCCACTTACCTTAAAAAAAGTATATAGTGCTCCTTCATGCTACTCTAGTCACTGATCCTCCAATGGAATGAAATCATCATCTGTACCCAGCACCAAAAGAAGAAGAAGAAATGTAATCAAGGCCAAAATTGAAAAATCCTCAAACAATTCAAAGTGCATATTATACATAAAGGCAGAATAACCAGCAGGTCGTATATTCAGTTTGTGCAAGAAGATTGCAGGTTAAAATGGTATGAAATTTCCAAATACAAGCTGATAAAAAGTCTTGAATCATAACACACCAGATTTAACTGTGGATGAAAAGAAGTATAGATAATTTGATTTGGAAATACTAGAGGGAGATAAAGAATTGGTGATTTTGATCTCCAGTTCTGACCTTCTGAAAGAAAGACTCAGGATCTGAAAATCAAGGTTGAAAGATTATGGCATAAACCAGCCAAGATGGTCCCATTGGTTATTGACACACTGGGTGGCATACGAAAACAAAAAAAATGACACTGGATGCCATACCAAAAATATCATAAAATAAGACTTGGAAAATATTTAATCTGTCAATTACAAAAGACCACGCTGTTTGATCTGCATATATAATATGCTCATACATTATGACATCCAAGGTTTTGGGAAGAGATGTATGAAGGCCAATACCAGCTAAAGAAACTAGCAGCTGTGATTTCATATAGTTGTATATATAACAATGATAATAATAAGCACCTTGAATTCAACCCTAAAATAATTGGAGCACCACTTAAACACAATCAGCATTGACAAAAACCATCCTTAATCAACACAGCTCTTTTGGAAAAGTTTACATCCTCAGACAATATTTTTAATATTATTAAACAACAATATCTGCCTATCCAGATCCCTGGGAAGGGCTCAATAGGTGGGCAAAAATGCCAAATCCAGTCTAAACATCTGGCTGACTATGCAACCAACAAATAATAATTAAAGAATGATAAAAATAAAGAAGAAACAGTGCAGTTCTGAACACAGCTGTGGAATAACCCAAAGAAATACAACATGAGTGCAGCTTAGGGAAAGGAAAGAAGTGGATAAGAATAAAAAGAGACTGAAATGAAATAACTTATAATAACAGCAAGAAAAAGGCAAGGAAAATCAAGAGCTGGTCAGCATCAGGTGAAGATGAAACACAAAGCTTTTGGTTGAAACATATAACTTGTCTACAATCACCCATTGCCAAGATGTTTAACAGAATACTGCAAGGAGATGAAACTGAAGATTGGATGACATATTGTAAAACCCACCTATAATGAAAGATCCAACAATAGAGAAAACCATCACACCCTTTGCCCTTAAAGTGGGTTGTATGGTTTAATTTTCAGATCATATTATCAGGAAATATATGGAGCAGAACTTTGACCATTCATGGACTCAAGAAACCAGAAATTGTCATCTAGTTTCTAATCTTCCCTTTTTAGAGAAGGTTGTTGAGAAGATGGTCAGAGAGCTATTACAGAGGATCATGGAAGAAGAAGGTTAGCTGGATTCATTTCAGCCAGGTTTCAGATTGGGATATAATATGCTCAAGTGTGTTGATTACCTTTGGTCAAGCACTCCTTGATCTTTCAATACCATTGAACACAGTATCCTGGACCACCTCTCGGTTTTGGGTGGGTGGTACTATATCACAATGCTTATCCTTCTTTCTATGTGGCTAGTTCCAATCAGTGCTGATGAAGGAGACCCTCATCCTCTTTTTTGTAGGTTGGCTCAGGACTTCATGCTTTCACCCCTTTTCTTTGACTTCTATATGAATATTGGGTGAGGCTATCTGTCAGTTTGGAATGACTCATGGTGACTAATAAGTAACTAATTACTTCAGACGGTGACGAAGACTCTAGTCACATTACATTTGGAATATTTCATAGATCTCTATATATGGGGCACTTACAATTTCTTCACTTGCCTTGTAACCAGTTCTAGATATCAATTTAAAGCTGTCCAAGTATTGCTGTCAGTGTCTTGTGCTGGGGTCAAGATGGGGCAAAACAAGCCCAGAGACTCCTGGTAATGGGGACTTCCAATGTTTAATCTTGAAGGGACTGAACCTCCCCATTAAAATAGTTGTGCAACCTTGTCTTGAACTCAAAGATCCTATTCAAGGTGCAAGTGACAGCTGTGGCCAAGAGGGGCTTTGCACATCTCCATCTAGTGCAAGGGTCTTCAAACTTGACAGCTTTAAGACTTGTGGACTTCAACTCCCAGAATTCCTCCTCCAATCATGTTAACTCAGGAATTCTGGGAGTTGAAGTCCACAAGTCTTAAACTTGCCAAGTTTGAAGACCCTTGATCTAATATGACAGTTTCACTTGTTCTTACAAGTTGTGAGGCCCTTCAGATGGTGACTAATACTCTAGTCACCTTACATTTGTACAATTGCATTACTCTCTATATGGAACACTTATAATTAGTTCACTTCTCTTGAAAGCAGGTTTCTTCTCATTAACATCAAACTCATTTGGCAGCAAAAAGGTGAGAAAGTAAACTTGTAATTGTACATTCCTGGCTGGCATGAAAAATGCTAATAGGGAAGGATCTCTCTCTCTCTCTCTCTCTCTCTCTCTCTCTCTCTCTCTCTCTCTCTCTCTCTCTTTTAACAACTATTACTCTTTTTTTAATGGAAGGTAGGTGAACAGAAAAAAAGGAATGAGAACATGAGTAAGGGAAGGTATTTCTTCAAACATTTACCATATTCACTGTACTAGGTGATTGCTCTCTTAGTCTCTTTTACTTTTAAAACAACCTAGCAATAGCTCAGTGCCTAGATTACCCAAATTATTAAAAATGGTCACATGATCAGTTAATATTCTATTTTAATTATTAAATTATCTTCATATCACTATCAAACTTAGTCATCAGCAAGAAAAGACATATAAATCAAATAAATAAATAAAACAAGCACCGTATGAGCCCCAAACTTTCCAATGTATTCTGCAAAGAAAAGAAAACTGTGTGCAAAGCCAGCCTTCACACATAACTTTCTTTTTCTGCAAGATTATTTCCTGAACTATTTCCTGACTTTTTTTTTGGAATGATTTCTTTGAATTAACCTGCAGACTTTCTTCCCTAAAGGAATGTTCAAAGAAATCATTCAGGAAATCATTTGATATTTGGCACCGCACTATTATGTTTACTTAAGTTTAACATGTAATATAAACATTCAAAAATAATAATCAGAAGAATGAATTATTAAATGCACTTCTACAGTCACAATATGCATATGTTGTGACTGTGGATAGATAGATAGATAGATAGATAGATAGATAGATAGATAGATAGATAGATAGATAGATAGATAGATAGATAGATAAGAGATGATAGATGAAGAGAAAGAGAGAGAGGAGAGAGAGAGGAGAGATAGGGATAAGAATAGGGATAGGGATATATGGAGGTTATGTTACTAGATCTTGGACTTAAATAACTCATTTGATTTGGTATCACTGTGTATGTATAAAGAAACATCTTTCAGTTGATGTCACCTTTTTTCAGTTTTCATGTCTTGTATTGTTTTTAAATTTTTATTGCACATATATACACACACTGCCAAGAATTATTTTGAGCAATATATATTGATTGATTGATGTAGAAAAATATATTGTCCAAAATACATACCCATCCATCTTAAACAGGTATCTTTTCGTGATAAAAACCTCATAAAATAAAAAATAATGAATATATAGATAATTCTTGACCTGCAACTATTTGTTTAGCTACATTCAAAATTACAATGGCACTGGAAAAAAGTAACTTATGGCTGATTCTAGCATTTACAACTTTAGTAGCATCTTGTGATCAAAATTCAGGCAATTGGCAACTGGTTTATATTTATGATTGTTGTGGCATCCCAGACCATGTGATTTGCAATTTGCAACCTTCTCAACTGACTTCCAACCAGCAAAGTCAACAAAGGAAAGTAGATTTGCTTAAACACACAATTCACTTAACGGCAGTGAATTTGCTTAAAGACCATGGCAAAAAAAGGTCATAAAATCGAACACGGCTCACTTAACAACCACTTCACTTAGCAACAGAAATTCTGGTCCCTATTGTAAACATGTCAAGGACTACCTGTGGTTCCTATTATGCCGAATAGTTCTATATTTGTAACTCTTTATTTATAAAAAAATTAATAAAGGGGGGGAGATAAAAACAAACAAAATAAATAATACATATTTTTCCTGGTCTAGAAGCTTATATCACCATTCCTTGGTGATCACCAAAACCTGTAGAAGCATAAAGGATTAAATAAATGTATGAATCATGCCAAACAATTCTGTGATGGCACCCAGAACTGAGTTCCTGTCAACATAAAGGTTTTGCCACATAATTAAATCATGCTGACATATTGGAGGATTGATTTAACATTTCATCATTTTCAGTATCCTGCAACTTTTTCACTTAATCGAAGCTAATGGCTCAGAAGGAAAACCAAGAAGGGGATTTCTTCTTCTTATCTTTCCAAGGTTTGTAAGGGTATATATACAACATCCAGAACAACATGAGTCATCTGGATTTAGTTTACTGTTCAAAGCTAGTCAAAATCTGAAAAAGCTAAGCAATGAATCGAGCAGAGCTCAGCACATAATGAGAGATGTTTATTTATTTATTTTGTCGAGCGATTATAAGATAACAGGTATAAGTATAAACATAGTTATGAATACATGAAATACATATAAGATACATATAGGATACATATACGTAAAAGAAAAAGAAACAATAGGACAGGGATGGTAGGCATGTTGGTGCGCTTATGCACGACCCCTCTTAGGAAAGTGGTGAGGTCTAATAAACATGGTAAAGCAATGTCTTACTGAGAAATGGGTAACTAAGAATTACAATTCTGTGGAAAAAATGATTCCCCTTCCCTTTGGATCTCCTCAGGTTTTGCAATCTTTTGCTACTGAGCTTTTCAGGGATTGTACTAATACATATAAAATTCTGAGGAAACAAATAAATACCAAAGTGTGGGGCTTGTTAAATTTACTTCATACAACATTCTTCAAAGTTCAAGGCCAAAGATAGGGAGACTTTCAGGAAAACCCAAAGGGAGGAAACAGTTTTTTTCCCCATAGATTGGTAACCTTATCTGACTATTTATAGTATCATCAGGGAAAATCCATCTCCGTTTGCAAACTTCCAGTTTGGTAAATCCCACTTGGAGATTCAGTGGTTTGTGGTGGGCACCAAGAATATGTTGAAGCTACTGTTTGTAGCTCATGAAATAGTGAACTACTTGAGATACCAATGGTGCTCTTAATTTTAGTGTTGAATAAGGCTGTCCATTGGTTTAAAAGGAAGTGTTTTGGAATTGCTGTGAGTGCAGCATCCTTCTCCTGCTTATTTATACTGAAAGAAAGACATGGCTGTTTTAATAAAGAGCAGAGGTATGCCGCTATAGGTATTAAATTCAGGAGCTGCAAATACTGCTCCCTCATGCCTGTCAGCCACTAATCAGGTATTTTTAGTATCAAATTATAAGTAGCCTAATTAATCTATAATCAAGATATAATTTAAAAGTTATAGTTGATGTCCTAATAGTATATTTGTATCAGGTTATCATTAATATATTATTAACCTTGGTCTGGTCATGATCAAAATCTAGTTGCCATCTGATATAGACAGGTGGCTGTTGATTGAAATTATTATTTGGCCCTAAGCAAAATTGAAACATATAAATTACCACTGACATAATTCCCTTACTCAACCCTTTTCTTTCAAAAATATATGTTTCCTAGAAGAAAGCAGTGTCAGTAGCCATTTTTATTTATTTCCAGTATAACAGAAATAACATGTGAAGAACTTGGTACTTCAAGATAAGTCTCTGGAAACTGAACAGAAAGGAATCAAATTTGGTGTGATGGCAAAAAAAGTTTGAGTTCTATAGAAAAAAGCATTCCACACACACAAAAATTCCCCACCCCCATGCACCTTTGTACTAGTTGGTGACTTCTCCAGTGGTGGGATTCAAAAATAATTTCTAGCGGTTCTGTGGGCATGGCTTAGTAGGTATGGCATGGCTTGATGGGCATGGCAGGGGAAGGATACTGTAAAATCTCCATTCCCACCCCACTCAAGGGGAAGGATACTGTAAAATCTCCATTCCCTCCCCACCCTACTAACCTGCTTTCCAGCTCTGTTCTTCTGTGCAGGGCAACAAAAGAAGACCCAGCCAATCCACTGGGACTTGGGAGGCACAGAAGAGATGGGGGCGAGGCCAGTCAGAGGTGGTATTTGCTGGCTCTCCATACTACTCAAAATTTCTGCTACCTGTTCTCCAGAACAGGTCAGAACCTGCTGAATACCACCTCTGCATGGCTGGCTGCAGAATTCTGGGAGTTGAAGTCCACAAATCTTAAAATTGCTGCAGTTTTACACCATTGATATTGCAGAGCAAAGCAGAAACAGATTTCTGTGTATTTCCCAGTATATGGATTCAGCATAAAAATAAAACAGAAACACATAGAAATATGTATTACTTTTTACACAAAAGAAAAAGCAGGCATTCCCCCAAAGGGCCACTGCTGCTAAATAAGCTGGGAAGAATTCAAGAAGCCATACACAGACTTCTCCTATGTTTAAGCTATTCCATATCAGATGGGCAGCCATGTAAATTGGACACATAAATAAAAATATTTATCTATAATTAGATAGTGAAGTCACCCTCTTAATAGTCCATGTTATCCATACACAAAAACAATATGCCTTTAAAATTTATATGAGAAGCAAGATTAACAGCTATTTCCATGCCCTCCCCATGGAAAAATTTAAAAAGAGATATGAAATTTGCACTCCTGCTCTGCAATGTACAGAATTATTGCAGAGCCCACTGTAGCTTGATACTCCCACTATACCTAACCAGCTAATTATTTTATGAACCCACATGGAAGAGGGAGAAAGTCTACAATTCTGCTATTTGATCTGTTAAATCATATGGTTCCTCAACGAATCTGCATGAGAGGAGGAACAACAAGGAGTGGAAGGGAAGGGAGGGCGGCTAGAAAGGAAGCTAAGTAGCAGTAGCAAAAGAGACTACAGTTTATCATCCAACACTCTCTGTCATCTGTAGAGAACAAACAAAAGCCTAATTAGAAGCAGAAGATAAACAATCTGGCTCCTGAACTTGAGAGCAGGCACAAGCAAACGTTGAAAGTTTTCAACCCTTCAAAACCATTCAGTGGGAATTTAAGTAATAAGTTGTTAGGTTTGTTCTGCAGAACTGTGAAAGAATCTCTGGAGTTTGTCCTGTAGCTCTGAGAACAAACAAAACAAAAATGCTGGGTACTTAATAAACTATTGTAAATTCCTTTCCTGTGCCAGATTTTCACTGCACCAAATGTCTTTCTACATTGTTGAACCTCCTTAATATGAAGTGGGAATAAGCTGCTTCTTTCCCTCATTCAGTGATGCCAGTAAATCAAGCTTTCTTTAAGGCTTCATCCTTCACTGAAAGTCTGAGAAACTTCACAGTAAATAAAAGAGACTTCCCATCTGCAGTGAAAAGGAGAGGCTGGATTATAAAAAGCTCTATCAGTAATTGGATGAAGATATTAATGTTTCCGTAATTCCTTCTTCTCTTCTGGAAATCCTATCACATGTAAACTGAGGCAGTTGGCTGTTACCTTAATTTTGGGGTGCGTAAGTATTATGGAACTAAATTTTTCTTGCATATTATCAGCAACAAGTAGATCTTCTCCGAGAACAAAACAGAAGATTATAGTTGCAACAGTAATGAAATAATTATCAGAATAATAAAATTACACAGAGTGATGGCTTGCATTGTCCACTTGATTACAGTGCCATTTTGACCAGAGATCACCTACTTATTAAACCTAACATAGAAGAGGTCCAAGAAGCTGTAAATCAAGGGTGTCCAACCTTGGCAACTTTAAGATGGCTGGCTGGGGAATTCTAGGAGTTGAAGTCCATAAGTCTTAACGTTGCCATGGTTGAATACACCTTCTGTAAATGGTCCATCAAGAGGTAGAGAAGTTCCACATTCTTTAAAAAGAGCCATAATTATTAAGTTATAGCATGCATTTTGTATAAGTATATTCCCCAGATGCAACATAACTGAATTCTAGAATTGCTCTTCACTTAGTAGAATGTATATTTAAAATAGGGTGTTCAATTCTATACATTATCATTTCAAAATATACTGCAACGGAATATAAAACCCTTCTAATTTTCTTGATGTGTTTAAAAAAAAACCATACAAAACACAGAAGTGTTCCAAAAATCCAAGACGGCAGTGATTGTTAATGGCTTCCTATTTCTTATAAGCAAAATATATTGTGGCTTATATTATCCTTTTATGTGTATTTTATTTTTTATTTTTACTGAAGTTGATATTTTGCAATGCTGAACATCTGCGTTGAGGTTTCCATCATTACAAGGAATCCTAATGTATAGTTTCAATACTCCTTTTAAACTGATTAAAATTCATAAACTTCTAGCAGCAGGACCATATCATAAAAGTAGTTGCACGCCCTTCCCATTTCGATTGTCTCTGCCCTGAGTCAAAGAAATTGCCCTCTTGGGAGAGGAGATGATGATATATCCTCCACATTAGTCATGGTCATTTGTGGTTATCTTGTAAGGTAGTCTACAATACACTGGGGACACAGCAAATGTGTACAGAAAGGAATCACAGTTCACATAGAAGTGACTGCTCCATCATTAACTATGATGAAGCTGCCTGGATCATACACTTACATTTCATTTTGAATTTTATCAACTCAGAGGCTTCCCAAAAACATCTTGCATTACCAATTCATTGGAAAATATATTTGCATCATAATGGTAGTTGTTCTCAAGAGAGTAAGTCCAAGGCAATGAGCATTTTTCTTCAAAAGCTATGTTTATCTCTATAAAAGAATAAAAAACTAAGATTCAATAGAACTACATAATTACTTTGCCATTAGAGCTGCTTGTGAGATCTGTAATATATTAGTATTTGAGGAAGGGAGGGAGAGAGAGAAGGAAAGAGGGAAATCTGTGTCTGCAAAAGTACAAGATTCTCATTTCTGTTAAAAATAGTATTTATTTTTATAGCTAAAAGCAGTAATCCAATATTACTCAGTGTGGTAACATTCTTATTGTCAATAAGTATCCATTTAAATTGAAGATAAAAGACAATTTGTACTTATTAATTCTTTTTATTGTTTGTACTCCAATATAAAAATTCAGTGTTTGAAAGCAGGAATATATACACGAAAATCTCCAAAAATCTGAGGTATAATTTTACAGTCAGAAGAAACCATTTTAAATATGGATTTAGTCTGTCAGCTGTGCTGAGTGCCTCAGGCGAAGCTCTTCTGCTCTGCCTGGTGCCAGGCAGGGATGGCGGCTGGGCGCTTCTCCCGAGGTGGGCCGATCCTGTGCTGCAGCCCCAGGATATTTGCCTTTCCACGTGGGGTTGGGCTGCCCTCTCAGGCAGGGGAGGCTTTGTTGTACCGGTAGTAGGGCATCGTTTTTAAAAGAATTGGCTTTGCCTTCGAAGGTGAAGGGAAGGTGGTGACAGGAGTGCCTAAAGCCGAGTGTCTCCGCTGGGCTCCAGTTGCAGGGAGGAGCCCTGGCTGGCCGTGCATGGCTGTGCCAAATGCCGCAGTGTTGTTCTAAATGCCACAACAGCACGGGGAGAAGGAAAAGCAACGGTGGCGGAAGGTCTCCCGATATGAAGTGCCCCACCAATGCCAAGGTCAACATCCAAGCTGTCGCCGCCTGCCCGCCCGAGGATGCAAGGGGGGGAATTAAGTCACCCCCAAAAAGACAGCCTAGCTGTTTTTTCGGGGGTCAAAAAAAATAAGGCCCAGCCTTATTTTGTGAGAAACACAGTAGATAAAATGTACAATTCAAAAACCAAAGGAAAAAGTTAAACATATGACAACATTCCAAGAAATAAATGAGGGCCAAGAGCATCCTTGAAGATGGTTTTGACTTACTTGTGAAATTTACTTGCCAGCCATCTCATGGCTCTATATAGAGATGCATGGACATGCCATCCATATTTCTGGGGGCAAGATATTCCTAAGAACAGGGACCATCACTGAGAAGGCTTGTTGCCTGGTCCATGCCCTATGGGCCTTCAAAAAAAGGGAGACTCTGTAAATGTCTAGACCAGATAGGCAGATTCTTCTTCTAAGATATTTTCCCAGTCTTAATGCTATAGGGCTTTAACAATACTGTAATAACCAGCATTTATTGGGGCCAGGTCTATTCCAATAACCAATGGAGCAACTTGAGAATTTGTGTTATACTCTGATGTTGGGATACTCTTTCAGAAACAGAAACAGAATAACAGAGTTGGAAGGGATCTTGGAGATCTTCTAGCTTCCACTGCCCAAGCAGGAGACACTATATCATTCCAGACAAGTAGCTGTCCAGATTCCTTGCCAGTAATCTAGCTGCCACTATCTCCACCAGCTTCCATTTCCAAAGGTGATGCCATGTACAACATACTACCTTACTTAGTCTGGTTAAGTGGCAATGAAGACATGAGTGACTATCCTAGGATATAACGAATTAAGTTATATGTTTAAAAAAAACTGGGATGAATTTATGTAAAATTAAGTCATGAAAATAAACATTTAAAAATAGGATTGGGTGGGTTTTATATATGTCTTATGATTTGTTCCCCACAAAAAAATTTGGGAAGGCTAGCCAAATTCTGCTTTGTTGCCAAGAGTTGTTGGTGGCTTTTACAAAATAGTCTTGCAATCTGAACTATATCTATATAAATATCATGTGTCATATGATATTGTATACTTATTGCAATTCATTGTTCAAGGTTCTGTATGTTTCCTATGCTTTCCCTCTATTTTTTTTTATAATTGCATTCACTTTGTTAAGTATGTTTAGTCTCCGAAAATCTAATCTAATTAATCTAATCTATCTAAAATGAATTCATTTGCTATTTACAGCACTTCCATGTCACTAACTCCATAAGGACTGACAGCGGTTTACAAAAAAGCTGAATGTGAAATCCATGATTCTGGATGAAATTGCTCACAGTAAATAAACTAAAGCATTTGAAACATACTGCAACTATACACATTATTTTTCCAGGGTGCGTTTGCTTGAGAAGAAGCATCATCCTGTTCTCCTGTATGTACACACTCTTGCAACAATCCTTCTTTACATTTAAAATACATTACTGATTTTCTTATTTCTTAAGTTACAAGGAAACCACTTCCACTTAGGGATAGATTCAAACATTTAACAAGACAGGACAATGTAGCAGTTGTGATATAAAGTGAACCTTTAAACTAAATGTAGCTGATGTTAATTAATCCCCTTTGGAGAGTAAAACACTACAGATGCTTGGTGTCTATGATTATAAATATTATGTCTGAAAAGTAACGTAATGTAACTATGGTAAAAAAAAAAAGTAACGTAATGTAACTATGGTAAAAATACAAAAAAAGAATAGTTTTAAGACTTCAGAGGGCAACATTGGTTATATTGCCAGACTTCTCATATCTCACACTAGATTTCAACCCTCAGTTGACACTACCTGGGTTGTCCTCAGAAGTAGTTGCTGATGGAGCAAGAATGAATGATACCACCAAATTTTGTTTCAGATTAAGATTAACCTTGGTGGGGGGGGACATTATTTATTTATTTACCAAACTCTTATGCTGCCCATCTCACCGAAGTGACTCTAGGCCGCTTCAAATTATCCAGACAGGTGGGATGAAAGGGGTCCATGACAATTCACCAGAACCAATTTGCCATGGCCAACTGGCCATAGGAAAACTCACCACGGGACAAGTATTACAGTAATATCGAAACAATAGTGGAATTGAATAATTAAAGAAAAGATGCCAAAGGAAGGGCAAAATGAAATGTGAATGACAAACATTAAAATATTTTAACAATTATTTTAAATGTTTAAAATTGAATAGTTGAATTGTTCTGCAGTGAGTTATCCTGTGGCGAGTTGGACGTGGTGAGTTGGCTGTGGCGATTTGGCCATGGCAAGTTGGCTGCAGCAAGTTGTCCCATTCCAGGATAAAAGATGTATTTTTTAAAGGAGCGGGGTGAATCGGAGCCTCATTAAAAGTGTCTCCTGAATATTTTACTGCCTGAACCCACCTGGTTGTCACATTCCTAAAGGCTTTCATCAACCAAGACAGGGGTAGTCTATTTCTTTGCCTGATGGCCAAAATGAGGAAAATGCTGATTATAAAAGGATTTCCACTTGTTTTAAGCTTATGACCTTCCATAAACACAATATGCCTTATTTAATGTTTGTTGTTGATTATGTATTTTAATGTATGTTTCAACTACCAGCGTCTTATTTTGAGTATAAGCTGTCATGAGTCCAGCTAGTCTTAACAGCATAAAAACTCAAAGTCATAAATATGGCTTCAGCCACTAAAATGAAAATATTTATAAGGATTTCAGATGATCATTAAAAAAAAAAAAAGATTGGTCTCAGATCATTGCTGTTGCAATCAGCACAGTAATAGCATAGGTTACAAACTGCAAAGGGTTGGGTTACTTCCCTGCTTTTACTACTTCTCTAGCAAATATTTTGGTGAAAGGAGGCGGAAACCTGAGTAACTTGATGCAGTGAGCATAACACAGATTGTTAATTTTAAGTATAGTGAAATCATAGCAGGCTTTGATTGAGAGGAGGCAAAATAAACATGTGAAATCTTAGTCTTTTTGAAAAGAATAGACCACATCCTTCATTGGGTCGCCAAATGGTTCCAAGATTCCATCACAAAAGGCCATCAAAAGATCCCTTTCTCAAGGTTTACAGTGGCTGAAAGGTGAGGCCACAGAGCAAGCTACCGATACATGCTGCCATTTTGTAGCTTGATGGTTTGCATGTTGTACAATCACCCCCAACTTTAACAGACATGAGGAAAACGTTGATCAGGATATCAAAGGGTATCTGTGATTAATCTGGACTTGCCTGTATTATGAATAGCCTCCCAAATGCTGACAACCTAAGAGCACCTCTGCCAACATTTATAAACACATAAATAATACAGTATTTTGAAATAATATAAAGTCAAATGAAGGTTCAAAGTGAGTCCTATCTGAAAGCCAGTTTTAATGATAAAAAAAAAGCCTTGCACTGAGAGATAGAAACCAGACCTTCTAAGAGACTTCACAAATGTCTGGACCCTTGATGTCTAAAGGGAACATATATCCTTACTCTCTCATTAAATGTTTTTTCCCTTTTGAACATTTACTCTATTACTTTTTGTAGCAATAAATTGCATTTTTTAAAGTAGGAAAAGTAAACTTTCTCTTATTTTGAAGCTGTTTATAGCACTTAATCTCAATTTATTGCACTGCAAAGGGATCCTTGCAATTCTTTAAGAAACAATAGGCTGATTTACTGAAGTTATAGGCAAAAATGCCCATTGTGCATTGCCCAGCAGGTTTCTACAAGATGTTGAACAGAACCCCAGTGGAAAAATAAAGGGAGATTCAGCATTGTACGTCACATCAACAACAGATCAACTTTCTAAGAAACTTATTACTGAACCAATATAATTAACCAATTGAACTTCTCTTATTATTCATGCTTGTAAAGACCTGCCGTGTTTACAATTAACTACTGTACAATGTATCTATATACTATCAAAACTCTTGTATGTGCTTGTAAGCTTAAATTGCATGAAAAGGTGCATCCCAGGACAACATTTTCTGAATTAACATCTTCAAATGGGCTAATTTACAGAATGCATCCAAAATCTGGGGTGCATGACTCTGATGGGCAAAGTTTGGCCCACTTCAGTGCTGCTGTAACTGTCACCCAACCTAAGTCATTCACAGTCACTTGATCAGCATTTCCAGTGCTCCCTACCACCTTCCTACAAGGAAACTCAATGGGGCAGCTGGCAGAAAGCCAGAAGTCTTCTCCCACTGCTTTTTTTTGCCCACTTGTGGTCATCCTATATCTCTGTTTAGGCAAGGAAATATCTCTGAAATGATGACCCAGTGGGCACAGGCAGTCTAGTTACATTCTATAATACTACCCGGTAACCTTTTGAAGTACTAAAATATATAGATATTCTTCCTCTTGTCCCCCTTTTGAGGTGGGGGTTCTTTTTCAGACTTGTGTAAACAGATAAGAGTATGACATCTACATGGAAGCTATTCTGGGAAATGACTAAAAGACTGCTTGCAATCTTTCCTTTTACAATTTTGTACTACTTTGAACATTTAGAAAAACCTCTAGTTTCCTTCTTTGGTTTATTTTGTAGAATAGAAGTGATTGAGTGTTACTGGCTCAGTCTGCGAATACCTTCCTGTAATCACATGCATGCACTTGCTTTTTTTTCGACCACAATATTTATATGACCCCAGTTTGCCATACATTATTTTGATTATTTTTTCTGCTCTATATGTTCAGAGATGTTCGTTGGTGTATTATTGCTTGGATCTTTCTGACTACCAAGTCCCTCTGGTTGACGTACTTGACCTTGACTCAGTTTGCCTTTCATCAGCAATGGGTTCCTGTTTTGAAATAAATGCCTGCAAGTCCAGTGGTTGCTTTTATGTGCTGTGATGATCCATCAAACCTTCCGTAAAGTGATCTTTCTGCCTCAAAGTGAATTTCTGCTTCATAATTGTTCTGTACAGTCAATTAACATACTCGTAAACCCCGCGCTGCGATTGGCTAAAGCGCGCGGCGACCGGATTGGTTGAGCGAGCCGCACGGATTGGTCCGTTAAGAATCTCCCACGATTGGTGGAACCAAGCGCGGGAGATTCGAAGTGGTGCCATTGGCCGCGGCCACCGCGGCTTGGAAATAAAAAGCTGCCGTTTCGCCTTCCAAGCTTAAGCTGTAACCGTAGCATAATAAAGAGCTGAAACCAGTCACTGACTCCGAGCTTCCTTCCTGCGCCGGACACGACAATAATAGAGTTTTAATCTTGGAGAACTGGGGTCTTTAGCAAATTGTGGAGAAATAGAGTGGGTTCCATTCAACATTCCAGCAAGTCAGAAAAATCCATTTGGTATTAACTACAATTTTACTTGCCTATTATTTTTTCCCAAATGGAAATGCATTTTCCTTCATGTATGTTGTGAGAGAGTCTGCTTCGTTTATTTTATTTACTCAATTTCTATAACTGCCCATCTCAAACAAATGACTCTGGCCAGCAAACAACAATAAAATTAAGTAAAACCAAGTAGAAACATTTTATGACTCTGCTTCATTTCACTGCAATGAAACTGTGCTGTGAGGGAGAGATAACTGGTGGCTGCCAGCAGTCAGCAGCATCCAGAAGTGGAGGAGGTGCAATGGTGTTAGCGCACACAAGATGGAATTGTCTCCTTCCCATAGTAACAACAGTAGGAAGTGCCATCATCCAAAACCCTCTATTGGCAGAAGCAGCGGGAAAACCTTAAACATACTTATTTTATTTCTCATTTTAGACTGGGGTTGTTTTTTTCCAAACATGTCTATTGGCCTTTTGACATTTATTTAGCAACAGGTCTTGTTGTTGTTGCTGTTGTTAGTTGCGAAGTCATGTCCGACCCATCACAACCCTATGGGCAATGTTCCTCCAGGTCTTCCTGTCCTCTACCATCCTCCGGAGTCCATTTAAGTTCATATTGACTGCTTCAGTAATGCCAGCCAGCCACCTCATTCTCTGTCGTCCCCTTCTTTTTTTGCCCTCAATCTTTTGCAACAGGTCTAGTCATCTTCCAACCAACCAGTAAATATAAAGAACCTGTATAATGTCTGCCTGGTACTTGGTAAATCTCAGATCAAGCATTACAAGGGCAGATGGCAGTGCAGAAGCCACTAGGTTGCTGGTTTTTCCTGCAACCAAAGCCAAAATGGCTGTGAAGGTAATGCCCACTCACTGAGTTTGCCATATGGTCAGCCACTGACCGTATCATCCCCAATATTATGAATGAAGCATCGTAGATCATTTGTACACCAAGATTTGTGTTGAGACTAGAAAAACACCACATACTGGAACAGCTAGGGAAAATTTTGGGCTGCCACTACAATTGACTGGGAATGAGAAAAAGGTTGTTTCCAAAGAACCTCTCCAATCAATCAGAATAGAGCTCAAAGGGACCTTGGAGATCTTCAAATCTAGTCCAACCCCCTGTCCAAGCAGGAGACCCTATACCATTTTAGATAGGTGGCTGTCCAGTCTTTTCTTAAAAACCTCCAGTGGTGAAGCACCCACAACTTCTGAAGGCAAGCTGTTCCATTGGTTAATTGTTCTCACTATTCAAAGTTTCTCCTTAATTCCAGGTTGCTTCTCTCCTTGATTAGCTTCCATCCATTGTTTCTTGTCTTGCCTTCTGGTATTTTTGGAAAATAAGTTGACCTCCTCTTCCTTGTGGCAGCCCCTCAACTACTGGAATACTGCTATCATATCACCCCTACTTGTCCTTTAGAATCAACTAATGGGAATCTCCATGCTTTCAGTTAGCAAGTCTGTGGATGCACCCTCGATTTAGGCAAGTCAAGTAGCTGGTGATTAATGGAAATAATCCCTGTTGGATTAATAGAATGTCCAAAACTCTGCAGTCAGTTCAAATACTTCATACATTTACATCATGCTGGAGTGCATACCTTAATACAAATACTAAATGGACTTGGTTTTTGTGATTCTGTGTTACTAGCAAATGATATTTTGAAGCTAAGCTCTCAACAAATTCCCTTGCTGGTTGGAGAACTTTGGGAGCTGAAGTCCACTCATCTTAAAACTGACAAGTTGGGAATCATTGGTCTACATTCATCTTGGAGCACAGACTATTTCCTAGTTACCGATTTCACAACTCCAGCTGGGCTTTGTTTGGCCAGATATTGGATTTTTATGAGAGGAGAAAGCTATACATCAATTGTCACCAGAGGACACCATATACTATATGGCATATTCATGACATCACCCACATGCATTGCTTTAAAGAGAGCTAGTTGCCTATAAAACTGCCAACAAAATATGAACTCTGGAGCAGCAGACATCACTTGGAGAGATCTTCCTCTCCTGGAAGTCTCACAACTCTGTAAACTTTTGAAAACTCAAAACCACTTTTGCTAAACAACCTCCAGATAAAAAGCATGTATCCAAATAGTCTGACCAACTCCTAGAGACAATCTGCCATCGTTCACAAAGTTAATAAATATAAGACTAACATTTTATCAACCTCTTACACCCATTTCTGTATGTTTGCTATAGATATATGTAATGTTCAGACAACTGCAAGGTATATACTTATATTTGAGATCTGGAGTCAAATTAGATTTTCTTTTGGATGCTTATGAACCATAGTACTGAGTTTAATTAATACTAAATTCATCAGTGATGAACTATTCTCATTGGAACAACAGCAAATAAGAAGAAAAGTTTAAACATTACCTTCTCCAGTGTTTTCCTGATAACTCAATAATACGTTTGTAATTAACTTTTTAAGAAAATTTCCATTTGCATCAGTGAGTGGGTTTCATCTTCTCCAGAGTTTAAACTTTTTTATTTACTTCTAAGTTTTATTAATCACCCTGGAGCTAAACATCTCGCTGTGTGACAGTTAACAAACCATAACTAACATTCATATAAATCAAATTAAAAACAGAGGGAAAATGGTTTAATTGCTGCACTGGCGACAGTTTTGGCTAGCCTGCAGCTAGGGGGGAACTGTTTTAACTCCTTTCATATGAACTGTGGGCCCAATCAGTTGCTTGCATTAAATAGTCATTTTTCTTTCTGAAAACCCCAAAACAAAGATTGTTATTGCTAATCAAAATATTGCATAGCAGCAGATTTAGTTGTCAGGTACTACTGTGACAATTTTACTTATTGTTTTAAAATGTAGGTAGTCCTCGACTTACAATCACAAGTGAGCCAAAAATTTCTGTTGTTAAGAGAGTGATTTGTTAAGTGACTTTTGTCCCATTTTACGACCTTTCTTGCCACAGTTGTTAAGTGAATCATTCAGTGGTGGGATTCAATTTTTTTTTACTACCGGTTCTGTGGGCGTGGGTTGGTGGGCATAGCAGGGGAAGGATAGTGTAAAATCTCCCATCAGAGGTGGCATTTGCCAGTTCTCTGAACTACTCAAAATTTCCGCCACCGGTTCTCCAGAACTGGTCAAAACCTGTTGAATGCCACCTCTGGAATCATTGCAGTTGTTACGTTAGTAACACGGTTGTTAAATAAATTTGACTTCCCCATTGACTTTGATTGTCAGAAGTTTGCAAAAGCTGATCACATGGACCCAGGACATTCCAAGTATCATAAATATGAAAATTAGATGCCAAGCATCTTTTTTTTTAAAACAAATTTTATTCAGTTTTTCACATTAAAGACAAAAATCTCTTTTTAGTGGACAACATATTTCCGGGTCATCACCTTTACATACAAATATGACAGCAATTTTACATTCATATATGCATACTTAATTCTGTTATTACCTTTTCCATTCCAAATTTTCAGTAAGGAGAGAAACAAACACATTAATTCTAGCCTCTTTCATTAATCTCAATCGAAACATCTTTTTGTTTCATTTCAATTATTTCAAATATAATCCTTTAATATTTATTTTAAAAATAAAGAAAAACAATATGTTTGCCTAATAATAATAATAATAATAATAATAATAATAATAATAATAATAATAAAGGTTACCAATGTCTCTCCTTGCTTTTAATAGTCTATATTAACTTATTAATTTAGTTGGTTCTTTAGTCTGTCATATTCCCTTTCCATTACACATTCTTTTTATAAATTCTAGATTAATACAAATTTTAACACTAAAGAAAAAAAAACAAGTATAGGTTTCCCCCCTTTTACTGCTTTGAGTGTGACACCTCAATGAGTAAAATATACCTTTATTCCCTCATCTTGATTCCCAATAAACCATTATTTTTAAGAAGTTACAATAATAATCATTACATCTTTTCATTTGGATTCCGCAGTATATTTTCCCCCCTTAATTTTTAATAAGAGTTATCATTATCTATATTACCCTATTTTCTAAATATTTTTAATTGCAGAAATATTCTTATTATCCCTTGCCACCCTGCAGAATCCCCTTTTTAATTCATCAACCATTATCTCTGAAAAAACCATTACTTTTCAATATTTTACTATTTCCGTATTTCTTTATTTCATGCACCTGTTTCTTAGCATCCAATTTTTTCCTATCACATGGCCATAGGGATGTTATAAGTATGCATAATGGTCATAAGTCACTTTTTTCAGTGCTGTTCAATAATTGAACAGTCACTAAATGAACTGTTGTACGTCGAGGACTACCTGTAGACTCAAAATGAGGGAGAATTGTCTCCATCAGCAATGTAAGTATTGGAATTAGGTCTTTCCCATGTGAACCTCTTAACCTTGATTGTACATTAGTGTTATGTGCTTGGGTATTGTTCCCAATTTGATCTTGGCATTTCTAAGCTAAGAATCATTAAATCAGGGGTCAAGTCTGGCAGACTTCAACTCCCAGAATTCTCGAGGTAGCAATGCTGGCTGGGGAATTCTGGGAGTTGAAGTCCTCCAAGCTTAAAGTTGCCAAGATTGGAGAGCCCTGCTCTAAATGGCTTCTCCTACCAGTTCTATGGGAGCGCACGCGCAGCGCTCAAAATCAGCCTTCTGTGTCAATGCTGGGCTGTTTTTTTAGTTCAGCTGAGCCGCGGCAATCCACTCTGCCATGCAAATCAGGACAGGAAGGGGCGGGGGAGGGTAGGCGGGACCATCCAGAGGTGGTATTTGCCGGTTCTCCAAACTAGTCAAGAGTTCTGCTACTGGTATTCCAGAATTGGTAGGAATGGGCTGAATATCACTTCTGCTTCTTGCTTAGAGCAAATTTTCTCTGATGCCTAACGTAGTCAAGTCTCATGCAAGACAAACATATACTAGATGGAATACAAAACACCGTCATTCGAATTGTTGGCTTTGCTGGATAAATTATTAATGTCACCTTTCCCTTTCTCCTTCTGCAAGTAGCTGATAGATGACAATTGATAGGAGGAACCTAATGATCCTGATTTTTCCACTCAGCTGAGAGCAGCTCTGTTGCAACTGTTGTATTTTGTAATAATACTAACACGTGAGTTCTCTGCACACAAACTGCTTTATTTTTCCCTTCCATACTGTGTCACCTCAAAATATGTCCCACGCTACTCTCTGTCTAACATTGGTTCCTCTTCACAGTTAAACATCAACAGGTTCCATTTACCCTACACCAGTGGTCCCCAACCTTTTTTGTACCAGGGACCAGTTTCAAGCACAAACACTTTTTCAAGGACCGGGGGAGAGAATCCGAGTTTGGTGGTTTGCTTGCAGACGTTTCATTACCTGACTAGGTAACATCTGATGTTGTTACCTAGTCGGGTAATAAAACGTCTGCCAGCAAACCACCAAGTTCAGGTAGCGCCTCGGCCCTGCCTCCCTCAGCCCCATCCCTCAGGTGTCTCCCTCCCTCCCTCAGGTGTCTGCCTCGTTCCTCTCTCAGTCGCTCTCTCGCTGCTCCACCAGCCCAGGAAGAAACTGCTTCAAAGAAGCCGGGGGTGGCTTTTCCTGTCGCCGCAGGTCCTCAGAAGTGCCCGTTTACCCCCACCCCGCCCGCCCGTGCGCGGTTCAACCCAGTGCTCCATTCTGCCTGCCTGCCTGCCTTCGTTTCGGAGCAGCTTTGGCTGATAAAAAGAGGCGAATAGTTATTATTCTCAGCCGAAGCTGCTCCCAAACAACCAGACAGGCAGGCAGGCAGAACGGAGCACTGAATTGAAGCGTGCGTGGGCGGGCGGAGTGGGGGTAAACGGGTGCTTCGGAGGAGCTGCGGCGACAGGAAAAGCCACACACACACACACACACGGCTTCTTTGAAGCAGTTTCTTCCTGGGCTGGTGGAGCAGCGAGAGAGCGACTGAGAGAGGAACGAGGCGGGAGGAAACCGAAGCTGCTGAGCCAGAGAGCAGGACAGGCTTTGGTTGCTTCCTCCCTCCCCTTCTTTCATTTGTGTCCTTGATCCCCGATCCCAGCAGCATTCACCAAAGGCAAAGCAAGCCATCATTTTTTTAAAATTTTTTTTATTTGCGGCCCAGTACAGAGTGCTCCACGGACCGGGACCGGTCCACGGCCCGGTGGTTGAGGACCCCTGCCCTACACCACATCAACCATTTCCATAAACCCTTCAAAGCAAAGTTGGTGCAAAATCTTTCAGCAAGATCTACCTTAGATCATTAACATTCATCATTCTAGCCATTCTCTATCATTGCAGGATGAAGGCCTCTTCTGCACGTTTCCAACCAATACTCTTTTGAGCTTTCCTTTGCAAGTTGAGCCCACGATACTTGCTGATGCTGTCGATCCATCTTGTTTTAGGTCTCTTTCGTGGATGCTTTTTATCTAGTGGAATGTATTCTATGACTGCCTTGCTCCCCCTGCCATAAGTTCTTCTTGCTATGCAACCAGTCAATTTCCAAGTATTTTACCCTTTTAATGCCATCATATATTTTATTTATATATCTACCTTATATACTCGCACATAAGCCCATCTGCAGGTAAGCTGACATTTTTCATGACATTTTGAAAATTTGAGGGCCTGCTTATCCATAGATGGGCTTGATCCACAAGTATATACAGGAAATATGAGTACTTTAAAAAATAGTACAGCAATGTATATACTCACAAATAAGTTGAACTCAATTTCTTTGATATATTTTGGCACCTGACATTTATTTATTTATTTTATTTATTTATTTATTTGATTTGTCAATTGCTTACAAGACAATAGGTATAAATATAAACATAGTTATGAATACATGGAATGGATACATATAAGAAAAATAAAAAGAATCTACTTATCTAGTATATATAGTAAACTATCAGCTGCTATGGAACTTTAAGTTAATGTATGGGAAAAAAATGAGTTGGTAACTTGTTTCTACTTTCTCATATCCTCATTTCCTTAAATTTAGTTATTGATGAAGGCGATCCAGTGATGAATTTGGACAAAGTTTTTATCACTGCACTTCCACTTCCAAATCAACAGACCTGTGGTAGCAAATGACCAAGTATCATAGACCATCATGCTAAATAATTCTATTTCTCCCTCCTTCACTTTCCCTGGCCTTTTTACTAACCCTCTCTGTTCATTTTCCTAGCAATTAGAGAGGAAACCAGAAAAGCAACACCAAGAGCCAAAATTGTGGACCCCAGTTGATCAAGACCACAGAAGCCCACTAACATGGAATATTAAAAAAAATCAAATCAAAATAGAAAGCATGTCTTTGGGGCTGAAAATCCCATCAGGCAGACAGATTTTGAATGAATCTATGAATACCTGCAGACAGAATTCTGATTGTAGACATCAGTCTTGTGCCAAAAAGCCTTTTGGCTAAGAGGTTTTAAATTATGATTCAAGTAAGGCTGGGAGGTTCACTGAAAGGTTATGTTTCTCCTGCCTCTTTTAAACTGAAATACTATATTTCTTCTCACAACATTAATTAGATAGCTGAAAATTAATTTCTTCTTCAAAAAAAGAAAGTGTGTTTATTTTTTTTACTACCTTTTAATTGATTCCTGTTAGAGTGGTAATGATAAGAAAGGAAAGCAAATATAAAGTCCTGTAAACAGAACAATGAGAGGGGTAAAATAGCAAAGGCAACACAAGCATAAGAAGAGCAATGGAAGCAATAAAGGTTCAGAAAGTATTTGGTTTTTTAAATCACCAGAGTTCATCTAAAACCTCCAAGCACACACATCTAACATCACTCAGATTCACCACAGCCAGTTCACTAAGTATTGCTCTGAGGACTTCCATGCTGTTCTGTGGCTAGCCACTCTGAAAGACTACTCAACTTGAGCACAATGAAGCAAATCTTGTAGATGGGAAGTTAGGAGAGCAGCAAGTGGACTTGGACATAGTTCATTGCTCACCCCCAGGGTAGTGAGTGCTTCTTTAGGGCTAATGCTAGGACCATCCCTGATATTGAATCAGTTTTTTTACTGGTGTGGTCTAATGATATTTACCTTTGAATAGGCTGCTATGGAGCAAATCTTGGAGGCCACTTGAGTTTGTGGAAGGTTCAAATCAAGCAATCCAGAAACTGCTTTGTGAAGCCAGGTGCTTTCTTCATTTTGAATTGTGAACCAGCCACATTATTTTGTTGGGCCTTTTGTGATACCTCCCCTGAGAATTCTAGTAGCTGAAAGAAGATTGTGTGGCATGTGTAAGTCTAGTGAAGGCTCTGTTTGGTTTAATCAAGCCAAATCACACAATCTATTTGTCTCAGCAAGAACTGTGAATCTCCATAATACAAAGTGCCTCATCAGGGCAAATCTAAGTCATCTTGCACATGAATAGGAGGCCTACTGCTTTCGGTACTTTTGGTGGTGGTAGGTATATCTCAAAGGCAGCAAATATGGGAGTTCTATCCAGAGAGAACCCAATACATTGCAATATCTAGTGCACTTGTACTAGATACTCAGTATATTAGGACTTGTTTTATTGAGGAATGGCTTTGAAAGCTACCAGTGTATAAGAAAAGTTACCAGCCAGAGGACAAAGCTCAGACCATAGAGAGAAAGTGTACTTTCAAAGGATGTTTCAGGTATAGTTAGACACTGAGGCTTGCGGGGTTTTTTGCATTTCCATTGCACAGTTACAAACAAATGTGGAATTTCATGCAAAGGTGACTAACAACATCTCAATGTTTTTGCAAACATTACTTTGGCTGCACACATATAAGTTGGTGAGGCATCGTGGGTGTCCTGTGTGAGTATAAT